>NW_027514452.1:616666-925000 GCF_048772815.1 Callospermophilus lateralis | reverse complement strand
AAGTTGTAGCCAGGTATGAAGCACCTGAGAGAGCAAAAGTCATCTTCCATGGCAAACAACCTGGTCAGGATGAAGGGATGTGTCTGAATCTGAATCTCTCTCTTCTTATTGTAGAGAAGATGGACCAAACCAGGCCTGAGTGGAGAGCTGTTCCCGGGTGCCAATGGTTGATATACATTCTACCTTATGAAAGTGTCACAGGAAGTAGGGGCAACCTCCATCTTATGTTACCCTTGGAAGAAACTGTTAGGACAAAGTGGTTGCCAAGGCAGTGACCTCATTCAGTTCCAAAGAATGTGACATACCTCATTTCCTTGGTGATGGAACTCTCTGAACTTGGTATCCAAGAAGCCAGGCACCCAGAGGCAGTCCCAGTCCCAGTCCCAGTGGGCTCACTTGTTTGGATTTACCAAGGACAGAGTCAGTTTTCTTGGTACCTAATGATGTGAGGATGGCCAAATGCCAGGAGAGCTCTGAAGATGGACCTTTCCTGAGAAAACAGGTAGTGGCTAACGACTTTTTCCTGACATCTTCACAGAGTTGGTCAAGGAAACAAGATCTGAGAGAAGACAGGCCATTTCGGGGGAACATAGTATGGCCCACCAGTCAGAGGACACTTCGGATTGTCACAGACATACTTGGGGGAAGGAGGTGCCTTTGTGGGAGTGGGTGTGGGTTTGTTGTTTTGTCTCATGTTCTGAGGATAGGAAAGGTGGTTTGTTTGGTTTGGAGTGGACAGTTTCAAGTAAGTCATTTGACACGGCGAGTGTTTCTGTGTATCCCACTGTGTCCGTTGTTGTAGACATTAGAAAAGAGAATGCATTAATGAATGTGTCCTGTCTAGTGTAAATCTTCCCATAATTCATTTTGCCCAATATATGAATGGACTGCAGCTTGTCTTATCGATGTGCAACACCTGCTATCTTTCTAAGTTGTTGTTTTCTTCCTGAATTCTGGCCACTCTCCAGAATAGGCTCATGGATTTGTGTCCAAAATATGTACCACCTCCAAGCTCTGTGACATGGCCATGTACTGGATAGCTGAAGAGAATGGCGAGCATCTCAGAAAACTCAGATATCAGTGTGACCAGGAAAGTTTCAGTGCAGAAACCCTGCTTTGGGCCTTTTGCTTACTTATTGTTATGTTGCACTGAATGTCAGGAAGGTCTTTGCCTCAGGCCACCCCTTTGTGAAGCCTGAAGAAAACAGTTTTCAAATGGAAATGAATGGGCCTCACCTGTGGCTCTTTGCTTAATTGCTTTGGAAAGGGATGTGTCTTTATCAGCCTCTTGGACCTGTGTGTGGCTGTGACTTAGATTCTCAGCACCTGATGGATCTTAAGAATGATCCCATGTGAGCTTCCAAAACCAAAATGGCAAAAAATTTCATTCATTGTGGATGAAGTCTCTTGCCTTCCTCTGTTAGGTTCCTGCACTCCATCAAATGAGAATAGGGATTCTTTGGGTCAAATGAGTTCTTAAAAGCCCTGCAGAGGTGCTTGTGTTTTCGCATGACTCTAAATCACCTAAAGAATCGATACCTAAAATCAGTAGGCCTCAAATTGGAGAAACACAGAAGTATTAACGGCAGGCTTATTTGTTCACCCCTGGTTCACAGAAACGGTGTCCAGGCTACCCTGACTTTAGACAAATGAGGGGCAAACGAGCTGATTTTGGACACTGTCTTGGGCTGCGCCCCTCATGGAAACCTCCAGCCAGAGGTTAAGATGATTGACTATATGAAATAAGATGAGGGCAATGTGGGAGTGTTTTGGTTTTAATTTTGGTCATTTGTGTGGCATTGGAAAAAATGACTGGGTCCACGTGGGCTTGAACTCTGGTGTGATTCCCCTTAGAGACTGGGTTTTGGAACTGAACTCAGAGAAGCATTGCCATGAATTTTGTTGGGATTTTAAGAGGCCACGCATGAAAGTCGCTCTTGGAAACTGAGACCTAGGCCCCGGGTGGATTTCCACAAAGGCCTGGGAATCTCAGCAAGGATATCATATGATTTTATTCTTAAAGAAATGGCAGCCATAGTTGAGAGTCAAAACACACATGGACCTCACATTGTAGACCTCAATGGGCCTGGCCTAATGTGACCTTTTGTCCACTCTTTGGGAAGCCGTGCCTGTGAGAATTCTCCAGAGATTTCTTTGAAATGAGCTTCCTCACCATTTAATGTTTGCTGAATGAACTGAAACCCACAGTGCCTCCAACTTCATGCTTGAAAAATGGCTAGATAAATACCATGAAATTTTTGAAATTCCTATGACCAGGTGGCACTGGAGAAACATTGGATGTCCTGTTGCTCATCATGAGTATACCAGACAGTGCCTTGATTTACTGAGTTTCATGAAAATGGTGTAGAACAGAGATGCCAGAAATTTGGAGCCTGCTGAGTAGTGGGTCTAGAGCAGTGGTGGGGAGGTGTTTGATAAAACATCCGTTGTAGGGCCATGTGCATCTACCATTGGATTCCAAATGGCTTGTAACTGACATGGTGCAGGCAACAGACCCTTATATGTAAAGGCATCTTGTTATATGGAGAGTTTTCAGAGGAAAATTAAGAATCAGGTTGATATGGACAAGGGGGCAATGGGGCAAGCTGTGAGAGATAGGAGCCTAGTTGGTGCATTCTCTTGCAGACCCTGACCCACCACACGTGACAGAACTCCCTCCAGCACTGTGTCCCAGTTTAGCTCCTAGTATTTCGTGAAACAAATACCAAACTCACAGTGCAGCAGCAAAAACACCACAAAAAGTGGAAGAGGACCAAATGGCTTCACAGTCCACACGGGGAGACACTTAGTCCCCAGTGGCCCCAGTTTACCTACAAAGAGAGGATTCAGCACTGCTTCATCTTGTTCATTGGAAAATAAGAAACCATGTCCTCCAGGTCACATAGATGCAGACCCAGCTTTGATGGTCTCACTACAGAGGAAGCCAAATCTCCTGAAAACAACATATATTTCAAGTGTGGAAGCTCAGAGGCAGTTTCTCAAAAAGTTTTTAGGCCAGCAGAGCTCCATGTTTGTGGAGTGTTTACCATGTCCCTTAGTTTTGGAAACTCCTCTACCACCTCCAAGGTTGTGAACTCCTGAGCATTTTCCATTCCAGATATGTATTCACTGATTTTGTAACTCTTCTCCTCTAATTGTGTCTTACTTGGGGTGAAGGTAATGTCAAGGCATTGTTCTGGATGAGAGCGGGAGGATATTTGTGCAGCATATATTTACATACACATTGGATTCATTTTCCAATTTCCATTCGAAATACTGAATCCCTGACACTAACCCATACCTAGTAGACTCAGACTATTCATCCTAATATAATGGAGAAAATTAACCCAACACATTAGAAATACAAGTACTTCAGAGGAGACATGTTGTATAGTTGGACTTGACATTTGCATTATATAAGGTAGGAGTTATAAATCTAGTCAAATTTATTTGAAATATTCTCCATGTGTTTTAAACTTAACAAATATGTGAATTCTTGTTTCCTTTTTCTGTAGTCTATTCACACATGTATATTTATATGCATATATAGAATCCTACCAGGTATCACACGTACATTTTTGTGAGGTGGCTGTCTTGGCAGATACAAATTGTGAGAAGAGTTCACTCCTCCTAAATGCTGTTGGAAATGAAAATTCAACTTATAGGAGAGCGTCCTAGTGGAACAACAATATACATTAACTCATGTTCAGTAAAATAAATTTTTTTGCATTTGTGGATGATACATATTTACTGATGAATTTTGATTGGCATTTATATTGGTACTTTTTAATGTCTGTGAGTTGTGTGTGTGTGTGTGTGTGTGTGTGTGTGTATAGATATAGATATAGATATAGATAAACTCTCCAAATTTTTCAAAATATGAAATATATGTGTCTAATATACACTCTCTAAATTCATTCATGTTCATGTATGTGGATTTATAATCCACTTTTCACAAGATTATAATCAGAAATATTCATCCACCTGAAATACATATTTGTTTCCTAGTACTGAAAACTAACTTCAGTGAATGGTGCATACAAATCCTAATTATTCTACAGTAACTGACCCAGTCTAACATCAATGCAAGTAGACTCCTATGGGACATGATATGTAATTTGTCATTCACTTGTATTCGACACTGGTACATTATTATTTCTTCAGTTTTTGCACATCACAGGATATACATTTCATCCACAAGTTCACAAATTAATAAGCATTTGTTTCAACTTTCACCACTTCTTGCTTCAGAACACATGTATTGTCAGGGTTTCTTGACTGGTCTTTTCTAGAGACTTCTTTCCAAACACATTATTTTGAATTTCCATAATCATTTTGAAGCAAAACTCACACACTCTTCATGATAAACCAAAACACTAATATTTCCATTACATATATACCTGGTTGGAATGAATGATTGTATATCAATATACGATTTCCTTTAATTTTTCAGATATCAGTTCAATTCATTATTTAAAGTTCAAAAAAGTTATATTATTTATTCACAGTATGGTCTATTCATGCTTTTTCTCTATGTTCCTAGAAACAGGGTACACCTCTTTGTACCCCCGATTCTCATTTTACATCTTCAATATATTGCTCCCAGAAATGGTGAAAGAAATACTCATGTCACCTCATTATCACAGTAATATTCTGGACAAAAAATGGAAAGGTCACACTTATGATTGTACCAAAGCCTAAATGGAAAGTGAACATGGATTTCTAAAAACATCCATGTCCAGGTTGCCTAATGCTGTCAATTGTCAATCCTATTGGTGACTACATATTTGTTTTTTTCCTAATTTATATATTCAAACTCAACCCTGTTGAAAATGTCTAATTCTATCACTCACTTTATACTTTGCCTGATTTCGTAATGTTTCTATTGATATCTGCTTTTCTACATATTTTCCCCAGTTCAACATAGTGACTGACTCTTCATATGTGCTGACATTTACATTCACTCAACAACCGAAAGTCTATTATAAAGAACTTTTGGTCCAAATCCTATACTCACTCTTCTTCCTAAACCTACCGACTATCTTCCTAATCCTACTGAATATCCCTTTTTGACTGGATGTTCTCTTCTAAATTATATCATCCAATGTACAAGGTCCTATGCCATTGTATATCGAATTATCTGAGGCAACTTTGCAGAACATAATTCAAAGCTAAGTATCCCAATCAAGGGCAAAATCCTTCTGGGCTTCAAATCATACCTAGATTTCTGTTTTCCTACTTATATTTCACCTCTATATTCTTGTAAATATTGCAGGTTCCCAATACCATTATTCATCACACAGAATTACTCGTAACCCAAATCAAACCTGTTTTTAACCCCAAGTATACACTGTTCCCTCAATCATTTTACAGAAGAGCAGAGACAGAGTGGTTCTTACAATACAGGAAAGTTGGGGACCTTCCACCTGATGAGAACCTCAAATGTCCATGCACAAATGATACCTGGAGAAGTTGTAGGCAGGTATGAAGCACCTGAGAGAGCAAAAGTCATCTTCCATGGCAAACAACCTGGTCAGGATGAAGGGATGTGTCTGAATCTGACCCTCTCTCTTCTTATTGTACAGAAGATGGACCAAACCAGGGCTGAGTGGAGAGCTGCTCTCGGGTGCCAATGGTGATATACATTCTACCTTATGAAAGTGTCACAGGAAGTAGGGGCAACCTCCATCTTATGTTACCCTTGGAAGCAACTGTTAGGACAAAGTGGTTGCCAAGGCAGTGACCTCATTCAGTTCCAAAGAATGTGACATAGCTCATTTCCTTGGTGATGGAACTCTCTGAACTTGGTATCCAAGAAGCCAGGCACCCAGAGGCAGTCCCAGTCCCAGTCCCAGTGGGCTCACTTGTTTGGATTTACCAAGGATAGTGTCAGTTTTCTTGGTACCTAATGATGTGAGGATGGCCAAATGCCAGGAGAGCTCTGAAGATGGACCTTTCCTGAGAAAACAGGTAGTGGCTAACCACTTTTTCCTGACATCTTCAGAGAGTTGGTCAAGGAAACAAGATCTGAGAGAAGACAGGCCATTTCATGGGAACATAGTATTGCCCAACAGTCAGAGGACACTTCGGATAGTCACAGACCTACTTGGGGGAAGGAGGTGCCTTTGTGGGAGTGGGTGTGAGTTTGTTGTTTTGTCTCATGTTCTGAGAATAGATAGGAAAGGCGGTTTGTTTGGTTTGGAGTGGACAGTATCTAGTAAGTCATTTGACACGGCGAGTGTTTCTGTTTCTGTGTATTCCACTGTGTCCGTTGTTGTAGACATTAGAAAAGAGAATGCATTAATGGATGTGTCCTGTCTAGTATAAATCTTCCCATAATTCATCCTGCCCAATATGTGAATGGACTGCAGCTTGTCTTATCGATGTGAAACACCTGCTATCTTTCTAAGTTGTTGTTTTCTTCCTGAATTCTGGCCACTCTCCAGAATAGGCTCATGGATTTGTGTCCAAAATATGTACCACCTCCAAGCTCTGTGACATGGCCATGTACTGGATAGCTGAAGAGAATGGCGAGCATCTCAGAAAACTCAGATATCAGTGTGACCAGGAAAGTCTCAGTGCAGAAACCCTGCTTTGGGCCTTTTGCTTACTTATTGTTGTGTTGCACTGAATGTCAGGAAGGTCTTTGCCTCAGGCCACCCCTTTGTGAAGCCTGAAGAAAACAGTTTTCAAATGGAAATGAATGGGCCTCACCTGTGGCTCTTTGCTTAATTGCTTTGGAAAGGGATGTGTCTTTATCAGCCTCTTGGACCTGTGTGTGGCTGTGACTTAGATTCTCAGCACCTGATGGATCTTAAGAATGATCCCATGTGAGCTTCCAAAACCAAAATGGCAAAAAATATCATTCATTGTGGATGAAGTCTCTTGCCTTCCTCTGTTAGGTTCCTGCACTCCATCAAATGAGAATAGGGATTCTTTGGGTCAAATGAGTTCTCAAAGCCCTGCAGAGGAGCTTGTGTTTTCGCATGACTGTAAATCACCTAAAGAATCGATACCTAAAATCAGTAGGCCTCAAATTGGAGAAACAAAGAAGTATTAAGGGCAGGCTTATTTGTTCACTCCTGGTTCACAGAAACGGTGTCCAGGCTACCCTGACTTTAGGCAAATGAGGGGCAAACGAGCTGATTTTGGACACTGTCTTGGGCTGCGCCCCTCATGGAAACCTCCAGCCAGAGGTTAAGATGATTGACTATATGGAATAAGATGAAGGCCATGTGGGAGTGTTTTGGTTTTAATTTTGGTCATTTGTGTTGCATTGGAAAAAATGACTGGGTCCACGTGGGCTTGAACTCTGGTGTGATTCCCCTTAGAGACTGGGTTTTGGAACTGAACTCAGAGAAGCATTGCCATGAATTTTGTTGGGATTTTAAGAGGCCACGCATGAAAGTCGCTCTTGGAAACTGAGACCTAGGCCCCGGGTGGATTTCCACAGAGGCCTGGGAATCTCAGCAAGGATATCACATGATTTTATTCTTAAAGAAATGGCAGCCATAGTTGAGAGTCAAAACACACATGGACCTCACATTGTAGACCTCAATGGGCCTGGCCTAATGTGACCTTTTGTCCACTCATTGGGAAGCCGTGCCTGTGAGAGTTCTCCAGAGATTTCATTGAAATGAGCTTCTTCACCATTTAATGTTTTCTGAATGAACTGAAACCCACAGTGCCTCCAACTTCATGCTTGAAAAATGGCTAGATAAATACCATGAAATTTTTGAAATTCCTATGACCAGGTGGCACTGGAGAAACATTGGATGTCCTGTTGCTCATCATGAGTATACCAGACAGTGCCTTGATTTACTGAGTTTCATGAAAATGGTGTAGAACAGAGATGCCAGTAAGTTGGAGCCTGCTGAGTAGTGGGTCTAGAGCAGTGGTGGGGAGGTGTTTGATAAAACATCCGTGGTAGGGCCATGTGGATCTACCATTGGATTCCAAATGGCTTGTAACTGACATGGTGCAGCCAGCAGACCCTTATATGTAAAGGCATCTTGTTATATGGAGAGTTTTCAGAGGAAAATTAAGAATCAGGTTGATATGGACAAGGGGGCAATGGGGCAAGCTGTGAAAGATAGGAGCCTAGTTGGTGCATTCTCTTGCAGACCCTGACCCACCACACGTGACAGAACTCCCTCCAGCACTGTGTCCCAGTTTAGCTCCTAGTATTTCGTGAAACAAATACCAAACTCACAGTGCAGCAGCAAAAACACCACAAACAGTGGAGGAGGACCAAATGGCATCACAGTCCACACGGGGAGACACTTAGTCCCCAGTGGCCTCAGTTTACCTACAAAGAGAGGATTCAGCACTGCTTCATCTTGTTCATTGGCAAATAAGAAACCATGTCCTCCAGGTCACATAGATGCAGACCCAGCTTTGATGGTCTCACTACAGAGGAAGCCAAATCTCCTGAAAACAACATATATTTCAAGTGTGGAAGCTCAGAGGCAGTTTCTCAAAAAGTTTTTAGGCCAGCAGAGCTCCATGTTTGTGGAGTGTTTACCCTGTCCCTTAATTTTTGGAAAGTCCTCTACCACCTCCTAGGTTGTGAACTCCTGAGCATTTTCCATTCCAGATATGTATTCACTGATTTTGTAACTCTTCTCCTCTAATTGTGTCTTACTTGGGGTGAAGGTAATGTCAAGGCATTGTTCTGGATGAGTGCTGGAGGATATTTGTGGAACATATTTTTACATACACATTGGATTCATTTTCCAAATTTCCATTCGAAGTACTGAATCCCTGACACTAACCCATACATAGTAGTCTCAGACTATTCATCCTAATATAATGGAGAAAATTAACCCAACACATTAGAAATACAAGTACTTCAGAGGAGACATGTTGTATAGTTGGACTTGACATTTGCATTATATAAGGTAGGAGTTATAAATCTAGTCAAATTTTAATTGAAATATTCTCCATGTGTTTTAGAGCTTAACAAATATGTGAATTCTCATTTCCCTTTTCTGTAGCCTATTCACACATGTATATTTATATGCATATATAGAATCCTACCAGGTATCACACGTACATTTTTGTGAGGTGGCTGTCTTGGCAGATACAAATTGTGAGAAGAGTTCACTCCTCCTAAATGCTGTTGGAAATGAAAATTCAACCTATAGGAGAGCGTCCTAGTAGAACAACATTATACATTAACTCATGTTCAGTAAAATAAATATTTTTGCATTTGTGGATGATACATATTGACTGATGAATTTCGATTGGCATTTATATTGGTACTTTTTATTGTCTGTGAGTGTTGTGTGTGTGTGTCTGTGTGTGTGTGTGTGTGTTTGTATAGATATAGATATAGATATATATATACTCTCCAAATTTTTCAAAATATGAAATATATGTGTCTAATATACACTCTCTAAATTCATTCATGTTCATGTATGTGGATTTATAATCCACTTTTCACAAGATTATAATCAGAAATATTCATCCACCTGAAATACATATTTGTTTCCTAGCACTGAAAACTAACTTCAGTGAATGGTGCATACAAATCCTAATTATTCTACAGTAACTGACCCAGTCTAACATCAATGCAAGTAGATAAGTAGATTCCTATGGGACATGATATGTAATTTGTCATTCATTTGTATTCGACACTGGTACATTATTGTTTCTTCAGTTTTTGCACATCACAGGATATACATTTCATCCACAAGTTCACAAATTAATAAGCATTTGTTTCAACTTTAACCACTTCTTGCTTCAGAATAGATGTATTGTCAGGGTTTCTTGACTGGTCTTTTCATGAGACTTCTTTCCAAACACATTTTTTGAATTTCTATAATCATTTTGAAGCAAAACTCACACACTCTTGATGATAAACCTAAACACAAATATTTCCATTACATATATACCTGGTTGGAATGAATGATTGTATATCAATATACGATTTCCTTTCATTTTTCAGATATCAGTTCAATTCATTATTTAAAGTTCAAAAAAGTTATATTATTTATTCACAGTATGGTCTATTCATGCTTTTTCTCTATGTTCCTAGAAACAGGGTACACCTCTTTGTACCCCCGATTCTCATTTTACATCTTCAATATATTGCTCCCAGAAATGGTGAAAGAAATACTCATGTCACCTCATTATCACAGTAATATTCTGGACAAAAAATGGAAAGGTCACACTTATGATTGTACCAAAGCCTAAATGGAAAGTGAACATGGATTTCTAAAAACATCCATGTCCAGGTTGCCTAATGCTGTCAATTGTCAATCCTATTGGTGACTACATATTTGTTTTTTTCCTAATTTATATATTCAAACTCAACCCTGTTGAAAATGTCTAATTCTATCACTCACTTTATACTTTGCCTGATTTCATAATGTTTCTATTGATATCTGCTTTTCTACATATTTTCCCCAGTTCAACATAGTGACTGACTCTTCATATGTGCTGACATTTACATTCACTCAACAACCGAAAGTCTATTGCTAAAGAACTTTTGGTCCAAATCCTATACTCACTCTTCTTCCTAAACCTACTGACTATCTTCCTAATCCTACTGAATATCCCTTTTTGACTGGATGTTCTCTTCTAAATTCAATCATCCAATGTACAAGGTCCTATGCCATTGTATATCGAATTATCTGAGGCATCTTTGCAGAACATCATTCAAAGCTAAGTATCCCAATCAAGGGCAAAACCCTTCTGGGCTTCAAATCATACCTAGATTTCTGTTTTCCTACTTATATTTCACCTCTATATTCTTGTAAATATTGCAGGTTCCCAATACCATTATTCATCACACAGAATCACTCGTAATCCAATTCAAACCTGTTTTTAACCCCAAGTATACACTGTTCCCTCAATCATTTTACAGAAGAGCAGAGACAGAGTGGTTCTTACAATACAGGAAAGTTGGGGACCTTCAACCTGATGAGAACCTCAAATGTCCATGCACAAATGATACCTGGAGAAGTTGTAGGCAGGTATGAAGCACCTGAGAGAGCAAAAGTCATCTTCCATGGCAAAAAACCTGGTCAGGATGAAGGGATGTGTCTGAATATGCCTCTCTCTCTTCTTATTGTAGAGAAGATGGACCAAACCAGGGCTGAGTGGAGAGCTGTTCCCGGGTGCCAATGGTGATATACATTCTACCTTATGAAAGTGTCACAGGAAGTAGGGGCAACCTCCATCTTATGTTACCCTTGGAAGCAACTGTTAGGACATAGTGGTTGCCAAGGCAGTGACCTCATTCAGTTCCAAAGAATGTGACATACCTCATTTCCTTGGTGATGGAACTCTCTGAACTTGGTATCCAAGAAGCCAGGCACCCAGAGGCAGTCCCAGTCCCAGTCCCAGTGGGCTCACTTGTTTGGATTTACCAAGGACAGAGTCAGTTTTCTTGGTACCTAATGATGTGAGGATGGCCAAATGCCAGGAGAGCTCTGAAGATGGACCTTTCCTGAGAAAACAGGTAGTGGCTAACAACTTTTTCCTGACATCTTCACAGAGTTGGTCAAGGAAACAAGATCTGAGAGAAGACAGGCCATTTCATGGGAACATAGTATGGCCCACCAGTCAGAGGACACTCCGGATAGTCACAGACCTACTTGGGGGAAGGAGGTGCCTTTGTGGGAGTGGGTGTGGGTTTGTTGTTTTGTCTCATGTTCTGAGAATAGATAGGAAAGGCGGTTTGTTTGGTTTGGAGTGGACAGTATCTAGTAAGTCATTTGACATGGCGAGTGTTTCTCTTTCTGTGTATCACACTGTGTCCGTTGTTGTAGACATTAGAAAAGAGAATGCATTAATGGATGTGTCCTGTCTAGTATAAATCTTCCCATATTTCATCCTGCCCAATATATGAATGGACTGCAGCTTGTCTTATCGATGTGCAACACCTGCTAACTTTCTAAGTTGTTGTTTTCTTCCTGAATTCTGGCCACTCTCCAGAATAGGCTCATGGATTTGTGTCCAAAATATGTACCACCTCCAAGCTCTGTGACATGGCCATGTACTGGATAGCTGAAGAGAATGGCGAGCATCTCAGAAAACTCAGATATCAGTGTGACCAGGAAAGTCTCAGTGCAGAAACCCTGCTTTCGGCCTTTTGCTTACTTATTGTTGTGTTTCACTGAATGTCAGGAAGGTCTTTGCCTCGGGCCAACCCTTTGTGAAGCCTGAAGAAAACAGTTTTCAAATGGAAATGAATGGGCCTCACCTGTGGCTCTTTATCAGCCTCTTGGACCTGTGTGTGGCTGTGACTTAGATTCTCAGCACCTGATGGATCTTAAGAATGATCCCATGTGAGCTTCCAAAACCAAAATGGCAAAAAATATCATTCATTGTGGATGAAGTCTCTTGCCTTCCTCTGTTAGGTTCCTGCACTCCATCAAATGACAATAGGGATTCTTTGGGTCAAATGAGTTCTTCAAAGCCCTGCAGAGGTGCTTGTGTTTTCGCATGTCTCTAAATCACCTAAAGAATCGATACCTAAAATCAGTAGGCCTCAAATTGGAGAAACAAAGAAGTATTAAGGGCAGGCTTATTTGTTCACTCCTGGTTCACAGAAACGGTGTCCAGGCTACCCTGACTTTAGGCAAATGAGGGGCAAACGAGCTGATTTTGGACACTGTCTTGGGCTGCGCCCCTCATGGAAACCTCCAGCCAGAGGTTAAGATGATTGACTATATGGAATAAGATGAAGGCCATGTGGGAGTGTTTTGGTTTTAATTTTGGTCATTTGTGTTGCATTGGAAAAAATGACTGGGTCCACGTGGGCTTGAACTCTGGTGTGATTCCCCTTAGAGACTGGGTTTTGGAACTGAACTCAGAGAAGCATTGCCATGAATTTTGTTGGGATTTTAAGAGGCCACGCATGAAAGTCGCTCTTGGAAACTGAGACCTAGGCCCAGGGTGGATTTCCACAGAGGCTGGGAATCTCAGCAAGGATATCACATGATTTTATTCTTAAAGAAATGGCAGCCATAGTTGAGAGTCAAAACACACATGGACCTCACATTGTAGACCTCAATGGGCCTGGCCTAATGTGACCTTTTGTCCACTCATTGGGAAGCCGTGCCTGTGAGAGTTCTCCAGAGATTTCATTGAAATGAGCTTCCTCACCATTTAATGTTTGCTGAATGAACTGAAACCCACAGTGCCTCCAACTTCATGCTTGAAAAATGGCTAGATAAATACCATGAAATTTTTGAAATTCCTATGACCAGGTGGCACTGGAGAAACATTGGATGTCCTGTTGCTCATCATGAGTATACCAGACAGTGCCTTGATTTACTGAGTTTCATGAGAATGGTGTAGAACAGAGATGCCAGTAAGTTGGAGCCTGCTGAGTAGTGGGTCTAGAGCAGTGGTGGGGAGGTGTTTGAAAAAACATCCGTGGTAGGGCCATGTGGATCTACCATTGAATTCCAAATGGCTTGTAACTGACATGGTGCAGCCAGCAGACCCTTATATGTAAAGGCATCTTGTTATATGGAGAGTTTTCAGAGGAAAATTAAGAATCAGGTTGATATGGACAAGGGGGCAATGGGGCAAGCTGTGAGAGATAGGAGCCTAGTTGGTGCATTCTCTTGCAGACCCTGACCCACCACACGTGACAGAACTCCCTCCAGCACTGTGTCCCAGTTTAGCTCCTAGTATTTCGTGAAACAAATACCAAACTCACAGTGCAGCAGCAAAAACACCACAAATTGGAGGAGGACCAAATGGCATCACAGTCCACACGGGGAGACACTTAGTCCCCAGTGGCCTCAGTTTACCTACAAAGAGAGGATTCAGCACTGCTTCATCTTGTTCATTGGAAAATAAGAAACCATGTCCTCCAGGTCACATAGATGGAGACCCAGCTTTGATGGTCTCACTACAGAGGAATCCAAATCTCCTGAAAACAACATATATTTCAAGTGTGGAAGCTCAGAGGCAGTTTCTCAAAAAGTTTTTAGGCCAGCAGAGCTCCATGTTTGTGGAGTGTTTACCCTGTCCCTTAGTTTTGGAAACTCCTCTACCACCTCCAAGGTTGTGAACTCCTGAGCATTTTCCATTCCAGATATGTATTCACTGATTTTGTAACTCTTCTCCTCTAATTGTGTCTTAATGGGGTGAAGGTAATGTCAAGGCATTGTTCTGGATGAGAGCGGGAGGATATTTGTGCAGCATATATTTACATACACATTGGATTCATTTTCCAATTTTCCATTCGAATTACTGAATCCCTGACACTAACCCATACATAGTAGTCTCAGACTATTCATCCTAATATAATGGAGAAAATTAACCCAACACAATGGAAATACAAGCACTTCAGAGGAGACATGTTGTATAGTTGGACTTGACATTTGCATTATATAAGGTAGGAGTTATAAATCTAGTCATACTTTAATTGAAATATTCTCCACGTGTTTTTAAACTTAACAAATATGTGAATTCTTGTTTCCCTTTTCTGTAGCCTATTCACACATGTATATTTATATGCATTTATAGAATCCTACCAGGTATCACACGTACATTTTTGTGAGGTTGCTGTCTTGGCAGATACAAATTGTGAGAAGTGTTCACTCCTCCTTAATGCTGTTGGAAATGAAAATTCAACCTATAGGAGAGCGTCCTAGTAGAACAACATTATACATTAACTCATGTTCAGTAAAATAAATATTTTTGCATTTGTGGATGATATATATTTACTGATGAATTTCGATTGGCATTTATATTGGTACTTTATAATGTCTGTGAGTGTTGTGTGTGTGTGTGTGTGTGTGTGTGTGTATAGATGTAGATATAGATATAGTTATACTCTCCAAATTTTTCAAAATATGAAATATATGTGTTTAATATACACTCTCTAAATTCATTCATGTTCATGTATGTGGATTTATAATCCACTTTTCACAAGATTTTAATCAGAAATATTCATCCACCTGAAATACATATTTGTTTCCTAGTACTGAAAACTAACTTCAGTGAATGGTGCATACAAATCCTAATTATTCTACAGTAACTGACGCAGTCTAACATCAATGCAAGAAGAATCCTATGGGACATGATATGTAATTTGTCATTCATTTGTATTCGACACTGGTACATTATTATTTCTTCAGTTTTTGTACATCATAAAATATACATTTGCCAAGGCAGTGACCTCATTCAGTTCCAAAGAATGTGACATACCTCATTTCCTTCTTGATGGAACTCTCTGAACTTTGTATCCAAGGAGCCAGGCACCCAGAGGCAGTTTCAGTCCCAGTCCCAGTGTGCTCACTTGTTTGGATTTAGCCAGCATAGAGTCAGTCATTCTTGGTACCTAATGAAGTGAGGATTACCAAATGCCTGGAGAGCTCTGAAGAGGGAACTTTCCTGAGAAAGCAGGTAGTAGCTCTCCATTTTTTCCTTACAACTTTACAGAGTTCGCCAAGGAAAACAGATCTGAGAGCGGACAGGCCATTTCGGAAGAACAGAGTATGGCCACCAGTCAGAGGACACTCTGGTTAGTCACACACCTACTTGGTGAAAGAGGTGCCTTTTTGGGAGTGGGTGTGGGATTGTGGTTTGTCTCATGTTCTGAAAATAGGTAGGAATGGCGGTTTGTTTGTTTTGGAGTGAACTGTTTCTGGTAAGTCGTTTGACGAGGTGTGTGTTTCCATGTCTGTGTATCCCACTGTGCCTGTGGTAGTAGACATGAGAAAAGAGAATGCAGCAATGGATGTGTCATGTCTAGTATAAAGCTTCCCAGCATTCATCCTGCCCAATTTATGAATGGAGTGTGGCTTGCCTTATGCACGGGCAACACCTAATACCTTCCTAAGTCCCTGTTTTCTTCCTGAATTCTGGCCACTCTCTAGAATAGGCTCATGGTTATGTGTCCAAGATATGTACCAAATCCAAGGTCTTTGACATGGCCATGTACTGGATACCTGAATGGAATGGCCCGCATCTCAGAAAACTCAGATATCAGTGTGACCAGGAAAGTCTCAGTGGAGATACCCTGCTTTGGGCCTTTTGCTTACCTATTGTTCTGTTGCCCTGAATATCAGAAAGGTCGATGTCTCATGCAACCCCTTTGTTAAGCCTGAAGAAAACAGTTTTCAAATGGAAATGAATGTGCATCACCTCTGGCTCTTTGCTTAATTTCATTGGAAAAGGATGTGTCTGATTCAGGCCCTTTGCCCTGTTTTAGGCTGTGACTTAGATTCTCAGCACCTGATGGATGTAAAGAAAGATCCCATATGTGCATCTAAACCAAAATGGAAAAACGTTCAATCAATGTGCATGAATTATATTGCCTTCCTTTGTTAGGTTTCTGAAATCCATCATGTCAGAATAGGGATCCTTTGGGTGAAATGAGTTCTTCAAATCTCTGCAGAGGTGCTTGGCTTTTCTCATGACTCCAATTCACAAAAAGAATCTAGACACCACAGTCAGAGAGCCTCAAATTGGAGAAGCGAAGCAGTATTAAGGGCAGGCCTATTTGATCACTCCTGGTTCACAGGAAGGGTGTCCAAGCCACCCTGTCATTCGGCAAATGAGGGGCAAGGGAGCTTATTTTGGACACTGTCTTGGGATGTGCCTCTTATGAAAACCTCCATCCAGATGTTATGATGAGTATCTTTATGGTAGAAGATGAGGGCCATGTAGGAGTGTTTTGGTTATAATTGTGGTCATTTGTGTGGCAGTTGGAAGAGATGACTGGGTAAACCTGGGCATGAATTCTGCTGTGATTCCCCTTAGAGACTGAGTTCTGGAACTGACCTCAGAGAAGTATTGACATGAATTGTGTTGGGATTTTAGGAGGCCAGGAATGAGAGTTGCCATTGGAACCTGGGATCAAGGCCCAGAGTGGCTTTCCACAGAACACTGGGAATCACAGCCAGGATATTACATGATTTTATTCTGAAAGACTTGGCAGGCATAATTGAGATTCAAAACACACTTGGACCTCGCTTTGTAGACCTCAATGGGCCTGGCTTCATGTGACTTTTTGGCCACTCTTTGGGTAGACTTGCCTGTGAGAGTGCTCCAGAGATTTCCCTGAAATTAGCTTCCTCACCATTTTATGGTTCCTGAATGAATTGAAACCAACATTGCCTCCAAATGCATCTGTGAAAAAATGCTAGATAATTACCATGAAATTTTAGAAATTCCGATGACCAGCTGGCACTGGAGGACCTTTGATGTCCTGTTGATGATCATGAGTATACCAGACAGGGCCTTGATTGACTGGGTTTCATGAAAATGGTGTAGAACAGAGATGCCAGTAAGTTGGGGCCTGGTAAGTAGTGGGCCTAGAGCTGTGTTATGCAAATGTGTGATAAAACATCTGTGGTGGGGCCATGTGGATCTTCCATTGGCTTCCAAATGGCTGTGACTGACATGGTGCAACCATCACACCCATATATGTAAAGGCATATTTTTATATGGAGAGGTTTCAGAGCAATGTTCAGTATCATGTTGCTATTGTCAAGGGGGCAAGCTACTTGAGATAGAACCCTGGTTGGTGCATTCTCCTGGAGACCCTGCCAACCACACCTGACAGAACTCCCTTCAGCACTGTGTCCCATTTGAACTCGTTGTATTTCATGAAGCAAATACCAGACTCCCAGTGCAGCAGCAAGAAACACCACGAAAATTGGAGGATGACCATTGGTTTCACAGTCCACACGGGAAGACCCTTAGCCCTCAGTGGCCAAAGTTTACCTACAAAAAGAGAATTCATCACTGCTGCCTCATTTTTATTTGAAAATAAGTAACCATTTCCTCCAGGTCACATACATGCAGATCCAGCTTTGATGGTTTCACTACAAATAAAGCTAAAGCTCCTGACAACAACATATATTTCAAGTGCCCAACCTCAGAGGCAGATTCTCAAAAAGTCTTTTGGCCAGCAGAGCTCCTTGTTTGTGGAGTGTTTACCCTGTCTCTTACTTTTGGAAACTCCTCTACCACCTCCAAAGATGTGAAATCTGGAGCATTTTCCATTCTAGATATGTATTCACAGATTTTCTAACTCTTCTCCTCTAATTGTGTCTTACTTGGGGCGAAGGTAATGTCAAGGCATTGTTCTGGAGGAGAGTGGGAAGATTTTTCCGTAGCATATATTTGCATACACATTGGATTCAGTGTCCTATTTTCAATTCAAAATACTGAATACCTGACTCTAACCCATACCCTACCAGACTCTGACTACTAATCCTAATATGATGGAGAAAAATAACCCATAAAGAATAGAAATACAAGCAGTTCAGAGTAGGCATGGTGTATAGATGGACTTGCCTTTTGCATGATACAGAGTTGGAGTTATAAATCTAGTCAATTGTTTGTTGAAATAGTTGTCCTTGTATTTTTAAGGTTAACAAATATGTGAATTCCTGTCTCCCTTTCTCTGTATTCTTATATGCACATATAGATTCCTATCTGGTACCACACGTACATTCTTGTGAGGTGGCTGACTTGGCAGATACAAATTGTTAGAAGAGATCACTCCTACAAAACCCTGTTGGAACTGAATATTCAACCTATGGGTGAGCTTGCTAGTTGAACAGCATTATACATAAATCCATGTTCAGTAAAATGAATATTTTTAGATCTGTGGATGGTATATATTTTATAATGAATTTTGATTGACATATATATTGCTACTTTTTTGTCTGTGTGTTTGTTTTATGTATATGTATATATAGATGTATATATATATATATATATATATATATATATATATATATATATATATACACTCTCAAGATTTTTCAAAATATGAAATATATGTGTCTTATATTCACTCCCTAAATTCATTCATGTTCATGTATGTGGATTTATAATCAATTATTCACAAGATTATTCTCAAAATATTCATCCACCTGAAATTTGCCCAATGCTCTCAAATGTCAATCCTATTTGTGACTACATATTTGTTTCTTCCTACAATTATATATTTAAACTCAACCCTGTTCAAAATGTCTAATCCTATCACACACTTTATACTTTGCCTGATTTTGTAATGTCTCTATTGATATATGCTTTCCTACATATTTTCCCCACTTCATCATTGTGACTGACTCTTCACTTGTGCTGACATTTACATTCACTCTCTAATCGAAATCCTATTGCTAAGAAACTTTTGTTCCAAATCTTATACTCACCCTTCTTCCTAAACTTACTGACTATCTTCCTAATGCTACAGACTATCCCTTTTTGACTGGATGTTCTCTTCTACATTCAATCATCCAAGTAAACGTGGTGCGAGCTTCAGAGGAGGAGACTACCAACAGGCTATCTCATGCAACATCAAAGGGTTTATTGGGTGTCCAGAATGCTGGGGTTCAGAGCTCACCTGAATAGAGCAGATAGCCCTGAGAATAGCTGAAGTAGAGCTTATATACTTTCCCTGGAGAGAGAAGGGAGGGAATTGTATTGATGTGACAGGGCGAGTGGGCGGTTTGCATGCAACTGGGAGAGGGAGTACATTCTGCAATTTGGCAGCTGGGGATAGAACATTCCGGGAACAAGTTTTGCAAACATTTCTCAAGATTTCAACAGTGTTCTGTTAAGCATACAGAAAAACAAGATGTGACAAGTACCTATTTTATTAATATTTCATTCCCCACTTCTTCTTCTGGCTAATTTTAATCATAAAAATGATCATTGGAGGGTGTCACATTCAATGTCTCCTAGTGGGGTATTACCATAAGTTTAACTCCTCCAATTTGAGCCTGGAGAAAAGACATTAAACGGTTGAGCAAACAGGGTTTTATAGTTAGCAATAATATGAGGATTATTATTGGACCGGCCAGGGTTGATAAAAACGTAGTTAACCAGGGGGACTGTGTGAACCAAGACTCAAGCCACCCTTTTGGGCCCTCTCTCATTTGTTGATGCTCTTCAAGGTGTCTTTTAAATTTACTCATAGATTTTATTACAACTCCAGTATAGTCAGCATAAAAACAACATTCTTCCCTCAATGCAGCACAAAGGCCCCCTTCTCTAATGAAGAGGAGGTCCAACCCTCAATTGTTCTGTAAAACAACTTCAGAGAGAGAGGTTAAAGTTTCATGCAAAGCCCTGAAGGAGGTTTCTAATATCTTACTTTTGCTCTATTGCTGCTTCTAATTGGGTCATCTTTTGTGTCCCATGGACAATGCCACTGGTTCCTCTGCCCACCCGTGCAGCAACTCCTATTCCTAATAGGATGGCTAAAGTGAGAGATATATGTTCCCAGTGGAACCGGTTGTATGCCCCGCCTATTTGATCTTCAAATGAACCTGCGTCATGATAGAGCACTCTGGGAAACATCTGCACCATTACACAATTTATCACATATCTTGATCATTTCATGAAAACATAAACGATATTTAAGTATATAGAATTATGCTGTTGTAGGCACTGACAAAGCAAGGCACCTAAGATAGCACTCAAGAGAGGGAAACAGTCCTATTTGGTTGCAACCGGATTCAGAGGGCATTGCTTATATTGTAATCAATTAATCCCCTGAAACTCAAGTTTAGGTAGTTTCAGAATTTTGTACCCAACATATAAGTAATGGGGCTCAGAAGTTCACAGTCTTCAGAAGTTTAAAAAAGCAGTATTTGTTTCTGTTTTTCCTTCTGTTCTGGGCAAGTTAACTTTTCAAGGACACCTGGGAGGAGGAGAGCTTTTTCTTCCCTTTCTTATTTTCCCCCTGCCAGCTGTTACCATGGAGCCTGGTTGGTAATTTCTTTATCTTAGAAATGTAGCCATCTCTGTGAAGCCCCAGCTGAAGGCCAGAGGACTTGTTCACATATTTTGTGAAAAACTAGTTAGGGGTTGTCTAGCTTAGAAGTACTGAGATTTTTAGCCAGTGGCCAAGTAGAACAGGGCAATACAAAAGAGAATGTTTATCTACATTAAAGTCTTTATTGGGACTGTTTGGCTGAAAGTTCAAAACTCAGCCATGGTGAAGACTTCTGAAGAAGGTCATTTAAGACTTTTCTGTGGGCCTGGTACAGAGGGGGAAAGACGGGGAAGGTGGGGCTGAGAGCACCTCCGAGGATCTGAGAATGAGGGAAAAGAGAGATGTAAAAGAATAATGCGAAAGGGTATGGGAATTTCTTAGCAGCAAACTTGAGCAGTAGATCAGGTAGAGCAGAGTGAAAGACGGGAGTGAGGATCCCAAAATCCTGTGAGGGACTTTAAATTTTAGTAACCTGTTTTCAGTGATGACAAAGCAACTTTAAAGGCCAATTATATTACATCTTGGATAAGGGTCTCAGGGCTCTCCTCAGCTCGTTTGAGCATTGGGTTAGCTGGTAAGTGGACCTGGTGGGACCCGGTGAGGGCACTGACAGGAGATGAGAGGAATGAGTTGGTGGAGCGGTACCTATGTACCTGCTACCTCAGCAAGGGGGCGATGGTCTGAGAACTGGTGGAGCTTTGGGTTTCTGATCTAGTTATTGGAGGGGAGAAATCAAGTTGCTGAGATGGGAGTGACATCAGAGGGTCTGGAGCAGAAGGCTGAGGATAATGATCTATTGGAGAAGCATAGTTCAGGATGTGAGTGAGGGAGGGAAAAGGCTTCCACATAGGGGAATTTCCTTTCACTCTTTTGAGCACTTGCAGAAGTTAAAAAGGTCACGCAAAATTTGAGGATATAGAGACCCCTCTGGGTGCCATAGTTTTTAGTTGTCTAATTGGTAATGTGGCCAATGCTGTGTACTGAATTTGATGAAGAATTGGGGTTCCATCAGGCAGCCCTTGTATGCACACATTCCCATGACGTACAGAAAAAGTCGGCTTTTCCCCCACACAGCCATTACTCTTTGTGGCTTTGATAGTCTTCCAGGCAAATTTAGTAATCTAGACTAGCCAACCTGCATCTGGCTCGCGTGTCCCTACATCCATAATGTTTGTTTCCATTATCTATGGTACAGAAGGGATTTAATGGTATTTTAGTGGAATCCTCTTCATCAGGGATATCACAATAGGAAATACCTATAGCCAGCTAACAAATGTCTGGGTGGAGAGATGGCCACCAGGTCCCTAAGGGGGCTGTATGCGAGATAGACCATACTTCTTTTTCAGTAGGATTTGTGATCAGCCATCACTGCTTAATGGGCTGATGAGGGTTAGGACTACTTGTAGCCAAGGGGAGAGTATATAACCTTATTCACATTGCGAATACACAATTTGAAACTGTTACCAGTCTTTTTCAGTTTCCAGAAAGATTCTGTACAGGCAGCAGGCTTGAGATGAGAGGTATGGATCCAGGAAGTGATTCTGTTTACGTTTACCGCTGTAGGAGTTATAATAGCACCCGGTATGGTCCTTTTCAGCGGGGTACCAGGGATGACACCTGATATCATCTTACATAGATGAAATCTCTTACTTGATATGGATGTGGAATCCCCTGGTTCCCAGTTGGGTAGGCAGTGGCCAGCTGTTTTCACAGGTATTACTGAGTTCTTTCAAGATCTTTAAGCCTGTCAAGCAAGGGGGTGTGGAAAGGATCTTCAGGTCTTACAGTTGGGCTTAGGTCCCCTACTGGAGGAGGGCCACCATAAAGAATTTCACATGTGGTAAGGTTACTCAAAGAAACAAAGGGATTTTTTCTTGCATGAAACATTGCATAAGGCAGGAGCATAGTCCAATCTTATGCTGGTCTCTAAGCTTAATTTCGCTAAGGTCTCTTTAATGGTTCTATTCATTCTTTCTACTTGTCTTGAACTCTGTGGTCAATAAGCACAATTTAACTTCCAATTAATCCCCAGGTTCCTGGCTAACCCCTGACTTACCTGGGTCATGAACATCGGTCCATTGTCAGATCCTATTACCGGCTTAGCTTCCTCCAATGGTAGAGAGGCTTAGTCAGCAGCAGCGGAATCACTTAGAGTGTGTTGTGTGTTAGGGGACGAGGGCAGGGGATAAGGAGGGGGAGAAGAGTCCAGTAGAGTCAAATCTGTGACTCAGGGAGAACAGAGGGTGGAGGAGGAGGAGGTTGAGAGGGTTTGAGAGATCATTGGGGAAGGAGTAGGAGCAAAGGTAGGGGCAAGAAAAGGCTTCACCCATGGAGGAGGAGATTTGCAGAGGTCCTGCCAAGTTAAGATATATGGCTGTTGATCCGGATGGCTATGTGGCGCTGGCTGAAAGACAATACCTCTGACTTTTTAAATTAGTGGGAAGTAGAAAGATCCTTCTAGGGGCCAAAGGACTCCAAAGATGGGCCATTCTGAGCCACAGAGATTCTGCCAGGTCCAGCGTTTTACTAAAAAAAGAAAGATTCTGAGCCCTTAAGCGGACTTTGGTCCAGTGATCAAGGGTCAGGGACAGATGCATTGACGTGCTCTGTTCCATAATGAAAGTTCCACAAACAGTAAAAGCAAGGACACACGACACAGATAAGACAAGACCATAAAGACAGGCAATGAACGTCCAACACTGAGACCAGGAATGAGTAGCCGGCAAAACCCAATGGTATGGCAATAACGAATCTAAAAGAAAATATCACTGAGTCGAGAAGACTATTGTTCCTTGATTTCCCGAGTTCTCTGCGGGGTCCTCCAGAGAGGTGCCCTTTGTCTCTGTGACATGTCTCTCAGCCACCGTCGGAGAGAGCCAGGCTCTTCATCGCCAGCAATTTTGCCAAGCCCTAACAAGAAACCTGAAACCAGAAAGAGGCGCCTTACTTGCTCCGAGAGGAGCCCGTTTGGGTCTCTCGTCCGCCACTGCTGGAACTCAGTGGAACCTCAATATGTAAAGGTCAGGCGAGTGTCAGAGGAAGATACTACCAAGAGACTGTCTCATGCAACAGCAAAGGGTTTATTTGTGGTCCAGCATGCTGGAGCTCAGAGCTAAATTAAATAGAGCAGAGACCTCTGAGAACAGCTTAAGCAGAGCTTATATACATTCCTTGGAGAGGGAAGAGAGGGAAGTTCAGTGATGGGTAAGGGCGAGTGGGCGGTTTGCATGACACCGAGTGAGGGAGTACATTCTGCAGTTCGGCTGTTGGGAACAGTACATTCTAGAACAAGATTAGCAAACATTTCTCAAGATTTCAAAAGTGTTTTGTTAAGCATACAGAAAAACAGGAAGTGACAAGTACCTATTTTATTAATTTTATTAACCTTTCACTACCGACTATGCCTTTTTGACTTGATGTTCCTTCTACATTAATTCATGCAACGTACAAGGTGCTATGCCATTGTATATCGATTTATCTGAGACAACTCTGCAGAACGTAATTCAACACCACGTATCCCTATCAAGGGCCCAATGCCCTTCTGGGCTTCAAATCAGACTTAAATTTCTTTTTTCATACATATATATCACCTATATATTCTTCTACACATAGCAAGTTCCCAATACGATCAATCATCCAGAAAAATGATTTCTAACCCAAATCGAGCATGTTTTTAACCATAACCAGACACTGTTCCCTCAATCTAACTTTACAGAAGAGCAGGGAAGGAGTTGATATTACAATACAGAAATGTAGAAAAACTTCCACCTGCTGAGAACCTCAAAGGTCCATGCAGAATGATCCCTGGAGAATATGTAGGAAGCAATAAAGGACCTGAGAGACCAAAAGTCATCTTCCATGGCAAACAACCCGGTCAGGATAAAAGGTTGTGTCTGAATCAGATTTTTTTTTTAATGTAGAGATCATGGACCAAACCAGGCCTGTGTGGAGATCTATTCCTGGGTGCCTTTGGTTGATATACCATTCTAACTTGTGAAAATGTCACAGGAAGTAGGGGCAGCCTCAATCTCTTGGGACCCTTGGAAGCAACAGTTAGGACAAAGTGTCTGCCAAGACAGTGCCCTCATTCAGTTCAGGAAGGAAGTGACCTCACCTCACTTTCTTGGTGATGGAACTCTCTGAACGTGGGATCCAGGAAGCCAGGCACACAGAGCCAGTCCCAGTCCCAGTCCCAGTGGTCTCACTTGTTTGGATTTACCAAGGACAGGGTCAGTATTTTTTGGTACCTACAGATGTGAGGAAGGCCAAATGCCAGGAAAGCTTGGATGCAGGGCTTTTCATGAGAAAGCAGGTAGTAGCTCACCGTTGGCTCCTAAGAAGTTCACAGAGTTGGCCAAGGAGACAAGATCTGAGACAGGAAAGGCCATTTTGGGGGAACATATTATGGCCCACAAGTCAGAGGACACTCTGGATAGTCACAGACCTACTTAGGGGAAGGAGGTGCCTTTGTGGGTGTGGTTGTGGGTTTGTGGTTTTGTCTCATTTTCTGAGAATAGATAGGACAGTCGGTTTGTTTCATTTGAAGTGGACTGTTTCTAGTAAGTCTTTTCACAGGGCGAGTGTTTCTATGTCTGTGTATTCCACTGTTTCCGTGGTTGTAGACATTAGAAAAGAGAATCCATCAATGGATGTGTCGTGTCTAGTAGAAATCTTCTCAGCATTCATATTGCCCCGTTTATGAATGGACTGTAGCTTGCCTTATCGATGAGCAACACCTGCTACCTTCCTAAGTTTCTATTTTCGTCCTGAATTCCGGCCAATCTCAAGAATAGGCCCATGGTTTTGTGTCCAAGATATGTACCACCTCCAAGCTCTGTGACATGGCCATGTACTGGATAGCTGTAGGTGATGGCGAGCATCTCAGAAAACTCAGATATCAGTGTGACCAGGAAAGTCTCAGAGGAGAAATCCTGCTTTGGGCCTTTTGCTTACCTATTGTTCTGTTGCCCTGAATGTCAGGAAGGTCTTTGCCTCAGGCCACCCCTTTGTGAAGCCTGAAGAAAACAGTTTTCAAATGGAAATGAATGGGCATACCTGTGGCACTTTCCTTAATTGCTTTGGAAAAGGATGTGTCTGAATCAGGCCCTTGGCTCTGTGTGTGGCTGTGGCTTAGATTCTCAGCATCTGATGGATCTAAAGAAAGTTACCATGTGTGCATCCAAAGGAGAATTCGCCAAAAGAGCAATTATTGGGATGAAGTCTCTCGACTTCCTCTGTAAGGTTCCTGACTTCTATCAAGTGAGAATGGGATCCTTTGGGTCAAAAGAGTTCTACAAAACCTGCAGAGGCTAGCCCATTGTGCTTGGGTTTTCTCATGACTAAAATTGACATAAAGAATCTAAACCCCACAGACAGTAGTCCTCAAATTGGAGCGGTATTAACGGCAGGCCTATTTGATCACTTTTGGTTCACAGGATGGGTGTCCAGGCCACCTTGACTTTAGGCAAATGAGGGGCAAAGGAGCTTATTTGGGACACTGTCTTGGTCTGCACCCCTCATGGAGACCTCCAGCCAGATTATGATGAGTGTCTATATGAAAGAAGATGAGGGCCATATGGGAGGGTTCTTGTTTTAATTGTGGTAATTTGTGTGGTAGTTGGAAGAGATGTCTGGGTCCACCAGGGCTTGAACTCTGGTGTGATTCCCCTTAGAGACTGAGTTCTGGAACTGACCTCAGAGAAGTATTGCATGAATAGTGTTGGGATTTTAGGAGACCACGCATGAGAATCGCTTTTGGAAACTGAGATCTAGGCCCAGGATGTCTTTCCACAGAGCTCAGGGATTCTGAGCCAGGATATCACATGATTTAATTCTTAAAGACTTGGTAGCCATAGTTGAGAGTCCAAACACACATGGACCTCACATTGTATACCTCAATGGGCCTGGATTCATGTGTCCTTTTGGCCACTCTTTGGGAAGGCTTGCCTGTGAGTGTTCTCCAGAGCTTTCATTGAAATGAGCTTCCTCACCATTTAATGTTTCCTGAATTAAATGAAACCCACAGTGCCTCCAACTTCATCCTTGAAAAATGACTAGATTAATACCATGAAATTTTTGAAATCCCCATGACCAGGTGGCACTGGATAACCTTAAGATATCCTGTTGCTGATCATGAGTATAACAAACAGTGCCTTGATTGACTGAGTTTCGTGAAAATGGTGTAGAACAGAGATGCCAGTAAGTTGGAGCCTGCTGGGTAGTGGGCGTAGAGCAGTGGACTATAGGTGTGTAAATAAATATTTTTGATAGGACCACCTGGATCTTCCATTGGCTTCCAAATCTTGCGACTGACATGGTGCAGGCAGCAGACCTTTATATGTAAAGGCATCTTGTTATATGTAGAGGTTTCAGGGCAATGTTCAGAATCAGGTTGCTATAGTCAAGGGGAAAGCTATGTGGGATAGAAGCCTGGTTCGTACATTCTCTTGCCGACCCTGACCAACCACACATGACAGAACTCCCTCCAGCATTGTGTCCCAGTTGAACATATTGTATTTCATGAAGCAAATACCAAATTCCCAGTGCAGCAGTAAGAAACACCCTGAAAAGTGGAGGATGACCAAATGGCTTCACAGACCACACGGGAAGACACTTAGCTCCCAGTGGCAACAGTTTACCTACAAAGGGAGATTTCAGACCTCCTGCCTCATGTGCATTACAAAATAAAGAATCATGTCCTCCAGGTCACATAGATGCAGACCCAGATTTTTGGTGTCACTACAAACGAAGCTAAATCTCCTGACAATTACATATATTTCTTTTTCTTTTTTTAATTAATTTTTATTGTAGGTTGTTCAAAACAGTACATACTTCATGATATATCAAATTTCACACTTTGATTCAAGTGGGATATGAGCTCCCATTTTTACTCCATATACAGATTGCAGAATCACATCAGTTGCAGAACCATTGATTTACATATTGCCATACATATATTTCTTGTGCCTAACCTCAAAGGAAGTTTCTCAATAAGTCTTTAGGTCAGCACAGCTCCATGTTTCTGGAGTGTTTACCCTCTCCCATACTTTTGTAAACTGTTTTACCACCTCCAGTGTTGTGAACTCCTGAGCATTTTTCATTCCACATATGTATTCACAGGTTTTCTAACTCCTCTCCTCTAATTGTGTCTTACTTTTAGCGATGGTTATGTCAAGGTATTGTTCTGGATAAGAGAGGGAATATTTTTGTGTATCACATGTTTGCATACACATTAGATTCATTTTCCTATTTTCCATTTGAAATACTGAATCCCTGACACTAACCCATACCCTACTAGACTCTGACTACTAATCCTAATATCATGGAGAAAAAAAACCTAACTGAATAGAAGTACAGTCCTTTTATAGGAAGCATGGTGTATATTTGTATTTGTCTTCCTCTTTATCAAGAGTTTGTGTTTTAAATTTAGTAAACTTTTCATTTTAATATTTCTCTATGATTTTTTAAAGTTATCACATATGTAAATTCCTGCCTCCCTTTCTCTGTATCCTATTCAGCACATGTAATTTTTTTATGCATATACAATATCCTACCTGGTATCACACGTACATTCTTGTAAGATCACTGACTTTGGAATATAAAAATTGTGAGAAGAGATGACTCTCCCTAAATAATGATGGAACTGAAAATTCCACCTATGGGTGAGCTTCCTAGTGAAAAACACTATACATAAATCCATGTTCAGTAAAATGAATATTTTTGGATTTGTGAATGAATTATATTTCATGATGAATATCGATTGGCATATATATTGCTAAATATTAATGTGTGTGTGTGTGTGCATGTGTGTGTGTGTGTGTGCGTGTGTGTGTGTGTATATTCTCCGAATTTAAAAAAATATGAAAAATATGTGTCTTATTATACACTCCCTAAATTCATTCATATTCATTTATGTTCATTTAAATTCAAATTTTCACAAGATTATTCTCAGTAATATTCATACACCTGAAATATATTTTGGTTTCCTACTACTGAAAACTAAGTTCAGTGGATGGTGCTTAAAAATCCTAATATTTCTACAGTAACTGACCCAGTTTAACATTAATGCAAGTAGATTGCTATGGGACATGATGTGTAATTTGAAGTTCATTTTTACTCAACACTGGTACATTACTATTTCTTCAGTTTATGTACATCATAGGATGTATTTTTTCATCCACAACTTCACAAATTTTTTTGGCATTTGGTTCACTTTCAATTACTTACTACTTCAGAACACATGTATTCCTCCATGTTTCTTTACTGGTCTTTTCACTAGACTTCTTTCTAAACACATTATTTTCGATTCCATAATCATTTTTGAAGCAAAACTCACTCTTCACGATAAACCGTAACCGTAATAATACCATTGCATATATAACTCGTTGGAATGATGGTATATATATCAATATAAGATTTCCAATATATTTTCAGATGCAAACTCAATCCATTATTTAATGTTGGATCCAGTTACATACTTTATTCACAATATGGTCTATTCATGCATCATCTCAATAATCATCAACACAAGGTACACCTATTTGTATCCCCAGTACTAATTTATCAGTTTCCAGAATATTACTCCCCTTTATGGTGGAAGAAATACTTATGTCACCTGATCTACATATACATTTTACCACAGTAGTATTCTGGACACAAAATGCAAAGGTCACACATATGATTGTACCAAAGCCTAAATGGAAAGTGACCATGGATTACTAAAAGCATCTATGTCCAGGGTGCCTACTGCTCTCAAATGTCAATCCTATTGGTTACTACATATTTGTTTCTTCCTAAGATTATATATTTAACCTCAAGCCTGTTGAAAATATCTAATCCTATCACTCACTTTATACTTTTCCTGATTTCCTAATGCCCCTATTGATATCTGCTTTCCTACATATTTTTCCCAGTTCATCTTTGTGACTGTCTCTTCACATGTGCTGACATTTACATTCACCCTCTAACTGAAAACCAATTGCTAAAGAACTTTTGGTCCAACTCCGAGACTCACTCTTCTTCCTAAACCTACTGACTATCTTCCTAATCCTACAGATTATCCCTTTTTGACTGGATGTTCTCTTCTACTTTCAATCATCCGAGGTATAGGGTCCTATGCCATTGTATATCGATTTATCTGAGACCTCGGTGCAGAACATAATTCAATCTAAGTATACCAATCAAGGGCCCAATGCCTTTCTGGGCTTCAAATCTTTCCTAGATCTCTGATCTCATACATATATTTCACAATTATATTCTTATAAATATCACAGGTTCCCAATACCATAATTCATCCAGCAGAATGACTCCTAACCCAAATCGAACATGCTATTAACACTAACCATACACTGTTCCCTCAATCTCACTTTACAGAAGAGCAGGGACAGAGTTGGTCTTAAAATCCAGGAAGGTAGGGTATCATCCACCAGCTGAGAACCTCAAAAGTCCCTGCAGAAATAATCCCTTGAGTAGGTGTAGGCAGGTATGAAGGATCTGAGAGAGCAAAAGTCATCTTCCATGGCAAACAACCTGGTCAGGTTGAAGGGATGTGTCTGAATTAGCCTCTCTCTTCCTAATGTAGAGAAGATGGACCAAACCATGGCTGTGTGGAGAGCTGTTCCCCGGTGCCTATGGTTGATATACCATTCTAACTTATGAATGAGTCACAGCAAGTAGAGGCAGACTCCATCTTTTGGGAACCTTGGAAGCAACTGTTAAAACAAAGTGGTTTCCAAGGCAGTGACTTCATTCAGATCTTGAAGGAAGTGACCTCACTTTACATTATTGGTGATGAAAGTCTGTGATCTTGGGATCCAGGAAACCAGGCACACAGAGTCAAACCCACTCCATGTCCCAGTGGGCTCACTTGTTTGGATTTAACAAGACAGAGTCACTCTTTCTTGGTACCTACTGATGTGAGGACAGCCAAATGCCTGGAAACTATGAAGACTGGCCTTTCCAGAGAAAGCAGGTAGTTTCTCACCACGGGCTCCTGACAACTTCACAGAGTTTGCTAACGAGACCAGATCGGAGACAGGGCACGCCATTTTTGGGGAACATAGTATGGCCCACAAGTCAGAGGACACTCCGGATAGACACAGACCTACTTGGGGGAAAGAGGTGCCTTTTTGGGTGTGAGTGTGAGTTTGTGGTTTTGTCTCATGTTCTGAGAATAGTTAGGAAAGCTGGTTTGTTTGTTTTGGAGTGGACTGTTTCTAGTAAGTCCTTTGACAACGTGAGTGTTTCTGTGTCTATATATCATACTGTGTCCGTGATTGTAGACAGTAGAAAAGAGAATGCATCAATGGATGTGTCCTGTCTACGAGAAAGCTTCAAAGCATTCATCCTGTGCAATTTATGAATGGACTGCAGCTTGCCGTATGGATGGGCAACTCCTGCCATCTTTCTAAATTCCTGTTTTCTTCCTGAATTCTGGACACTCTCCAGAATACGCTCATGATTTTGTGTCCAAGATATGTACCACCTCAATCTCTGTGACATGGCCATGTACTGGATAGCTGATGGGAATGGTGAGTAACTCAGAAAACTCAGATATCAGTATGCCCAAGAAAGTCTCAGTGGAGAAACCCTGCTTTGGGCCTTTTGCTTACCTATTCTGTTGCCCTGAATGTCAGGAAGGTCTTTGCCTCAGGCCACACTTTGTGAAGCCTGAAGAAAATAGTTTTCAAATGGAATTGAATGGTCATTACCTGTGCCTCTTCGGTTAATTGCTTTGGAAATGGATGTGTCTGAATCAGCCTCTTGGCCCTATGTGAGGCTGTGGCTTAGATTCACAGCACATGATGGGTCTAAAGAAAAATCCCATGTGTGCATCCAAAACCAAAATTGACAAAAGAACTGTCATGGTGGATAGAGTCTCTCGCCTTCCTCTGTAAGGTTCCTGACCTCCATTAAGTGAGAATAGGGATCATTTGGGTCAAGCGAATTCTTTAAAGTTCTGCAGAGGCTATCCCATAGGTTCGTGGGTTTTCGCATGACTCCAATTCACATCTATGTTTACAGAAGAGCAGGGACAGTGTTGGTCTTACAATACAGGAATGCAGTGGATCTTCCATCTGTTGAGAACCTCAAAGCTCCATGCAGAAATGATCTCTGGAGAAGATGTAGGCAGCTATGTAAGACCTGAGAGAGCAAAAATCATCTTCCATGGCAAACAACCTGGTCAGGATTAAGGGTTGCGTCAGAATGAGCCTATCTCTTCTTAATGTAGAGAAGATGGACCAAACCCGGCCTGTGTGGAGAGCTGTTCCCTTTTGCCTACGGGTGATATACCATTTTAACTTGTGAAAGTGTCACAGGAAGTAGGGGCAGCCCTCATCTCATGGGACCGTTGGAAGCAATTGTTATGACAAAGTGGTTGCCAAGGCAGTGATCTCATTCAGTTCCTGAAGGACGTGATCTCATCTCACTTCCATGGTGATGGTACTCTCTGAACTTGGGATACAGAAAGCCAGGCACCCAGAGCCAGTCTCAGTTCTAGTCCCAGTGGTCTCACTTTTTTGGATTTACAAAGGACAGAGTCAGTCTTTCTGGATACCTACTGATGTGAGGAAGGCCAAATGACAGGAAAGCTCGGAAGAGGGGCTCTTCCTGAGAAAGCAGATAGTGGCTCACTCCTGGCTTCTAACAACTTCACATTGTTGGCCAAGAAGACCAGATCTGAGACAGGTCAGGCCATTTCGGAGGATCATAGTATGGCCCATCAGTCAGAGCACACTCCGGAGAGTCACAGACCTATTTGGGGGAAGGAGGTGCCATTGCGGGTGTGGGTTTGTGGTTTTGTCTCATGTTCTGAGAATAGTTAGAAAAGGCGGTTTGTTTGGTTTGGAGTGAACTGTTTCTAGTAAGTCGTTTGACAATGCAAGTGTTTCTATGTCTGTGTATCCCACTGTGTCCGTGCTTGTAGACACTAGAAAAGAGAATGCATCAATAGATGTGTCCTGTCTCACTGAAAGCTTCCCAGCATTCATCCAGCACAATTTATGAATTGACTGTGGCTTGCCTTATTGATGGGCGATACCTGCTACCTTCCTAAGTTGCTGTTTTCTTCCTGAATTATGGCCAATCTCCAGAATAGGCTCATGGTTTTGTATCCAAGTTATGTACTACCTCCAAGCTCTGTGACATGGCCATGTACTGGATAGCTGAATGGAATGGCGAGCATCTCAGAAAACTCAGATATCAGTGTGACCAGTAAAGTCTCAGTGGAGAATCCCTGCTTTGGGCCATTTGCTTACCTATTGTTCTGTTGCCCTGAGAGTCAGGAAGGTCTTTGTCTCAGGCCAACCCTTTGTGAATCCTGAAGGAAAGATTTTTCAAATGGAAATGAATATGCTTTACCTTTGGCTCTTTCCTTAATTGATTTGGAAAGAGATGTGTGTGAATCACCCTCTTGGCCCAGTGTGATTCTTTGACTTAGATTCTCAGTACCTGATGGATCTAAAGAAAGATCCCATGGGTGCATAAAATCCAAAATGGCAAAAAGAGCAGTCATTGTTGATGAAGTATTTTGCCTTGCTCTGTAAGGTTCCTGAATTCCATCAAGTGAGAATAGGGATCTTTTGGGTCAAATGAGTTCTTCAAATCTATTCAGAGGCTATCCAATAGGTGCTTGAGTTTTCTCATCTTTCCAATTCACATAAAGAATCTGTACCCAACACTCAGTAGGACTCAAATTGGAGAAGCAGAGCAGTATTAAGGGCAGGCCTATTTGATCACTCCTGGTACACAGGAAGGGTGTACAGGCCACTGGGAATTTAGGCAAAGGAGGGGCAACAGAGCTTATTTTGGACACTGTCTTGGGCTACGCTAATGCTATCAAATGTCAATCCTATTGTTGACTTCATATTTGTTTTATCCTAAGCTCATATATTCATCCTCAACCCTGTTGAAAATATCTAATCCCATCACTCACTTTATTCTTTTCCTGATTTCCTAATGTCTCTATTGATATCTGCTTTCCTACATATTTTGCCCTGTGCATCATTGTGACTGACTCTTCACTTGTGTTGACGTTTACATTGACTCTCTAACCAAAACCCTATTGCTAAAGAACTTTTGTTCCAAATCCTATACTCACTTTTCTTCCTAAACTTACCGACTATCTTTCTAATCCAACTGACTATAACTTTTTGAATGGATGTTCTCTTCTACATTCAATGATCCAAGTACAGTTCAGGTTTCTATTCAACCGGGTGAGGGAGTAGATTCTGCAGTTTGGCAATTGGGGACAGCACATTCTGACAACAAGATTAGCAAAGAGTTCTCAAGATTTCAACAGTGTTTCGTTAAGTGTACAGAAAAACAGGAAGTGACAAGTACATATTTTATTAACCTTTCATTCCCCACTTCTTTTTCTGGCTACTTTTAATCATAAAAGTGATCTTTGTGGGGTGTCACATTCTATGTCTGCTAGTGGGGTATTACCATAATTTTAATTTGTCCAATTTGAGCTTGGAGAAAAGAAATTACATGGTTGAGGAAACAGGGTTTTATAGTTAGTAATACTATGAGGATTATTATTGGACCGGCCAGGGTTGATAAAAACGTAGTTAACCAGGGGGACTGTGTAAAAAAAGACTCAAACTACCCTTTTTGTGCCTCTCTCTCTCCTTGTTGCTCTTCAAGGCATCTTTTTAATTTACTCATTGATTTTTTTACAACTCCAGTATTGTCGACATAAAAACAACATTCTTCCCTCAATGAAGCACAAAGGCCCCCCTCTGTCATGAAAAGGAGGTCCAACCCTCGACTGTTCTGTAAAACAACTTCAGAGAGAGAGGTTAAAGATTCCTGCAAAGCTGTGATGGAGGTTTCTAAAATCTTTAAGTTTTGATCTATTGCTGCTTCTAATTGGGTCACTTGTTGTGTCCCATGGACCAGAGCAGTGGTTCTTGTGCCCACCCTGCAGCAACTCCTATTCGTAATAGAATGGCTAAGGTGAGGGACATATGTTCCCAGCGGAACCGGGTTGTATGTCCCCCTCTTTGATCTTCAGATGAACCTGCGTCATGATAGAGCACTCTGGGAAACATCTGCACCATTTCACAATTAATCACATCTGTTGACCATTTCATGAAAACATAAACAATGTTTAAGTATATAGAATTATACTGTTGTAGGGACGGACAAGGCAAGGCACCTAAGATAGCACCAAAGACACGGAAACAGTCTTTTTTGGTTTCAACCAGATTCAGAGGGCATTGCTTCTGTTGTAATCAATTAATCCCCTGAAACCCAAGTTACGTAGTTTCAGAATTTTGTACCCAAAACGTAAGGGAAGGGGCTCAGAAGTTCACAGTCTGCAGAAGTTCACAAAAAGCAGTTTTTGTTTCTGTTTTTTCCTCAGTTTGGGCAAGTTAACTTTTCAAGGACACCTGGGTGGGGGTGTCTTCCCTTTCTTTTTTTCCCCCTTCCAGCTGTTTCCATACAGCCCAGTTTGTAACTTCTTTATCTTAGAAATGTAGCCATCTCTGTGAAGCCCCAGCTCAAGGCCAGAGGCCTTTTTTTCAAATATTTTGTGAAAAACTAGTAAGGGTGTGTCAAGATCAGGAGTGCTGAATTTTTTAGCCAGTTGCCAAGGAGACCAGGGCAACACAAAAATAGGAAGTTTATCTACAGTGAACTCTTTTATCGGGACTCTTTTGCTGAAAGTCCTAAATCAGCCATGGTGAAGACTTCTGGAGAAAGTCAGTTAAGACTTTTCTGTGGGCCTGGTACAGAGGGGGACAATTTGGAAGGCAGGGATAAGAGCAGCTCTGTGGATCTGAGAATGAGGAAGGAGAGATGTAAAAGAATATTGGGAGAGGGCTTTGGGATCTTAATAGCAACAAAAACTTGAGCAGTAGAACAGATAGAACAGAGGGGGAGACGGGAGTGAGATTCCAAAAAGCCTGTGAGGGACTTTAAATTCTTAGTAACCTGTTTTTAGTGATGACAAGGCAACATTAAAGGCCATTTTCATTACATCTTGTATTATGGTCTGAGGATTCTTCTCCGTGGGTTTGAGCTTTGCATTAGGTGGTAAGAGGACTGGGTGGGACCCGGTGCGGGCACTGACAGGAGAGGAGAGGAGTGAGTGAATGGAGTGGTACCTCAGTACCTGCAACCTCAGCAAGGGAGCAATGGTCTGAGAACCAGTCGAGATTTGGGTTTTTGATCTAGATATTGGAGGGGAGAAATCAAGTTGCTGAGGTGGGAGTGACAGCAGAGAGTCTGGAGCACAAGGCTGAGGGTGAGCATCTATTGGAGAAGCATAGTTCAGGATGTGAGCAAAGGAGAGAGAAGGCCTCCACATAGCGGAATCTCCTTTCACCCTTTTGAGCACTTGCAGAAGTTAAAAAGGTCACACAGAATTTGAGGATCTAGAGACCCCTCTGGCGGCCATCGGTTTTGGTTATCTAATTCGTAATATGGCCAATGCTGTGTACAGAATTTGATGAGGAGTTTGGGTTCCATCTGACAGTCCCTGTATGCTCCCATCCCCATGACTTACAATAGAAGTCTGCTCTCCCCCCCACAGCCGTGACTGTTTGTGGCTTTGATAGTCTGCCGGGCAAACATAGTAATCTAGGCTAGCCAACCTGCATCTGGCTCACGTGTCCCTACATCTATAATGTTTGTTTCAATTATCTATGGTACGGAAGGGATTTAATGGAATTTTAGTGGGATCCTGTTAATCAGGGATATCCCAATAGGAAAGACCTATAGCCAGCTGACAAATGACTGGGTGGAGAGATGGCCACCAGGTTCGTAAGGGGGCTGTATTCGAGATAGGCCATACTTCGTGTCCAGTAGGATTTGTGATCAGCCATCGCAGCTTAAGGGGCTGATGAGGGTTAAGGCTACTGGTCGTCAAGGGGAGAATAAATATCTTCCAGGATCTTCTTTACAACCATTTGCGATGTTTCTTTTTTCTTCTTTTTTATTTCTTTTTGTGTGTGTGTGGGGGGAAGGCTTCAATACATCCTGAAAATGTATGTTCAAAGACTAGGAGTTATTTAAGTCCATACCTTACTGGCTTAATTTCAGTAAAGTCCACTTCCCAGAATTGTCCTCGTCTGGTTCCTCATAGGTGCTTTCCTGCAGGAAGCTTGGAAGTGTAAGCTTTAACCAATTAATGGACCTGACAGGCTTTTGTTACCCATTCAGTTATTTCCTTTTGCTGTGAGTAGGTTAGTGGAAAACTGTATTCTTGATCCTTCACGAATGAATGCAGTTTCTTTGAACAAAGGTGAGTGAGTTGATGAACATTTGCTACTGACATAGTTAGAGCCATAATTATAGGAGTAGTTACTGAAGGATTAAAAAATTCCACTTGGGGGCCTTCAGGGTTAAAAGTTATTTTGGCCCAGAGCTTGGTGAGCAGAACTCTGCCCATCAATGGGGCCAGGCATTCTGGGATTACTAGGAAGGAGTGATGGATTTTTCCTTTTCCCTGGTCCATGGTCCTCGTAGTTGTCAAAGCCCGATATTTACTTCTGTTAGACTCTTGAATTAGAGACCTTTTATTCGGTAGAGGGCCCAATGGGCCTTACGGGCTGAGTATATTCCCCCTGCATCTACTTCAAAGTTTATTGTGTTCCCCTCCACTTCAAAAGTTACCTTGAGGTCAGGGAGAGGATCTGAGCCCGGACTTTCTTAGTATTCCTCCAGAGTCAGAATATCTGGCTGGCATGGCTGTCTCTTTCTAGGGCACTCTTTGGCCCAGTGTCCTTTTTCTTTAGAGTAGGCACATTGATCTGAGGCCAGGGGTGGCCTCTAGTGTGTGCCCAGGTATCCCTTCCTGTCTCTCTGTTTCTTAATTTCTGGCCTATTTGTTGTTGTGACCAGGACCTTAGTCAATGCCTTAGTCTGTCTTTTGTTTCTTTTATCCTCACTCAGCTCCCTTCTCTTCCTCAGTTTCTCTCTTAAAGTATACCTTCTCGGGTTCTCTGACTAAATCCCTCAAAGTCATATCTTGTAATCCATCTAAGCATTGTAACTTTTTTTTAATATCCAGGGCAGCTTTCCCAATAAAGGCCATTGTGACAGATGCCTTTTGATCCTCTGCCTGAGGATCGAAAGGAGTATGTCTCTTATATGCCTACATAATTATCTCTAGGAACATAGAGGGAGATTCATCAGTCCCTTAAATAATCTCTCTTACCTTGGCCAAATTAGTTGGTCACCTAGCGGTCACTAAGATACCCACTATTAGAGCCCGGCGATAAGTGGACAGATGCTCCCTACCTTCAAAGGTGTTGGGGTCCCAGTTGGGTCGTTTCAAGAGAAAGCTGGCTTTGAATATGTTGGGAAGTTGTGTCGGTCATGCATTTGGTCCGAGGATACTTTTTTCTAGCATCCAGGAGGATTCTCTTTTGTTCCTCTGTCATGAAGAGAGTCCCTAGGAGTTGTTGGCAGTCATCTCAAGTAGGTTGGTGTGAAAACATCAATGACTTCACCAGACCTGAGAGCCAGGTTGGGTCCTCGGTTAAAGGGGGATTGTTATTTTTCCATTTATATAGGTCTGAAGAGGAGAAGGCCAATACTGGTAGGATTGCATTTTTTCCCTATGGCCATCGTCAATCATTGGTCCTTAGGGATGGAGGGAAGCAACACGGGAGTTCCAGGGTTTTCAATCATTTGCCACCGGCGAGTTCCTTTAGCAGCCATTTTGCCAAGCCCTAACCTGAAACCTGAAACCAGAAAGAGGTGCCTTACTTACCCTGAGAGTAGCCCATTGGGGTCTCTCGTTCACCACTGCTGGATTTTGGTGGAACCTCCATACATAAATATCGGAAGAGCATTGGGGGAAGAGACCACCAAGAGACTCTCTCATGCAAAAACAAAGGGTTTATTGGGGGTCCAACATGCTGGGGCTCAGAGCTCATTTGAATAGAGCAGAGAACCCTGAGAACAGCTTAAGCAGAGCTTATATACTTTCCTTGAAGAGGGCAGAGAGGAAAGTTTATTGATGGGCCTGGGCGGGTGAGCAGTTTGCGTGCAACTGGGTGAGGGAGTACATTCTGAAGTTTGGCAGTTGGGAACAGCACATTCTGGGAAAAAGATTAGAAATCACTTCTCAAGATTTCAACAGTGTTTTATAAAGCATACAGAAAAACAGGAAGTGACAAGAATCTATTTTATTAACATTTCACTACCGACTATACTTTGCCAGATTTCCTAAAGTCTCTATTGATATCTGCATTCGTACATATTTTCCCCAGTTCATCATTGTGATTAATTCTTCACATGTGCTGACATTTACATTCACTCAATACCCGAAACCCTATAGCTAAAGAACTTTTGGTCCAAATCCTATACTCACTCTTTTTTATAAACATACCGACTATCTTCCTAATACTACTGACTATCCATTTTGACTGAAGTTCTCTTTGAAAATCAATCATCCAAGTTACAAGGTCCTATGCTTAATACCCAATCAAGGGCCCAATGCCCTTCTGGGCTTCAAATCTTACCTAGATTTTTGTTTTCAGATTCATATATTTTACCTATATATTCTTGAAAATATCGCAGTTTCCCAATACCATTATTCATCCAGCAGAATGATTTCTATTCCAAATCAAACCTGTTATTAACCCTAACCATACACTCTTCCCTCAATCTAACTTTAGAGAAGAGCAAGACAGAGTTCGTCTTAAAATACAGGAATTTAGGGGATCTTCCAACTGCTGAGAAACTCAAAGGTCTATGTGCAAATGATCCCTAGAGAAGTTGTAGACACCTATGAAGGAACTGAGAGAGCAAAAGTCATCTTTCATTGCAAACAACCTGGTCAGCATGAAGGGATGTGTCTGAATCAGCCTCTCTCTTCTTTATGTAGAGAAGAAGGACCAAACGAGGCCTCTCTGGAGAGCTGTTCCCGGTTACCAATGTTTGATATACCATTCTAACTTGTGAAAGTGTCAAAGGAATTAGGGACAGCCTCCATTTCATGGGACCTTTGGAAGCAAATGTTAGGACAACGTGCTTGCCAAGGCATTGACCTCATTCAGTTCCTGAAGGAAGTGACCTCACCTCACATTCTTGGTGATTTAACTCTCTGAACTTGGGATACAGGCATCCAGGCACACAAATCTAGTCCCAGGCCCAGTCCCAGTGGTCTCCCTTCTTTTGAATTACCAAAGACAGAGTCAGTCTTTCTTGGTATCTACTGATGTGAGGATGGCCAAATGCCAGGAAAGCTCTGAAGAGTGGCCTTTCCTGAGTAAGCAGGAAGTGGCTCACCGTTGTCTCCTGACAACTTCACAGAGTTGGCCAAGGAAACCAGATCTGAGACAGAACAGGCCATTTGATGGGAACATAGTACGGCCCACCAGTCAGAGGTCACACCCAATAGTCAGAGACCTACTTTGGGAAAGGAGGTGAATTTGTGGGTGTGAGTGTGTGTTTGTGATTTTGTCTCATGTTCTGAGAATAGGTAGGAAAGGCAGTTTGTTTGGTTTGGAGTGGACGATTTCTAACAAGTGATTTGACAAGGCGAGTGTTTTAATGTCTGTGTATCCCACTGTGTCCATGGTTGTAGTCATTAGAAAAGAGAATGCATCAAAGGATGTGTCCAGGCTAGTAGAAAGCTTACCAGAATTCTTTCTGCCCAATGTATGAAAGGAATGCGGCTTGCCTTATGGATGGGTAACACCTGCTATCTTCCTAAGTTCCTGTTTTCTTCCTGAATTCTGGCCACTCTCCAGAATAGGCTCATGATTTTGTGACCAAGTTATGTACCACCTCCAAGCTCTGTGACATGGCCATGTACTGGATAGCTGAAGGGAATGGCGAGCGTCTCAGAAAATTCAGATATCAGTGTGACCAGGAAAGTCTCAGTGGAGAAACACTGCTTTGGCCCATTGCTAACCTAATGTTCTGTTGCCCTGAATGTCAGGAAGGTCTTTGCCTCATGCCACCCCTTTGTGAAGCCTGAAGAAAACAGTTTTCAAATGGAAATGAATATGGATTACCTGTGGCTCTTTGCTTAATTGCTTTGAAAAGGGATGTGTCTGAATCAGCCTCTTGTCCCTGTGTGAGGTTGTGGCTTAGATACTCAGCACGTGGTGGATGTAAAGAGAGATCCCATGTGTGCATCCAAAACCAAAATGGCCAAAAAGCAGTCCTTGTGGATGAAGTCTGTCGCCTTCCTCTTTAAAGTTCTTGAACTCCATCAAGTGAGAATAGGGATCCTTTGGGTCAAATGGGTTCTTCAAAGACCTGCAGAGGAACTTGTGTTTTCTCATGACTGCAAATCACATAAAAATATATACCTGACACTCAGTTTTCCACAAATTGGAGAAGCATAGAAGTATTAACGTCTAGCATATTTGATCACTCCTGTTTCACATGAAGGTTGTCCAGACCACCCTGAATTTACGCCAATGAGGGGCAAGGGAGTTATTTTGGACACTCTCTTGGACTCCGCCACTCATGGAAACCTTCAGCCAGAGGTTGTGATTAGTGTCTATATGGAAGAAGATGAGGGCCATATGGGAGGGTTTTGGTTTTAATTTTGGTCATTTGTGTCCGGTTGGAAGACATGACTGGGACCACCTGGGCTTGAACTCTGGTGTGATTCCCCTTAGAGACTGAATTCAGAGAAGTATTGCCATGAATTTTGTTGGGATTTTAGGAGTCCACCAATGAGAATCACCCTTGGAAACTGAGATCTAGGCCCAGGGTGGCTTTCCACAGAGCCCTGGGTATCTCAGCCAGAAGATCACATGATTTAATTCTGAAAGACTTGGCAGCCATTGTTGAGAGTCACAACACCCATGGACGTCACATTGTATACCTCAATAGGCCTGGCTTCATGTGACATTTTGGCCACTCTTTGGGAAGCCTTGCCTGTGAGAGTTCTGCAGAGCATTCATTGAAATGAGCTTCCTCACCATTTAAAGGTTCCTGAATGAATTGAAACCCACAGTGCCTGCAACGTCATCCTTGAAAAATGCCTAGATAAATACCATGAAATTTTTGAAATTCCCATGACCAGGTGGCACTGGAGAAACTTTGGATGTCCTGTTGCTGATCGTAAATATGCAAGACAGTGCCTTGATTGAGTGGGTTTCATGAAAATGGTGTAGAACAGAGATGCCAATATGTTGGAACCTGCTGAGTAGTGGGCCTAGAGCAGTGGTAGGCAGGTGTGTGATAAAAAATTTGTGGTGGGGCCATGTGGATCTGCCATTGGATCCCAAATGGCTTGTGACTTACATGGTGCAGCCAGCAAACCCTTCCATATAAAGGCTTCTGGTTATATGGAGATGTTTCCGGGCAATGTTTAGAATCAGGTTACTATGGACATGGGGCCAAGCTATGTGGGATAGAAGCCTGGTTGGTGCATTCTCCTGCAGACCCTGACCAACCACACATGAAAGAATTGCCTCCAGAACTGTGTCCCATTTGAACTTCTTTTATTTCATGAAGCAAATGCCAAAGTCCCAGTGCAGCAGCAAGAAACACCACGAAAAGTGGAGGATGACCAAATGGCTTCCCAGTCCACATGGGAATACCCTTAGCCCCCAGTGGCCACAGTTTACTTACAAAGAGAGAATTCAGCACTGCTGCCTCATGTTCATTGGAAAATAAGAAACCATGTCCTCCAGGTCACATAGATGCAGACACAGCTTTGATAGTCTCACTAAAAAGAAGCTAAAGCTCCTGACAACAACATATATTTCAAGTGCCCAAACTCAGAGGCAGTTTCTCAAGAAGTATTTAGGCCAGCAGAGCTCCATGTTTATGGAGTGTTTACCCTGTCCCATACTAGGGAAACTCCTCTACCACTTCCAAGGTTGTAAACTCCTGAGCATATTATTCACAGATTTTATTAGCCTTCTCCTCTAATTGTGTCTTACTTTGGGCGAAAAAAATATCAAGGAATTGTTCTGGATGAGAGTGGGAAGATTTTGTTTAGCACATATTTGCATACACATTGGATTCATTTTTCTATTTTACATTTGAAATACTGAATCCCTGACACTAACACATGCCCTGCTAGATTCTGAATACTAATCCTAATATGATGGAGAAAAATAACGGAAACAGAATAGAAATACAAGCAGTTCAGAGGAGGCATGTTGTATACTTGGACTTGCCTTTTGCATTATATAGGGTAGGAGTTATAAATCTAGTCAATTTTTTGTTGAAATAGTTTTCCATGTGCTTTTAAAGTTAACAAATATGTGAATTCCTGTCTCCCTTTCTCTGTATTCTATTCAGCACATGTATTTTTATATGCACATATAGAATCCTACCTGGTATCACACGTACATTCTTGTGAGTTACATGACTTGGCAGATACAAAGTGTGAGAAGAGATCACTCCTCTTAAACGCTGTTTGACCTGAAAATTCAACCTATGGGTGAGCTTCCTAGTTGAAAAAAGTTATACAAAAATCCATATCCAGTAAAATGAATATTTTTGGATCTGTGGATGATACATATTTCACGGTGTAATTCGATTGGCATATATATTGCTAATTTTTAAAATCTGTGTGTGGATATATATATATATATATATATATATATATATATATATATATTCTCTCCAGATATTTCAAAATATTTAATATATGTGTCTTATTATACACTCCCTAAATTCATTCATGATTATGTATGTGGATTTATAATCAACTTTTCACAAGATTATTCTCAGAAATATTCATTCACCTGATATACGTATTTTTTTCCTAGTATTGAAAAGTAACTTCAGTGAATGGTGCATATAAATCCTAATATTTCTACAGTAACTGATCCATTTTCACATCAATGCAAGTAGATTCCTATGGGACATGATAAGTATTTTGAAGTTCATTTTTATTCAAAACTAGTACATTACTATTTCTTCAGTTTATGCACATTATTGGATATATATTTCATCCACAAGTTCACAAATTTATAGGCATTTATTTCACTTTCAATCACTTTCTGCTTCAGAAAATACGTGTTCTTCCATGTTTCAAACTGGTCTTTTCATGAGACTTCTTTCCAAACACATTATTTTTGATTTCCATAATCACTTTTGAAGCAAAACACACACACTCTTCATGATAAACCATAACCCTAGGATTACAATTAGACGTATAACTAGTTGTTATGAATGATTATATATCAATATATGATTTCTTATGTATTTTCAGATATCAATTCAATACATTATTTAAAGTGGAACCAGTTATATTATTTATTAACTGTATGGTCTATTCATGCATTTTCTCTATATTCATAGACACAGGGTACACCTATTTTTACCCTCAATACTAATTTATACGTTTTCAAAATATTCCTCAAAAAATGGTGGAAGAAATACTCATGTCACCTGATCTATATATACATTTTATCACAGTAATATTCTGGACAAAAAAATCAAAGGTCACCCTTAAGGTTGTACCAAAGCCTAAATGGAAAGTGAGCATGGATTACTAAAACCTTCCATGTCCAGGTGGCCTAATGCTCTCAAATGTCAATCTTATTGGTGACTACATTTTTGTTTCTTCCTAAGATTATATATTCAACCTCAATCCTGTTGAAAATGTCTAATCCTATCACTCACTTTATACTTTGCCTGATTTAGTAATGTCTCTATTTATATCTATTTTCCTACATATTTTCCCCTGTTCATCATTGTGACTGACTCTTCACTTGTGCTGACATTTACATTCACTGTCTACCTGAAACCCTATTGCTTAAGAACTTTTGGTCTAAATCCTATTCTCACTCTTCTTTGTAAACCTACTGACTATCTTTCTAATCCTACCGACAATCCCTTTTTGAGTGGGTGTTCTATTCGACATTCAATCATCCAAGGTACAAGCTCCTATGCCATTGTATATTTATCTGAGACATTTTTGCAGAAAATAATTCAAAACTAAGTGTACCAATTAAGGGCCCAATGCCCTTCTGGACTTAATATCTTCCCTAGATTTCTGTTTTTATACTTATATTTCACCTATATATTCTTGTAAATATCATAGTTTCCCAATACCATTATTCGTCATGCAGAAGGATTCCTAACCCCAAATTGAACATGTTACTAACCCAAACCATACACTGTTCTCTCAATCGAACTTTACAGAACAGCAGGGACAGGGTTGCTCTTAAAATACAGGAATGTAGGGCATGTTCCACCTGTTGAGAACATCAAAGGTCCATGCAGAAATGATCCCTTGAGAAGATGTAGGCAGCTACGAAAGACCTGAGAGAGAAAAGTCATCTTCTATGGCAAACAACCTTGTCAGCATGAAGGGATGTGTATGAATCAGCCTCTCCCTTCTTAATGTAGAGAAGATGGACCAAACCAGTTTTAGGTGGAGAGCTGTTCCCGGGTGCCCATGGTTTATATACCATTCTAACTTGTGAAAGTGTCACAGGAAGTAGGGGCAGCCTCCATCTCATGGGACTCTTGAAAGCAACTGTTAGGACAAAGTGGTTGTCAAGGCAATGACCTCATTCAGTTCCTGAAGAAGTGATCTACCTCACTTCCTTGGTGATGGAACTCTCTTAACTTGGGATCCAGGAAGCCAGGCACCGGGAGCCAGTCCAGTCCCAGACCCAGTAGGCTCACTTGTTTGAATTTACCAAGGAGAGTGTCAGTCTTTCTTGGTACCTACATATGTGAGGATGGCCAAATACCAGGAGAGCTCTGCATAGGGGCCTTTCCTGAGAAAGTAGGTAGTGGTTCACCGCAGGCTCCTGACAACTTCACAGAGTTGGCAAAGGAGACCAGATCTGAGATAGAACAGGCCATTTTGGGGGAACATAGTATGGCCCACCACTCAGAGGAAACTCCGGATAGTCACAGAGTTACATGGGGGAAGGAGGTGTCTTTGTGGGGTGGGTGTGATTTTGTGGTTTTGTCTCATGATCTGAGAATAGGTAGAAAAGACGGTTTGTTTGATTTGGAGTGGTCTTCTTCTAGTAAGTCGTTGGACAAGGCAAGTGTTTCTATTTCTGTGTATCCCACTGTGTCCGTGGTTGTAGACATTAGAAAATAGAATGCAACAATTGATATGTCCTGTATAGTAGAAAGATTCCCGGCATTCATCCTGCCCAATTTATGAATGGACTGCAGCTTGCCTTATCCATGGGCAACACCTGCTACCTTCCTAAGTTCCTGTTTCTTCCAGAATTCTCACCACTCTCCAGAATAGTCTCATGGTTTTGTGTCCAAAATATGTACCACCTCCAAGCTCTGTGACATTGCCATGTCCTGGATAGCTGAAGGGAATGGCGAGCATCTCAGAAAACTCAGATATCAGTGTGAACAAGAAAGTCTCAGTGGAGAAACCATGCTTTCGGCCTTTTGCTTATCAATTGTTCTGTTTCCCTGAATGTCAGGAAGGTCTTTGCCTCAGGCCACCCCTTTGTGAAGCCTGAAGAAAACAGTTTTCAAATGGAAATGAATGGGCATCACCTGTGGTTCTTTGCTTAATTGCTTTGGAAAGGGATGTGTCTCAATCAGCCTCTTGGCCCTGTGTGAGGTTGTGGCTTAGATTCTCAGCACCTGATGGATGTAAAGAGAGATCCCATGTGTGCATCCAAAACCAAAATGGCCAAAAAAGCAATTATTGTGAATGAAGTCTCTCGCATTCATTTGTAAGGTTCCTGACCACCATCAAGTGAGAATACGGATCCTTTGGTTCAAATGAGTTATGCACAGCCCTGCAGAGGCTAACCCATAGGTTTTTGGGTTTTCTCATGGCTCCAAATCATATAAAGAATTTATACCTGACAGTCAGTAGGCCTCAAATTGGAGATGCAGAGCAGTATTAACAGCTGGCCTATCTGATCACTCCTGGTTCACCGGATGGGTGTCCAGGCCACCTTGACTTTAGGCAAATGAGGGGCAAGGGAGCTTATTTTTGACACTGTCTTGGGCTGCACCCCTCATGAAAAACTCCAGCCAGAGGTTATGATAAGTGTCTATATGGAAGAAGATGAGGGCCATGTGGGAGTGTTTGGTTTTAATTGTGGTCATTTGTTTGGCGGTTGGAAGAGATAACTGGATCCACCTGGGCTTGAATTCTGGCATGATTCCTCTTAGAGACTGAGTTCTGGAATTTACCTCAAAGAAGTATTGCCATGAAATGTGTTCGGATTTTAGGAGGCCACGCATGAGATGCGCCCTTGAAAACTGAGATCGAGGGCCAGGGTGTCTTTCCACAGTGCAGTGAGAATCTCAGCCAGGATATCACATGATTTTATTTTGAAAGACTTGGCAGCCATAATTGAGAGTCTAAACACAAATGGAACTCATATTGTAGACCTCAATGATCCTGGCTTCATGTGACCTTTTGGCCACTTTTTGGGAAGCCTTGCCTGTGAGATTTCTCCAGAGATTTCATTTAAATGAGCTTCCTCACCACATAATGGTTCCTGCATTAATTGAAACGTACAGTGACTCCAACTTCATCCTTCAAAAATGGCTAAATAAATACTATCAAATTTCTGAAATTCCCATTACCAGGTGGCACTGGAGAACCTTTGGATATCCTGTTGCTGAACATGAGTGAAATAATTCCCCACGCAATGACACTTCACCGGGAGAATTCCAATTTTATTGCTAAAAGCTGTGTGCTTATATAGAACTAAGGGGGAGATGGTATGGCTTAGATAAATGGCAGCAACCCGTTTATTGACAAGTTCTTTCAAATATCAGCTCCAGAGCCCAGGAATTAGTTCTCATTGGGGCTAAGTTTCCCCATAAGCGAGATTTGAAATTGGCGCTGCCGGGAGAGTTCACAAGGGCGGGAACTTTTTGCGCCACTGCAGAAATGAAGAAGGTAGGAAGAAGAAGTCCTTAGGCGCCATGTTGGGGTTTTTCTCTGGGGTATGGCTGCCATTTATTCTTTTCCCAACATTCCACCCTTTTTGTTTTCTTAGGAAGTGGGGCGTCGTTTGTCAGATCTGGCTGCTTCCTGCTGTGTGGGGGTGGTGTGGGGCCTAGAAAGAGAAGTAGAGGAATGCTCAGGGGGCAGGTATGGGGATATCATGGCAGCCAGAAATAAAACCCAGTGGCTATAGACAGCTATTTTCATAGGGGTGAAGTCAATGAATGTTCCCTGAAGCCAAAGATATCGATGGCATGGAACCAGTCCTGGATGGAAGAGATTGTTCGTATCAGCCACTGGTCCTGTAACAGAGACTCAAGGAAATACTGGAAGCGTTGCCTGGACATGGTGTCGCCAGCACCTGAAGAAGATCAGAGCGAATAAAAACAGAATGAAGATAAAAATTAAAGCAAATGTCAATTTTTGGCAGAAGTTCCATGTGGGGGGACTGACATAGAAGAGGCCAAGGGCCATGAGAAAGCTTAGAAGGTGGTAAAGACTATGAATCCAGGATGGCAGATTAAGAGGTTCTCCGAGCTCGTTGTCTCCCGCTGTCTAATACCCGTTGCATTCCATCGTGCCTGGTAGTGAGCTTCATCACTGAGTGAACTGTTCTCTTGGAGATGTTGGGGATTCATCGGTCCTCAGAGGCTGGTAGTGACTAAGCAAAAGCTGGTTGAAAGTTTGATTAGGAATTTTATGCAGTTGGGTTTGAAGGCACTTCATTATGCAGGGCAAGAGAGCACAAAAAAGGAGCATCCAAATAAGGGGACCCAAGATATGTAGTTAGTACATGGCAAGATAGGATTGGAAGAACCCCGTTATGGGATTGGAGGAGGTAGGTTTGAGCAATTGGGTCGATAATTCCTGCAATTTAACAACATTTTTTTTATTAGCCCAGATTCATTAACATAATAGCAAAATTCCTCTCTGAGGAATAGGCATGTAACCCCTTTTCTGCAGTGAGAAGATCAATTGCCCTTTGGTTCTGTAAAGCCACTTGTACCAATGAAGTAACCTGCCGCTGCAAGGAACCCAGAGACTCAGCCATGGTATTGAGTGTTTCCTGCAGTTTTTGTTGAAGGTCATTGGATCCCATAGAGCATGACCTATAGCTCCACCAGAGAGTCCAAGACCCGTCACTGAGGTTGTTAAAATGAGGCCTACCAGAACCGGCAGAAAGACTACCCTACGGGTGCGGGAAGGTAGGGCCAACTGTCAGAATTCGGTGGGAGAATACAAAGATAGCTGAGGAACTACAGTAACCAAGAAACAGGCGCCAGAGACATTGATGGTTGAGGTACTTAAAGAACCATTACACCAGAGGAAATGTCCAGGTTGCATAAACACAGGGCTCTATGGGGTGCTGTAGCTCAAGGAACAAATGGGTAAAGGATTCATTATTGGCAGGTGGAAACAGATGAAAGGAAATAAAGTATTGGTGGAATAACTTTCCCACAGTGGGATACGTGTCACATGTAGGGGTTGTCCTTTTTAGAGAAATTGTAGGGTTTTGCTGGAATATTTCCTGCCGCTAATGGGACTGCTGCTAGAAGTGGACGACTAAGTGAAGCACAGAGAAAGCACTGAGAAGTAGGCACAGAAAGAGGGGTGGAGTTTAATAATCAAAAAGTTTGGTGTAGCAAATTGAGCCATGTGGGAGGGGGACCTGAGAGGGTTGAAGGCTCTGAATCCTCTTTGGATGAGCTATGGATATGATCTCGAAGTTTTGATTCTGAGTCCTTAATGTGTTCGACTACCTGGATGGTTGCCTTAGGTGGCGTAATCAGGGTGCGGCCAATAGTCATCCACCCTGTGGGTCTGACTGAGGTTGTCCCAGCATAGACAGCAAACTCAACATAGCCCCAACGTTTGGCCTTGGGGTCAGGTTTATCTAAAGTATACCATCCATTGTTACTGGATGAAGAGCCTTTATGCCACTTTATGTAACTAGAAGTACACCCTTCAGGGTAACCAAATGAGTGGTAAGAATAGCTACCACGTTCATCATGGAACATGCATGACCAATAGGGGCACCCATTATATATCTCAGGCCACCAATGACAATAGTCTTTTGTTTGATCAAAAAGGAAGCAAATGAAAGGCCAGTTCCAGCTACCAGGGACGATGGTCCTTGAAGGTGACAATTTTAGGGAAATAGAGGTGCAGTTGTGATGAAGCAAGTAGTTGCATCCACTGCGCAGACCTTCTGCATGCCATGTTCTGAGTATCGTTCCTGAAAAGTGAATAAATGCATGGTAGGTGAGGAGGGTAAAGACCAGTCCTGACAGAGCACAGAAAATAAGCAGAGCACAAAAAACAAGCAGTTAGAGAAGACTAGGGTGTTGGGAGAGCTCATTGTGCCTTCTTTAAGAGGAATTGGGCTGCAAGGAAAACCGTGTGAGCCACAACTAAAATGGGTGAGATGGGTGTGGAGAGCAGGAGTAAAGGGGAGGTTCAGTAGGTGATTCTTGGAGTTCCTCTGGGGTGGCCCTGTCTTCAGCAGGTGGGGCCTCCTGGTGATGTGGCTTCAACCTAGACATGTGAATCCAGGGAGTGAGACAGTTGTCTGGTAAGGAGAGTTTGGCGGCGGTAAGGGTAAAAAGAATGACAGGATAGGGGCCTTCCCATTTTGCGGCAAGAGTCCCTTTCTCCTCTGGGGTATTATAATAGACTAGACTAACAGGTGTTAAGGGAGGAGTGTTTGGAGAGGAGACTGGGTCCGGAAGAATCCAGTCCTGATATTTCCAGAGTTCCGAGCGGAGATGGAGCAAGAGAGGCAAAGACAAATCTCGGGTGAGAGGTCCTTGTGAAATGACCAACCCAGGGGTTATTAGAGGTCTTCCATACATTATCTCAAAACGAGACAGTAAAGATGGTTTCTTAGGGAGAGCTCTGATTCGAAGCAAAGCCAAGGGAAGGAGTTTGAACCAGTCTATGTTTAATTCCATTGTCAATTTGGTAAGGACTTCCTTTAGAGTACGATTTACCCTTTCCACTTTCCCTGAAGCCTGGGGGAATTATGGACAGTTGAAATGCCACTTGAAGGAGAGGGCTTGAGAGACCTTTTGTGTGATCCTAGAAGTAAACTCAGGGCCATTGTCATATTGTAGGGAAGTGGGCATACCAAACCTGGGGATGATGTCTGTCAGTAAGATTGAAGCTACAGTGGAAGCCTTTTTATTGGAAGTGGGAAATGCCTCAACCCAACCAGAGAAAGTGTCCACAAAGACAAGGAGGTATTTAGTGCACCATACTGTGGGCATGTTGGTGAAGTCTACCTGCCAGTCAGCAGAGGGAATGTGTCCCCGGGCTTGGTGGAAAGGGAAAGGTTTGGGCCTTAAAGGAGTATGAGGGTTGGTCCGCTGACAGATCTGACAATTAGAGGCTATATTCTGTAGCATGGCTTGTCAGAGGGGGTGAGGGAAAAGAAACTCTGTAAAAAGAGGGTCAAAGACTGAGAATTGGAAAGGAATAGAGTATGAAGGAACTTGAAAAGATGCTTGTTCTTACTGAAAGACGTAGGGGCTTCAGATGAGCTGTCTAAAGTGGCCATTATATGTCCCCTATGGAGGCCATAATTGAAAGTGGTAGCAGCCATTTGTGCCGCCTGGTCAGCTTTGGCATTGCCCTCAGTGATAAGAAAGCCGTCCTTCTGATGGGACCTACAATGGACAACTCCCAACTGGGTGGGTAAGTGGCCTCTATTAGATTGATTATAAAAGCTGAATTAGTGATCGCATTACCTTTGGTGGTAAGTAGGCCTCGCTACTTTCAAATATCAGCATGGGATAATAAGATATGGAAGACATATTTTGAATCAGTTTAGAGGGTGAGGGATTTGCCTTGTGCTAGAAGGCAGGCACCAGTGGATGCTATAAGTTCAGCCTACTTGTCTGTAGTTCCTGAAGGCAAAACTTTGGCCTCTATAATCTCAGTGGCTGAAAATACAGCGTATCCAGAGTAATGAGTTCCGTTCTCCCTAAAGGAACTGCTGTCTGTAAACCAGATAAGGTCAGGCTTGCTGAGTGGTCTCTCAGAAATGGAAGAATGACAGGGGAGGAAATCATCTAAGGTTTCCAAGCAATTATGAGTTGGTATGTGAGACATGGGAGTCATTGGGAGCAGTGAGGCAGGGTTCAGTGCAGAGCAGGGGAGGAAAATAATATTAGGGTTTTCCAGAAAGGAAGTGAGGGGTGACAGAAATCTGGATGTAGGGAGAGTTTGAAGGCCCTTTTAAGCTAAAAGATCCTTCAAGTGATGTGGGGAGTGGATAGTTCAAGGGGCCCCAAAAGTCAGCTAAGAGGCTCCTTTGTGTAAAATTTGTCCAGTAGCCAGAGCTCTTAAGCAAGGGGCCCACCCACGGATGGTAGGGTCTAGTTGCTTGGACAAATATGACACAGGTGCAAATGTACGCCCATAGTTTTGACCTAAGACCCCAAGTGCTTGCCCCCCTTTTTCACGGACATATAGATGAAATGTTCTTGAAAGATCTGGAAGGTGAAGGGCAGGTGCCTTTAAGAGGAGTTGCTGAAGCCTGCGGAAGTGGTAGATGGGAAAGGAGGCAAGAGATTCACTAGGGGGTCCCTTTGCTAGGTCATACAGGGGTTTGGAGAGAAGAGAATAATTTGGGATCCAGGCCCTAAAATAACCTGCTAATCCTAGGAATGATAGTATTTTGGCTTTCGTATAGGGCACTGAAAGATCACAGAGGAGTTGCCTCCTATCCAGTGTTATTTCCTTTTTCCCGGGTGTAAGGCAAAAACCAAGATAGGTGACCGAAGACTGGGAAACCTGGGCCTTGTGGGGAGACTCCCTATATCCCTTGTCTTCTAGGAATTTATGAAGCTGAGCGGTGTGGGATTGAGAGTGTTCCCAGAAAGACTACATTGAAGAAGGTCATAGACATATTGAAGTAGAGTAGAGTCAGGACAGGTCAGGTGAAAGGATGTGAGGTCCTGGGCAAGAAATTGGCCAAAGAGATGGGGGCTATCCCTGAATCCCTGTGGGAGGACAGTCCAGGTAAGCTGATGAGAATGGCGGGTGTGAGAGTCAGTCCATGAAAAAGCAAAGATATCCTGAGATTCTGAGAACAAGGGAATAGAAAAGAATGCATCTTTTAAATCTAGGACTGAGAAGTGAGTAGTAGTGGCATGGATCTGAGAGAGGAGGGTGTAAGGGTTGGGCACTAGCGGGTGGATGGGGTCCACAGAGGAGTTGACAAGGCGAAGTTCTTGAACCAGCCTGTAGGACACGTTAGGTTTCTTAACTGCCAGAATGGGTGTGTTGAAAGGAGAGTGTGTAGGCCTAAGATACCCCTTTCATAATAAATCCTGGATGATGGGTTCTAATCCAAGGAGGGATGTGGTTGTGAGTGGATATTGTGGTTGACTAACATATCTTGAAGGGTCCCGTAAGACAATATGAATAGGACTGCATTTAGCCATAAAGGGTGTAATTGTGTCCCAAACCTCAGGGTTAAATGGTTTAGATAGTCGTGGGAGAGTGCATGAAGGAGGTGTATCTGCCCCTAGGAATATCATGAGGAAATGAGAGGTAGGAGAGTTGTGGGGTGATAAGTGAATGGTGACTTTTAATAGTGAGAGTATGTCCCTTCCCAGAAAGGGAATGGGGCAATGGCTCATAACAAGAAAGGAGTGAGTGAAGGACAAAAGGGATCGCTGCATATAACATGATGGGGGGGGGGTTTGAGGAAAAATCTTTTTACCTCCTACCCTGACAATAGGAGTTTTTGAGGGTGTGGTAGGACCCTAATACTCCCTCAAAATCGAAAAAGCGGCACCAGTATCCAAGAGGAAGTTAATGAAGCGTCCATCCACCAGGAAGGTGATCCTAGGCTCTTGATTCTTGATGGTAATAGTCTGGAGGGAAGGCCCAGGACTCCATCAATCCTCCTTTGCCAAGCCCAGGTGAGGCTGGGGTTGCTGGGCAGCAGAACAACCTCCCTTCTGGGTTGTTGGGCAGTCTGCCCCCCAGTGTCCACTTTGATGGCATTTTGCGCAGGGGTTGTAGGGTGTCCTTGGCGAAGAACAATTCCTGGTCCAATGTCCCTCCTTACCTCATTTGAAGCAAGCTCCAGGGGGGGTCATATTGGGACGGCATGGTGATGGCCTTCTCTGAATGAGCTGGGCCAACATTTGGAATTTGGCATTTTCAGCCCTCTGCCTACAGAATTCACTTTCATCCTCTCTACCATGAAAAACCTTGAAAGTGACAGCAAGGATTTTGGTCTGAGGAGTATCAGGGCCCTGTTCAAACTTTTTAAGCTTGGCTTTAATGTAAGGGTAGCTTTGGGCCAGAATATATGTCATTAAGACATGATGGCCATCAGGGGATTCTGGGTCGAGGTTTGTGTACTCCTGAAGGGACTTGGTTAGTCTATCCAGGAATTCTGAAGGTGTTTCCTCCTTCCTTTGAATGACCTCCTGCATCTTTTGAAAGTTAACAGCCTTGCGGGTGGCCTTTTACAGTCCCGCCAAGAGGCAGGGTGTAAAAAGTCACTAGACTGTAAGCCCATAGGGGATCCTGCTCTGGGACAGCATGAGGGCCTGTGGGTGGTTATGATTGGTCCTATGATTTTCATCAGCATGGGCTTGGGCTAGCTCCCAGAACCATTACCTTTCCTTGGGGAGAAGTTTATTGGCCAAGAGCATGTAGATGTCATGATGAGTGAGGCTATATGCTTGCAGTACCCATTGAAACTCCCGAATGTAAGTGGTGGGGTCAGTGGTGAAAGAGCCTAACTTCCTCTCTAGCTGAGTAATGTCCGACATGGAGAAGGGCACGTGGACTCTGATGACACCCTTGGGACCAGCTACCTCACGAAGGGGTGCGATTGTCTTGGGGGTGGTAAGGAGTCCCTTAGACCTGGTAACAGGAGGACTGAAAGAGGCAGGCGGTGGACAGGAAGGAGAGGGAGGGGAATGGAATGTCTCTGTGGAAGAGGAGGAGGTGGAGCAGGCAGAAGAGTGGGGAAGGGAGGGGGATGAAATGGAAGGTTGAGGATCCGTGGAATCAGGCAGAGGAAGAGGAGGATTTTGCGGGAGAGAAGGGTCAGTTGGGGCTGGGGGATAAGGTGGGGGTTGATCTGCTGGGTCGAATGAGGAAGAATCTGCGAAGTCAGGAGTAGAACTAGGGGAAGAGAGGGGTTTGCAAGCAAGAAGGACCTGAGAGGGAGGGCAGGAGGAGCAGAGACAGGGTGCTGTGCGAGAAGGCTAAAACATTCAATACAGGGAATCTCACTCCACTTTTTCAGATGCTGGCAGTAATTAAAAAGGTCCAAGGGGAGGTTTGGATCTAAGGAGCCTTCTGGAGGCCAATGATTGCCATTATCCAGTGGATATGTAGGCCAATCTTGGGTACAGAATTTGATTAGAAGTTTGGGCTTGATGTCTGGTGTGAGGGAGAGTGTGGCCAGATTTTTTATTAAACTTTTGAGAGGTGCGGTTTCAGGTACAGATAAAGAGGTGCCCACAGTCACAGGGAGAGATGGAAGAGAGAGAGAGAGAGAGAGAGAGAGAGAGAGAGAGAGAGAGAGAGAGAGAGAATAAGTGTAAGCAAGAGAGACAAAGAGAAAACCCGGCCTGGAACGGACTCCGGGAAGCGCTCAGGGCGAATGGGGGTCAGGTGGGCATCCCCAAAATGACCAGCCATCATGAGGAAATACAGAGGGCACTACCTGATCGTCACCAGTAAAGTGCGATCTGTGAGACCCAATGGGTTCGGAGCCACGGGCAACCTGATATCAGGAAAGTTTTCGAACGCAGCAGAAGAAGTAAGTAATGAAAACAGAACTCCGGCTCCAGCAGAATGCAGTTCCAGGATGGGAGTTCAGTTTTCCCCGAGCAGAGAGGCAGCTTCAGCCAGACACAGCAGGCCCGCAGGAAACAGCAACTCTAGCCGGCAGCGGCAGCAGCAGCAGAGAAGGAAAAACCACAGAGCCTCTCATGTAAACTCAGAAGCCTCACACCCCAAAGGGAAACGGATCACCAGAGGGTCCACTGCAACCAGTAAAGGTCTTAGTGGGAGGAATTCCCTCCCCCCTACCAGGCGTCTAGAGTGTGACAGACGATCATGGTCACAAAGCCAGCGGTAGCCCGAAGGGAGTTGGCGAGCCGGGGTCAGGGGAGGCTTTCATACAACAAATCAGTGGTGAGTGCAGGAAGCCTGCGTCTGAAAAGAGCAGACCAGGGCAGAGTGCCACGGTGGAGCAGTGGACGGGGCTCTTGTTGGAAAGAGCTCACCTATCTCCTCACACGGGGCACCAGAATGAAAGAACTCCCCACGCAAAGGCACTTCACCGGGAGAATTCCAATTTTATTGCAAAAATCTGTGTGCTTATACAGAACTAAGGAGGAGATGGGGGGGCTTAGATAAATGGCAGGCAATCCGTTTATTGGCAAGTTCTTTCAGATATCAGCTCCGGAGCCCAGGAATTAGTTCTTATTGGGGCTAAGATTCCCGGCCAGCAAGATTTGAAATTGGCGCCAGCAGAAGAGTTCACACGGGCGGGAACATTTCGCACCACTGCAGAAAAGAAGAATGTAGGAAGAAGAAGTGCTTAGGCGCCATGTTGGGTTTTTTTTTCTGGGGTATGGCTGCCGTTTATACTTTTCCCAACAATGAGTATACCAGACAGTGCCTTGATTGACTGGTTTTTATGAAAATGGTGTTTAACAGAGATGCCAGAAAGTTGGATCCTGCTGATTAGTGGGCCAAGAGCAAAGGTGGGCATGTGTGTGATAAAACATCAGTGGTGGGACCATGTGGATCTGCCATTGGTTTCCAAATGGCTTGTGACTGACATGGTGAAGCCAGCAGACCCTTATATGTAAAGGCATATTGTTACATGGAGAGGATTCAGGACATTGTTCAGAATCAGGTTGCTATGTTCAAGAGGGCAAGCTATGTGGAATAGAAGCCTGGTTCTTGTATTCTCCTACAGACCCTGACCCACCACATGTGACAGAAATCCCTCACGCACTGTGTCCCCGTTGAACTCCTTGTATTTCATGAAGCAAATACCAAACTTCCAGTGCAAAACCAAGAAACACCACGAAAATAGAGGATGACCATATGGCTTCATAGTCTACACTAGAGACATTTAGCCCCAAGGGGCCACAGTTTACCTTCAAAGGGAGAATTCAGCACTGGTGTCTCATGTTCATTGGAAAATAAGAAACCATGTCCTCCAGGTCACATAGATGCAGACCCAGGTTTATGGTTTCACTAGAAAGGAAGCTAAAGCACGTGACAACAACATATATTTCAAGTGCCCAACCTCACAGGCAGTATCTCAAGAAGTCTCTAGGACAACAGACCTCCATGTTTTTGAAGTGTTTACCCTGTCCCTTACTTTTGGAAACTCCTCTAACACTTCCAAGGTTGTGAACTCCTGATCGCATTCCATTCCAGATATGTATTCATGGATTTTCTAACTCTTCTCCTCTAATTGTGTCTTACATGGGGTGAAGGTGTTGTCAAGGTATTGTTCTGGATGAGAGTGGGAAGATTTTTGTGTAGCACATATTTACATACACATTGGATTCATTTTCCAATTTTCCATTCGAAATACTGAATCCCTGTCAGTAACCCATACCCTAATAGACTCTGACTACTAATCCTAATATGATGGAGACAAATAACCCAAACATAATATTAATACAAGCAGTTCAGAGGAGGCATGGTGTATAGTTGGTCTTGCCTTTTGCATGATATAGTGTAGGAGTTATAAATCTTGTCAATTGTTTGTTGAAATAGTACTCCATGTGTTTTTAAAGTTAACACATATGTGAATTTCTGTCTCCTTTTTTCTGTAGCCAATTCAGCACATGTATTTTTATATGCACATAAAAAATCCTACCTGGTATCACACGTACATTTTTGTGAGGTGACTAACTTAGCAGAAACAAAGTATGAGAAGAGATCACCCATCCTAAACGCTTTTGGAACTGAAAATTCAAACTATGAGTGAGATTTTTAGTTGAACAACATTATACATAAATCCATGTTCAGTAAAATTAATATTTTTGGATCGGTGGATGATATATATTTCACGATGAATTTTGATTGGCATATATATTGCTACTTTCTAATGTTTCTCTGTGATATATATATATATATATATATATATATATATATATATATATATATATATATATATTCTCTAGATTTTTCCAAACATAAAATATATGTGTCCTATTATACACTCCCTAAATAATTCACTCATGCTCATGTATGTGGTTTTATAATCAAATTTTCATACGATTATTTTCAGAAATATTCATCCACCTGAAATACATATTTGTTTTCTAGTACTGAAAACTCACTTCACTGAATGGTGCAAACAAATCCTTATATTTCTACTGTAACTGACCCAATTTAACATCAATGCAAGTAGATTCCAAAGGGGCATGATGTGTATTTTGACGTTCATTTTTATTTAACACTGGTACATTACTATTTCTTCAGTTTTTGTACATCATAGTATATACATTTCATCCACAAGTTCACAAATTTAAAGACATTTGAAACACATTCAATCACTTCCTGCTTCAGTACACATGTATTCCTCCTTGCTTTTGACTGGTTATTTATTGAGACTTCTTTCCAAACACATTATTTTCGATTTCCATAATCAATTTTGAAGCAAAACTCACACACACTTTATGATAAACCACAACCCTAATATTACCATTAGATGTATAACTGGTTGGAATGAATGTATGTATGTCAATATAAGATTTCCTGTGTATTTTCAGATATCAATTTATTCCAATTTCTAAAGTTGGAATCAGTTATATTATATATTCACACATGGTACACCTATTTGTGCCCCCAATACTAATTTATATCTCTTCTAAATATTGCTCCCAGAAATGGTGCAAGAAAGACTCATGTCACCTGATCTACATATATATTCTGTCAACAAAATGCAAAGTCACCCTTACAATTGTACCAAAGCTTAAATGGAATGTGAGTATGGATTATGAAAATCACCCATGTCCAGGTTGCCTAATGCTCTCAAATGTCAATCCTATTGGTGACTACATATTTGTTTCTTCCAAAGATTATGTATTCAACCTCAAGCCTGTTGAAAATGTCTAATCCTATCAATCACTTCATCATTTGCCTGATTTCCTAATGTCTCTAATGATATCTGCTTTCCTACATATTTTCCCCAGTTCATCATTGTGACTGACTCTTCACATGTGCTGACATTTACATTCTCTGTCTACCTGAAACCCTATTGCTAAAGAACTTTTTGTCCAAATCCTATACTCACTCTTTTTTTCTAATCCTACCAACTATCTTCCTAATCCTACCAAGTATCCTTTTTTTGACTGGATGTTCTCTTCGACATTCAATTATCCAAGGTACAAGGTCCTATGCCATTATGTATAGATTTATCTGAGACACATGTGCACAACATAATTCCTAGTGAAGTACCCCAATCAAGGATCCAATGCCCTTTTGGGCTTCAAATCTTACCTAGATTTGTGTTTTCATACATATATTTCACCTCTATATATACTTATAAATATTGCAGGTTCCCAATACCATTATTTATGCAGCAGAATGATTCCTAACCCAAATCAAACATGTTATTAACCCTAACCATACTTTGTTTCCTCAATCTAACTTTACAGAAAAGCAAGGACAGAGTTGGTCTTATATAGAAATGTAAGAGATCTTCCACCTGCTGAGAACCTCAAAGGTCCATGCAGAAGTGAACCCTGGGGAAGATATAGAAAGCTATGAAGGACCTGAGAGAGCAAAAGTCATCTTTCATGACAAAAAATAAAAAAACAGGTCAGGATGAAGGGGTGTGTCTGAAGCAGTCTATCTCTTCTTAATGTAGAGAAGATGGACCAAACCAGGCCTGTGTGGAGAGCTGTTCACGGGTGCCTATGTTTGATATACCATTCTTACTTGTGAAAGTGTCACAGGAAGTAGGGGCAGCCTCCATCTATTGGGACACTTGGAAGCAACTGTTAGGACAAAGAGGTTGCCAAGGCAGTGACCTCATTCAGTTCCTGAAGGAAGTGACCTATATCATTTTCTTGGTGATGGAACTCTCTGAACTTGGGATCCAGGATGCCAGGCACCCAGAGGCATTCCCAGTCACAGTCCCAGTGGCCACACATGTTTGGATTTACCAAGGACAGAATCGGTCTTTCTTGGTAACTACTGATGTGAGGATGGCCAAATTCCAGGAGAGCTCTGAAGAGGGGTCTTTCCTGAGAAAGCAGGTAGTGTCTCACTACTGAACTGAAACCCACAGTGCCTCCAACTTCATCCATGAAAAATGGCTAGATAAATACAATAAAATTTTTTAAATTCCCTTAACCAGGTGGCACTGGAGAACCTTTGGATGTCTTTTTCCTGGTCATGAGTGTACAAGAGAATGCCATGATTGACGGTATTTCATGAAAATGGTGTAGAACAAAGATGCCAGTAAGTTGGACCCTGCTGAGTAGTGGGCCTTTTGCAGTGGTGGGAGGTGTGTGATAATACAGCTGTGGTGTGGCCAGGAGGATTTTCCATTGCCTTCAAAATGGCTTGTGACTGATATGGTGCAGCCAGCAGACCCTTCTTGTTATATGGAGAGGTTTCCGGGCAAAGTTCAGAGTCAGATTTCTATGGACAAAGGGGCAAGCTTTGTGAGATAGAAGCCTGGTTGTTGCATTCTCCTGCAGACCCTGACCCACCACAAGTGACAGAACTCCCTCTAATACTGGGTCCCAGTTGAACTCATTGTATTTCATGAAGCAAATACCAAACTCCCAGTGCAGCAGCAAGAAACACCACGAAAAGTGGAGGATTACCAAATGGCTTCACTGTTCACACGGGGAGACACTTAGCACCAAGTGGCCACAGTTTACCTACAAATAGAATATTCAGCACTGCTGCCTCATGTTCATTAGAATACAAGAAACCATGTCCTCCAGGTCACGTAGATGCAGACCCAGCTTTTATGGTGTCACTAGAAAGGAAGCTAAATCTCCTTGCAACAACATATATTTCAAGTGCCCAAACTCAGAGGAAGTTTCTCAAGAAGTCTTTAGGCCAGCAGAGCTCCATGTTTTTGGAGTGTTTACCTGTTAGACCAGGACACTAGAAAAGACCACTGACTCAAATTAAAATCAAATAAAATTAAGCTTATTATATCCACCGGCCATGCTGCCTCTCCCTCCCAAAACGAAGGGAACAAGACAGCAACCCCAGCTTTCCTACAGCCCAGCTTTATAGCCCAGAAAGTTACACAAAAGGGGGGTTACAGATAACAGAACTCTGATAAACATCACACTAAAGGTAGTTTACAATTTTTTTTCTGTCCCTACATGAGAATTCATGAGGACCATTAGAGCCTCAGAGAGGGTTGTTGTCTTGCCAGAGAAGGCAAATATTTATGATGTGTCACTAAAGTTTCAGAGAGGGCTGCTATCTGGTCAGAGAGCCAGGCATGTGTGAGTTCAAGGCGCGGGCAGGCATTCCACGCAGGTTCAGAATTTGAAGTAATTAATGGTAAAGCCAAAATCATCTTTTCATGGCTTTGTGGCATGATGGCTCCCAATTTTAATAAAAGATCAGGTTGGGTGTACAATTCCCCCCTTTTCTCTGTGTCCCTTTCAAATCTTTGATAGATTATGGGAAGAGCACTGAGGAAATTTTAATCCCTCAGGTAAGAGTCTCCAAATTTTTAGAACTCACCCAAAACCGATCTCGCTGATTTTACCCTTCTTAATTACTTATATTGATAGTCTATTTATCTTTCTCTCCATTGTTGTAAGAAGAGTGGCATCACTAATTTTTTCTTCTTCTGTCCTGAGACAGGGTGACGTGAGTGGGCTCGGTGTGAGGGACATGAGTTGCCTATTAGAAGTCAGTTGAGAGACATGAGTTGCCTTTTAGAAGTCAGTTCGGTTTGAAGTCAGGTTGGGGAAGAACAGGTTGTAAAGTCATCTGTGAATGGGTTCTTCTATGAGTGAAACAAAAACCATGAGTACTGGATAAATGTTGCAGCAGCTAGAACATGTCACTGTATAGAAATTCCCTCACCAGTCTTTAATATCCCCAGTTATCAGGACTGTCAACTTAATATTTAACTTTAAGTGTTACAGTTGACCCTCCCAATAAGACACAGTTTAATAATTTAATGTCATCTGATCTTGTAAAATCCTTTTACTAGTATGACCTCTGCGTCTAATAGAGAAACCTTTAATTCTGTTACTCAGGGCTGGATAATCGTACTAGCAAACACCAAGCCTACCTTTGTAGGTTAGGAATATCTGTAGGTCTTAAATTGAAAACTTCTGCCTGTGGCAGCTCTTCTTGACAGTCTCTTTTTATAAGTATTAGGCATTCCTGTGTGAGAATCCTTCTTTGTAGCCTCCAGTCTTACTTTTTTTGGGAGGATAAGATAAAGTGCATACCTTAAAATTTTATTATTATTATTATTATTATTATTATTATTATTATTATTATTTAAAATGCCCAGGAGTGGCTGTATTTTGGTCTTAACTGTCTTTGCTAAGTGTTTAAGATGAAGCAGTCAAACTGACTTTTGTTTCTATCTATTGTTAACAGTCAGCTGAGCTTTTGTGGGAATCAATTCTGGGGAAACTTGAGAGGAGATTCTCAGTTCTGCTAGTGCCATTTGCGCTAGGTGGGTCCAGGTCTTGCTTGACCATTTGGCTTCCCTCAGAAGCATCAGGGATGTCTCCTTTCTCTGATGACTCTCCTCTTTGTAACAAATGCACTGATTGGCTTTCTTTTCTCCAGTGGTCTCATTAATCTCCCTGATCAGGAGGTTATGTGGCTCACAGTTGCAAAGCTCTTTAGAGAAGTCCCCTGTTCCCTGGATTCAGACTGACTCAGAGGGCAAGAGCCAAATATTGGTTTTCTTGGCCCTTTTCATTTAACATTAATTTTAAATCCTAATCTTAAACATCCAGCAAATAAATTTTAACAGCCTTATATTAAGAGTACTGGGCTTTAATGTCTATAACTTTATAATTACCTTTTTATTAATTGGGATCTGTATTATTCTGTCTGTATTGTAGTTGATGACTTATTATCTTGAATAAACCCATGTTGTGTTCTTAAAGCAACGCATTTGTAAAACACTAACAGGGAATCTTTAGATCACTTATAAGAAAATTTCAAACTAAAATTAACAAAAGTAAAAATACTTAGTTCGTGTAATAACTTTCCTGAATTTTTTGGCTGAGTTATACATTATATCCCCTGTTTGAGATCCTAGTAATTTTGACAATAAAAAAAAAACTTTTTAACATAACTTTAAAGAAATATTATCTGACCTCCATGTTTCATAGTCATTCTCACATGTAGTAAGATGGGACACACAGCCTTATCTCAGGTAAGGCAGGGCTCTTTATAAATCTTAAGTATTTTAATTCTAAAGCTGATCTTTATTTTTAAATATCTTTTGACAAAGTTTACATAAATTGTTTGAGGTCACATGAACATTAGCTAACACCATATGATATCACATTTAAAACATGAATTAAAGAAATGCTGAAAGATTTTAACCTTTACAAAGATTAGGCACTAATTTACTTAAAAATACATTTAAATTGTTCCCCAATGTAAAAAGTAACATAAAAATTTACATATCTTATTGATAACAGGTAAATAAATCCACAATATATTTTTTACCACACAACTTCAGAGCACCAGCTTGATATAATGCTCTTTTAAGGTTTCTACCTTACAGACTTTCATAGCTGTAAGATATGAACACATTAATAGCATAACAATTACATTTATGTTTCTACATTAATCAAGTTTGGCTTTTAAAGAAATGGCAGTACAGTGCTCTAAAATAACAGTTCTTATTTAATCAGTTGTTTAATTTTTATGGTTGCTTGCTCTAGAAAACATAAATCTTAATAAACTCAATGTTATGGGTAAACTTATGTTTTAAGAAATTTTTGCCTCATTAACACATGACTGATTTTTACAATCTTATACAGAGTTTACTAAAAAAAATACAGATCTTAGTAAATCATTCAGATATCTAACTAAAGTACTCATGAATGAGTAATCCCATATCAAATTTACTTTACTTATTTATCAAAAAGTTAGAGAAACGTATTGAACAGTGTAAACCATTTTTATGTTGAAGGAAAGGTACTAGAGCCAAGGCATATTAGACATTTTGTAGATGTTAATATTTTGTTAGATGTTTGAACACCTAGAAAACTTTGTAAGCTTAAATTTAAAGACATTTGTTTTTATCTCTTTATCCAATTTAAATTGAAACATTTAAATCACGTGAATTAAAGATCTTTGGATCCACTTTTTAAAATTTGTTTTTATGAGCGCTTTTTTTTATGAGCGCTCCTTATATATGTTAATTTATGTATCATATATATGATATACAGACATATGTATATATAGACATACAACACATAACAAAATTGTGCACACATAATAATAGTAAAGGCCTCGTAGCATTTCGCAGGTGAAATCTTTATTGCAATGTTTCAAGAAGTCCACAGTTGGTCAAAGATAGAACTGATCAGAAAAACATTAACCTAGGTCTGTATGCTCAAAATCATGAGGTCAAAAAACATAAAGTATCTAAGAAAAAAAATAAGAGTCCTAGAAAAAATGACTTGCCAGTAATTAGTAAATAACATACAATTTACCTTTTTTTCCCTTAGACCTCAAATCAGTCTCCTACAAAGCTTGCAGGCTTCTTTCATTTGCATTTCAACATAAGTCATGGCTGAGGTCTGGAAGGAGCAGGAAAAAAACTGCTATTCTGAACAGACATCTCAGGACTAAGGCATTTTAACCATAATTTTCAGGTTCGGATGTTGAAAATTATGATACAAGTTTAAGATACAATTCACAAAATTTTATATCTTTACATCTTGTTTGGTCAACAGACACCATACTATGATTTACTATCCATGTCCAAATTAATGCACTGGTACACACAGTGACATTTTCCCAGGCTACCCAATTCAAAATTGGTGAAAAAAAAAGACTCTATGATTGGGAAGTTTCTTGCCAACTTGGAAGTAGAGTTCTTCAGTTATCCATTGTAAGTATTTAAGTTCTCTGGCATGAATTATCTGAAATCATAAACTAAACAATTACCTAAACCCGACTTTTAACTGCAAGATTGTGCAATGCTTCAAAAACCCATTCAGATTCCAGATTGTTAAAATAAAACATCATCATTTCGACACACATTCAGCTAAGATCATTCCCAAAAAACAATTTATAATATCAACACATTATTGCACATGCCTTAAAGGGCCAGAAACAAAGACACAATACAGACCAAAAGGAGTTCCAGACTATGGCTGTCAGAGAGAACCCTTTAAACCAGAGCAGATAAGAGAAAAATCTCGTACACCAGTGGGACCATAGCTGTCCCCACAAGGGGACCAGATGTTTTCACAGAGGGGCAACCTGAAATGTAAAATAAAGTGTCTCCATGGTGATTTTACTGCATTTAGTGTCCCCTTTTTTTTTTCTCTTTTTTTAACAAGACAGAGGTGGCATAATCCTTACAGTGCAGGGAAGGAAGGAGGTAATTCCCTGAATCAACAGGGCTTTGGCAGCTGCTGGGAGTCCCTCAGTTTCTCCTTTTACATACAGGATTATCTCCTCTGATTCAGTTCCACACCAAGCATGCTCTATCTCCTAACATTTCAGTAGATAGGTCTCACAAAGTTCCAGGGCGGAGGGGGGGTACAAGATTTGTAACTTAAAGTTTGGTTCCTGACCTTGAAGCCAATTAATACCAATTTAATAATGAGGACTGGGTTTTGAGAAAAAGAAAAAAGGAGGTTTATTGCTTGGCTAACAAAGGAGAAACACAGGGGACTCTGCCAAAGTTGTGACTCTCTTTATCTGGAGGGACAAGGGGTTTTAAAGGAGTTTCACTTGTTAACCTGGGAGACACTCTGTTCTTAGGTCCCCAGCAGGCATTTCCCTCTGCAATGGGTGTGCTCCAGGCAGCCAGCTAGGGGCTTCTGTCATCCTGCTTCGCAAAGGGGGATAAAGTTCATTGCAGTTCCTTAAAACACAGTCCAAAGGGGTGTCAGGCTTACTCTCTTTATTTCTGATTTTCATGTCCAATATACTTAAGTTTTTACCATAAAAATCACACAACAAAACGAACAAAAACAAACAAAAAAAAATAGAACACAGAACACAAATAAACAGAAACCCGGTGGCTAAACACAGAAACAGGGGAACAGTGCAACATCTTGCTAAAGCTCCAGGGGAGGAGCGCGTGCGTGCTCATCGGCACCTCTCTACAGTTCCAGAGGAATTCCCTACAGAACAGAACAGAGGACAGAATGATTCTCGTTACTGTTCTGCACAGAAGTATATGTGAGCCTCCCCGTGCCACATCTCTGTCATCAGAAGAGATCTCCCTTAACTGGATATCAGATGTTATAAAGGAGCCACTTACCTATGGAGCCCTCCTCCATCAGGTGCTTGCTAATAGTTTTAGTGCAGAGGTTCACTGTAGTGCTCCCTGGACTAAAGGCTCTTTTCCAAATATAAAGAAGATGGACCAAATCAGGCCTTCGTGGAGAGCGGTTCCTTGGTGCCTATGGTTGATATACCATTCTAATTTGTGAAAGTGCCACAGAAAATAGCGTAAGCCTCCTTCTCATGGTACGCTTGAAAGCAACTGTTTGGATAAAGTGGTTGCCAAGGCAGAGACCTAATTCAGTTCCTGAAGGATGAGACCTCACCTCAATCCCTTGGTAATGGAACTCTCTGAACTTGGGATCCAGGAAGCCAGGCACACAGAGTCAGTCTCAGTCCCAGTCCCAGTGTCTCACTTGCTTCAATTTAGCAAGGACAGAGTCAGTCTTTCTTGGTACCTACTGATGTGAGGATGGCCAAATGCCAGGAGTTCTCTGAAGAGGGGCCTTTCCTGAAAAAGCAGGTAGTGGCTCACAGCTGGCTCCTGAACACTTCACAAAGTTGGACAAGGAGACCAGATCTGAGACAGGACACGCCATATTGGGAGAACATAGTATGGCCCAGCAGTCAGAGGATACTCTGGAGAGTGAGAGACCTACTTGGGGAAGGAGGTGCCTTTGTGGGTGTAGATGTGTGTTTGTGGTTTTGCTCATGTTCTGAGAATAGGCAGGAAAGTCGGTTTGTTTGGTTTGGAGTGAACTGTTTCTAGTAAGTTGTTTCACAAGGCGAGTGTTTCTATGTCTGTGTATCCCACAGTGTCCGTGCTTGTAGACATTAGAAGAGAGAATGCATCAATGGATGTTTCCTGTCAAGTAGAAAGCTTCCCAGCATTCATCCTGCCCAATTTATGAATGCACTAGGGCTTGCCTTATCGATGGGCAACACCTGCTATTTTCCTAAGTTCCTGTTTTCTTCCTGAAATCTAGCCACTCTCCAGAATAGGTTCATGCATTTGCATCCAGGATATGTACCACCTCCAACCACTGTGACATGGACATGTACTGGATAGCTGAAGAGAATGGCAAGCATCTCAGAAAAGTCAGATATCAGTGTGACCCAGAAAGTCTCAGTAGAGAAACACTGCAAAGGGCCTTTTGATTACCTATTGTTCTGTTGCCCTGAATGTCAGGAAGTTCTTTGCCTCAGGCCACGCTTTTGTGAAGCCTGAAGAAAACAGTTTTCAAATGGAAATGAATGTGCATCACCTGTGGCTCTTTGCTTAAGTGCGTTGTAAAGGGATGTGTCTGAATCAGCCTCTTGGCCCTGTGTGAGCCTGTGGCTTAGATTATCAGCACCTGATGGGTCTAAAGAAAGATCCCATGTGTGGATCCATAATCAAAATGGCCAAAAAATCAGTCATTGTTGATGAAGTCTCTCGCATTCCTCTGTAAGGTTCCTGACCTCCATCAAGTGAGAAAAGGGATCCATTGGGTCAATTGAGTTCTTCAAAGCCCTGCAGATGCTAGCCCATAGGTTCTTGGGTTTTCTTATGTATCCAATTCAAATAAAGTCTCTAAACCCCACAGACAGTAGGCCTCAAATTGAAGAACAGAGCTGTATTAATGGCAGGCATATTTGATCACTCCTGGTTCACAGGAAGGGTGTCCAGGCCACTCTGACTTTTGGCAAATGAGGGGAAAGGGAGATTATTTGGGACACTGTCTTGTGCTGCGCCTCTCATGGAATCCTCCTGCCAGAAGTTATGATGAGTGTCTATTTGGAAGAAGATGAGTGCCATTTGGGAGTGTTTTGGTTTTAATTGTGGGCATTTGTGTGGCGGTTGGTAGAGATAATTGGGTCCACCTTGTCTTGAATTTTGATGTGATTCCCCTTAGAGACTGTGTTTTGGAACTGACCTCTGAGAAGGTACAAGGTCCTGTGTCATTGTATATCCATAATTCTAGGACATCTCTACGGAATGTAATTCAAAGCTAAGTATACCAATCAAGGACCAAATGAACTTCTGGGCTTCAAATCTTACCTAGATTTCTGTTTTCATACTTATATTGAAAGGTTAATAAAATAGGTACTTGTCACGTCCTGTTTTTCTGTATGCTTAATAAAACACTGTTGAAATCTTGAGAACTGTTTGCTCTTCTTGTTCCCAGAATGTGCTGCCCCCAACTGCCAAACTGCAGAATGTACTCCATCAACCATTTGCACGCAAACCGCCCACTGCCCTTAACCATCAATAAACTTCCCTCCCTGCCCTCTCCAAGGAAAATATATAAGCACTTCTTAAGCTGTTCTCAGGGCTCTCTGCTCTATTCAACTGATCTCTGAGCCCTTGCATGCCGGACTCCCAATAAACCCTTTGAGGTTGCATTAGACAGTCTCTTGGTGGTCTCTTCCACCGACGCTCACCCGACCTTTACTTCTGGTGGCCCCAGCGAGATCCGGCAGCTGCAGATGAAAGACCCCCAATGGGCTCCTCTGGGGGTAAATAAGGCCCCTCTTTCTGGTTTCAGGATTCAGGTTAGGGTTTGACAAAATGGCTATTGGTAAAGAGCGTGAGCTCTTTCCCACGGTGGCTGACACACATGTCACAGAGCCACAGGCCATGTTCCTGTGGGATGGACTCGGGAAATCGAGGAACCATAGTCTCCTCGACTCAGTGATATTTTCTTTCAGATTTGGAATTGGCAGCCCATCAGGATTTGCCCGCTACTCAGTCCTGGTCTCAGTATTGGACGTCCATTGTCTGTCTTTATTGTCTTGTCTTGTCTGTGTCGTGTGTCTTTGCTTTCACTGTCTGTGTATATTTCATTATGGGACAGAGCACTTCAATGCCTCTGTCCCTGACCCTTAATCACTGGACCAAAGTCTGCTTAAGGGCTCAGATTCTTTCTTTTTCATTAAAACACCAGACCTGGCAGATTCTGTGTCCCAGAATAACCCACCTTTGTAGTCGGATGGCCCCTAGAAAGATGTTTCTACTTCACACTAATTTGAAAAGTCTGAGATATTGTCTTTCAGCCGGGGCCACATAGCCATCCAGATCAATAGCCATATATCTTAACTTGTCAGGACCTCTGCAAATCTCCTCCTCCATGGGTGAAGCCTTTCCTTGTCCCTGCACCCACTCCTACTCCTTCCCCTATGATTCTATCTCTCAAACTCTCTGCTCCTCAACCTCCACCCTCTGTTCTCCCTGAGTCTCAAGACTCTACTCGTCCTTATCCTCTGCCCTTGTCCCCCAACCCCCAAAACCCTGTAAGTAATTCCCCTGCTGCTTACTCAGCCTCTCCACCATTCGAGGAAGCCAGGATGGCCCAGTATCCTCCAGATGACTGTCCAATGGCACACACAGCCCCTCCTTCCCTAGAGGAAGCTGGCCCGGCTAAAAAAACTCAGAGAACTCGCCAACGTTTTCACACCTACCTACTTGGGATGACTGCCAACAACTCCTAGGGACTCTCTTCACGACAGAGGAATGAGAGGAAAAACCTCCTGGAAGCTAGAAAAAAATATCCTCGGACTTGATGGGTGACCAACACAACTTCCCAACATAATCAAAGCCGGCTTCCCCTTAAACCAACCCAACTGAGACCCCAACACCTTTGAAGATAGGGAGCATATGTCCAATTATTGCCAGGCTCTAATAGCGGGTATCCAAGGGGCCGCTAGGTGACCAACTAATTTGGCCATGGTAAGAGAAATTATTCAAAGGCCTGATGAATCTACCTCTATGTTTCTAGAGAGAATTATGGAGGCATATAAGAGATATACTCCTTTCGATCCTCAGGCAGCAGATCAAAAGGCATCTGTCATGATGGCCTTAATTGGGGAATCTGCCATGGATATTAAAAAAAAAAAAAAAGTTAAAAGAGAGATTTAGTCAGAGAAGCCAAAAAAAAAAAATACTATAAAAGAGAAACAGGGAAAAAGAAAGGGAGCAAAGGGATGATGAGAGAAGCAAAAGAACGACTAAGGCATTGACTTAGATCCTGGTCACAACAAGAAAGAGGCCAGAAATTAAGACATAAGGTGACAGGAAGGGATACCTGGGCCCGTGCCAGAGGCCAGCCCTGGCCTCAGATCAATGTGCCTACCGTAAAAAAAAGGTCACTGGGCCAAAGAGTGCCCTATAAAGAGACAGACACGCCAGCCAGCCATTCTGACTCTGGAGGATTACTAAGAAAGTTGGGGCTCAGATTCCTTCCCCTAGCTCAGGGTAACTTTTGAAGAGTAGGGGACCCCAGTAAACTTTGAAATGAATACAGGAGCAGTATACTCAGCCCTTAGGGCCCCATTGGGCCGTCTATCAAATAAAAGGTCTGTAGTTCAAAGGGCTAATGGCAGTAAATATCGGGCTTTGACTACTAAGAGGACCATGGACCTGGGGAAAGGAAAAATCCATCACTCCTTCCTAGTAATCCCAGAATGCCCGCACCCATTGATGGGCAGAGATCTGCTCACCAAGCTCTGGGCCAAAATAACTTTTAACCCTGAAAGCCCCCAAAAGAAATTTCTAAATCCATCAGTAAAAACTCCTATAGTCACGGCTGTAACTATATTAGTAGAAGATAAACATCCACTCTTCACACCCCCCAAGACTGATCAAACAGGCAAGCTACCGCAGAAATGGATAACAGATTACCCAGATGCCTGGGCAAAAACTGCTGTGTTAGGCCTGGCCGTGAAACAACCTCCAATAACAGTGGAGTTAAAAACCTCAGCCTCCCCAATCAATGTCAAATAATATCTTCTAAGCATAAAAAGCTAAAGATGGGATAAGGCCCTATATTCAGAAATATCTGGCCTTAGGGGTCCTAAGGCCCTGTCAATTGACCTGGAACACTCCCCTGTTATTAGAAGAAAAAGCCAGGAACCGGGGACTATCAACCTGTTAAAGACCAAAGAAAGATCAACAACAGAGTGCAGGACATTCACCCCACAGTACCTAATCTGTTCAAACTGCTTAGCACTCTGAACCCTGAGCAGAAATGGTATACTGTTCTGGACTTAAAAGAAGCTTTCTTTTGCTTGCCTCTGCATAAAGATAGTCAGTTGCTGTTTGCTTTTGGGTGGGTAGACCCAGAAACCGGAAAGTATAGTCAATTAACTTGGACTAGACTCCCAGAGGGGTTCAAAAACTCCCCCACTCTCTTTGATGAAGCCCTCCACAGAGATCTCAACAATTTCAGAACTACACACCCCGAAGTCACCCAGCTTCAATACATGGATCACCTGCTACTGGCATCCAACACCAAGGAAAACTGAACTGGGACCCAAGCACTATTATCGGAGCTTGCTCAACTCGGGTATAGAGCTTCTGCCAAAATTGCCCAATTTGCCAGCAAGAAGTAATCTTCCATGACTATTTCCTCAGGGGCGGTAAACGATGGCTCACTGAGCCCAGAAAACAAACCGTTGAGCAGATACCAACCCCATCTTACAGCAGACAACTAAGAGAGTTTCTTGGGATTGCTGGGTTTTGCAGGTTATGGATAAATGGGTTCGCGTCCTTAGCTGCTCCTTTATACCCTCTGTTAAGGGGAGATGCCCAATTCCAATGGACCCCTGAGTAACAGGAAGTTTTAGATAACATCTAAGGACACTGACACTGAACGCCTCAACTTTACTGAGCTCAGCCTGCAATTACAGAAAGCCCTACACTAAGTTAAAAATGTACGTCAACTCACTCACCTTGGTTCAAAGAAACTGCAGGCACTCCTGTAGGATTAAGAACAGAGTTTTCCACTAACCAACACCCAGCGAAAGAAAAAAACTGAACCGGTAACAAAAGCCTGTTGGGTCAGTCAATTGTTTAATGCTTACCCTTCCAAGTTTCGTAGAGGAAAGCACCTATGAGGAACCAGACCAGGACAATTCTGGGAAGTGGACATTACTGAAATTAAGCCAGCAAGGTATGGACTTAAATATCTCCTAGTCTTTGTAGATACATTTTCAGGATGGATTGAAGCCTTACACACACACACACACACACACACACACACACAGAAAAAAAAAAAAAAACGGCCCAAATGGTTCTCAAGAAGATCCTGGAAGATATTTTTCCAAGATATGGTCTGTTTAAGGTAATAGGGTCTGATAATGGACTTGTGTTCATGGCCCAGGTAAGTCACGTGTGGATTAATTGTAAGTTACATTATGCTTATATACCCCAGAGCTCAGGAGAGGTAGAAAAAATAAATAGAACCATTAAAGAGACCTTAACAAAATTAAGCTTAGAGACTGGCATAAAAGATTGGACTATGCTCCTGCCTTATGCACTGTTTCATGCGAGAAATACTCCCTCAGTTTCTTTGTGTAACCTCACCCCCTATGAAATTCTCTATGATGCCCATCATCCAGTAAGGGACCTAATCCCCAACTCTAAGGCCTAACAATCCCTTCCACACCCCTTGCTTGACAGACTTAAAGCCATTGAAAGAACTCAGTGATAACTGTGGAAACAGCTGGCCACTGCCTACCAACCTGGGGACGAGGGGATTCCACATCAATATCAAGTAAGAGACTTCGTCTACATAAGACAACATCAGGTGTCATTCCTAGAACCCCGCTGGAAAGGAACATACCAGGTGCTACTTATAACACCTACAGCGGTAAAAGTAGACAGAACCACTTTTTGGATCCATGCCTCTCATCTAAAGCCTTCGCTGTGTCCAGACTCTGGTTGGAAACTGGAAAAGACTGGTAACCATTTCAAATTTCGTATTCGCTATGTGGACAAGACTGTAGACTCTCAACTTGGCCACCAGTACTCCTAACCCTCATCAGCCTGTTCAGCAGTGAAGGCTGATCTCAAATCCTACTAGACAAGAAGTATGGTATATCTCGCATACAGCCCCCTTAGGGACCTGGTGGCTATCTCTCCACCCAGACATTTTTCAGCTTGGTATATGTCTTTCCTATTGAGATAACCCTGATGAAGAGGATCCCACTAAAGTTTCATTAAATCCCTTCCGTTCCATAGATAATTGAAACAAACATTATGGATGCACAGAAACGCGAGCCAGATTCAGGTTGGCTAGCCTAGATTACGATGTATGCCCGGCGGACTATAAAAGCCACAAACAGCCATGGCTGTGTGGGGGAAAAGCCAACTTCTTGTGTAACTCATGGGGATGTGAGCATACCGGGGCTGCCTGGTGGAACCCAAACTCCTCATCAAATTCAGTACACAGCATTGGCCATATTACCAATTACACAACCAAAAGCTATGGCCCCCAGAGGGTTCTCTAGATCCTCAAATTCTGCATGACATTTTTAACTTCGGCAAGTGCTCAAAAGGGGAAAATTCCCCTATGCGGAATCCTTTTCCCTCCTTCACTCACATCCTGTACTATGCTTCTCCAATAGTTCCTCACCCTCAGTCTTCTGCTCTAGAGTCTCTGCTGTCACTCCCACCTCAGCAACGTGATTTCTCACCTCCAATTACTAGATCAAAAACCCAAACCTCTGCCATTTCTCAGACCATTGCCCCCTTGCTGTGGTAGCAGGTACCGAGGTACCCCTCCACTCACTCACTCCTCTCTTTTTCTGTCTGTGCTTGCTCTAGGTCCCACCAAGTCCTCTAAGAAGCTAAACCAAAGCTCAAACCAGCTGAGAAGAGCCCTCAGACCCCTCTCCAAGATGTAATAAAAATGGCCTTTAAAGTTGCTTTGTCATCACTGAAAACAGGTTTCTAAAAATTTAAAGTCCCTCAGGGGTTTTTGGAATACTCACTCCCATCTTCACCTCTGCTCTACCTGTTCTACTGCTCAAGTTTTGTTCTAGGAAAATCCCAAACCCCTTTTCCATTATTCTTTTACATCTCATCTTCCTCATTCTCAGATCCACGGAGCTGCTCTCAGCCTCGCCTTCCCAGTCTTCCCCCTCTGTACCAGGTCCATAGATATGTCTTAAATAACCTTCTCCAGAAGTCTTCACCGAGGCTTACATTAGGTCTTTCAGCAAAAGAGTCCCTCTGAAAGAGTTCAATGTAGATAAACTTCCACTTTTCGTGTTGCCCTGTTCTACTTGGCCACTGGCTGGAAAAATCACCACCCCTAAGCTTGACACCGCCTTACTAGGTTTTCACAAAATATGTGAACAAAGCCTCTGGCCTTGAGCTGGGGCTTCACAGAGATGACTACATTTCTAAGATAAAAAAAGTTACCAACTGGGCTTCATGGTGACAGCTGGCAGGGAGAAAAAAAAGAGACAAAAAAGCTCTCCCTTTCCAAGGTGTCCTTGAAAAGTTAACTTGCCCAGAACACAGAAACAAAAACAGAAACAAAAACTGATTTTTGTGAATTTCTACAGACTGTGAACTTCTGATCCACTTCCCTTACATGTTGGGTACAAATTCTAAAACTACCAAAACTTGGGGTTCAGGGGATTAATTGATTACAACAGAAGCAATGTCCTCTAAATCCGGATGCAACCAAATAAGGCTGTTTTCCTGTGTTTGGTGCTATCTTAGGTCCCTTTCCTTGTCCATCCCTACAACAGTATAATTCTATACACTTTAACATTATTTATGTTTTCATAAAATGGTCAATATATGTGATTAATTATGTAATGATGCAGATGTTTTCCAGAGTTCTCTATCATGACGTAGGTTCATTTAAAGATCAAATAGGGGGGCATACAACCCGGTTCCAGCGGGAACCTGTATCCCTCACTTTAGCCATCCTATTAGAAATAATAGTTGCTTAAGGGGTGGGCTAGTCCATGAGACACAACAAGGACACAATTAGAAGCAGAAATAGGCCAAACCTTAAAGACATTAAAAACCGACATCACAGCTTTACAGGAATTTTAACCTCTCTCTTTCTGAAGTTGTTTTACAAAGCAGGCGAGTGTTGGACCTCCTCTTCATGAGAGAAAGGTGCCTTTTTGCTTGCATTGAGGGAAGAATGTTGTTTTTGTGCCGACAATACTGGAGTTGTAAAAGAATCTATGAATAAATTAAGAAAACGACTTGAAGAGCGTCAAAGAGAGACAGAGGCCCCAAAAGGGAGGTTTGAGTCTTGGTTCACATAGTGACCTGATTAACTGCGCTTTTATCTGCCATGGCCGGTCCATTAAAATTCCTCATATTATTGCTAACTGTAGGACCCTGTTTGCTCAGCGGTGTAGTTTTCTTTCTAAACCAAATCGAACCTGTTATTAATCCTAACCATACACTGTTCTCTCAATCTAATTTTACAGAAGAGCAGGGACAGAATTGGTATTAAAATACAGGAAAATAGAGGATCTTCCACCTGCTGAAAACCTCAAAGGTCCACGTAGAAATGATCCCTGGAGAAGATGTAGGCAAGTATGAAGGACCTGAGAGAGCAAAAGTCTTCCATGGCAAACAACCTGCTCAGGATGAAGGGATGTGTCTGAATCAGCCACTCTCTTCTTAATGTAGAGAAGATGGACCAAAGCAGGCATGTGTTGAGAGCTGCTCCTGCATGCCTATGGTTGACATACCTCTCTGACCTGTGAAAGTGTCACAGGAAGTAGGAGCAGCCTCCCTCTCATGGGAACCTTGGAAGCAACTGTTAGGACAAAGTTGTTGCCAAGGCAGTGACCTCATTCAGTTCCAAAATTAAGTGACTTCACCTAACTTCCTTGGTGATGGAACTCTCTGAACTTGGAATCCAGGAAGCCAGGCACCCAGAGCCAGTCCCAGTCCCAGTCCCAGTGGTCAAACTTATTTTGATTTACCAAGGACAGACTCAGTCTTTCTTGGGACCTACTGATGTAAGGATGGCCAAATGCAAGGAAAGATATGAAGAGGGGCCTTTCCTGAGAAAGCACGCAGTGGCTCACCGCTGGCTCCTGACAACTTCACAGAGTTGGCCAAAAGACCAGATTTGAGACAGAACAGGCTATTTCCAGGGAACATAATAAGGCCCACCAGACAGAGGACACTCCGGATAGTCACAGACCTACTTGGGGGAAGGAGGTGCCTTTGTGGTGTGGGTGTGGGTTTGTGGTTTTGTCTCATGTTCTGAGAATAGGTATGAAAGGCGGTTTGTTTTGTTTGGAGTGAACTGTTTCTAGTAAGTCGTTTGACAAGGCGAGAATTTCTATGTCTGTGTATCCCACTGTGTCCGTGGTTGTAGACATTAGAAAACAGAATGCATCAATTAATATGTCCTGTCTAGTAGAAAGCTTCACAGCATTCATCCTGCCCTATTTATGAATGGACTGCAGCTTGCCTTATTGATGTGCAACACCTGCTATCTTCCTTAGTTTCTGTTTTATTCCTGAATTCTGGCCACTCTCCAGAATAGGTTCATGGTTTTCTGTTTAAGATATGTACAACCTCGAAGCTCTGTGACATGACCATGTCCTGTATAGCTGAAGGGAATGGTGAGCATCTCAGAAAACTCAGATATCAGTGTGACCAGGAAAGTCTTAGTGGAGAAACCCTGCTTGGGGCCTTTTGTTTACCTACTCTTCTGTTGCCCTGAATTTCAGGAAGGTCTTTTCCTCAGTCCACCACTTTGTGAAGCCTGAAGAAAACAGTTTTGAAATGGAAATGAATGGGCATTACCTGTGGCTCTTTGCTTAATTGCTTTGGAAAGGATGTGTCTGAATCAGCCTATTTACCCTGTGTGAGGCTGTGACTTAGATTCTCAGCTCCTGATGGATTTAAAGAAAGATCCCATGTGTACATCCAAAACCAAAATGGCCAAAAGAGCAGTCCTTGTGGATGAAGTCTCTCGCCTTCCTCTGTAACTTTCCTGACCTCCATCAAGTGAGATTAGGGATCCTTTGGGTCAAATGAGTTCTTCAAAGCCTTGCAGAGTCTAGCCCATAGTTGCTTGGGTTTTCTCAAGACTCCAATTCACATAAAGAATCCAAACCCCACAGTCATTTGGCCTCAAATTGAAGAAGCGGAGCAGTATTAACGGGAGGCCTATTTAATCTCTTCTGGTTCACAAGAAGGGTGTCCAGGCCACCCTGAATTTAGGCAAATTAGGTGCAAAAGAGCTTATTTTGGACACGGTCTTGGGCTATGCCCCTCATGGAAAACTCCAGCCATACTGGAGTTTATTGTGAGTGTCTATATGGAAGAAGATGGGCGCCACGTTGGAGTGTTTTGGTTTAAATTGTGGTCATTTGGGTGGCGGTTGGAAGAGATGACTTGGTCCACATGTTCTTGAACTCTGGTGTGATTCCCTTAGAGTCTGAGTCTTTCAACTGACCTCAGAGAAGTATTGCCATGAATAGTGTTGAGATTTTTGGAAGCCAGGCATGAGCATAGCCCTTGGAAACTGAGTTCTAGGCCCAGGGTTGCTTTCCACAGAGCACTGAGCCTCTCAGCCAGGATACCACAAATTTTATTCTGAAAGACTTGGCACCCATAGTTGAGAGTCAAAACTCATATGGACCTCACATTGTAGACCTAAATGGGCATAGCATCATATGATCTTTTGGCCACTCTTTGGGAAGCCTTACCTGTGAGTGTTCTCCAGAGATTTCATTGAAATGAGCTTCCTAACCATTTAATGGTTCCTGAAAAAATTGAAACTCACAGTGCCTCCAACTTCATCCTTAAAAAATGGCTAGATAAATACCATGAAATTTTTGAATTTCCCATCACCAGGTGGCACTGGAAAACCTTTTGATGTCCTGTTGCTGATCATGAATATACCAGACAGTGCCTTGATTGACTGGGTTTCATGTAAATGGTGTAGAACAGAGATGCCAGTAAGTTGGACTTTGTTGAGTAGTAGGTTAGAGCAGTGGTGGGCAGGTATGTGATAAAACATCTGTGGTGGGGCCATGTGGATCTTCCATTGGCTTCCAAATGGCTTGTGACTGACATGGTGCAGCCAGCAGAACCTTCCATGTAAAGGCAAGTTGTTATATGGAGAGGTTTCAGGACATTGTTCAGAATCAGGTTGCTATGGTCAAGGGGGCAAGATATGTGGGATAGGATCCTGTTTCTTGTATCCTCCTGCAAAACCTGACCCACCATACATGACAGAACTTCCTCTTGCATTGTGACCCAGTTGAACTCCTTGTATTTTGTGAAGCAAATACCAAACTCTCAGTGCAGCAGGAAGAAACACCACGAAAATGGAAGATGACCGTATGCCTTCACAGTGCACACCGGCACACATTTAGCCCCCAGTGGCCACAGTTTATCTAAAAAGAGAATTCAGCACTGCTGCCTCATGTACATTGGGAAATAAGAAACCATGTCCTCCAGGTCTCATAGATGCAGACCAAGCTTTTATGGTCTCCCTAGAAAGGAAGCTAAAGCTCTTGACAACAGCATATTTTTTAAGTGCCCAACCTCACAGGCAGTTTCTCAAGAAGTCTCTAGGGCAGCAGACCTCCATGTTTGTGGAGTTTTTACCCTGTCCCATACTTTTGGATACTACTCTACCACTTCAAAGGTTGTGAGCTCCTGAGCATATTGCATTCCACAAATTTATTCACAGATTTTCTATATCTTCTCCTCTAATTGTGTCTTACATGGGGTGAAGGGATTATCAAGGCATTGTTCTGGTTGAGAGTGAAAATAATTTTGTGTAGCACATATTTACATACACATTGGATTCATTGTTCAATTTTCCATTCGAAATACTGAATCCTTGACACTAACTCATAGCCTACTAGACTCTGACTATTAATTCTAATATGATGGAGAAAAATAACCGAAACAGAATAGGAATACTAGCACTTCAGAAGAGGCATGGTGTATAGTTGGTCTTGCCTTTTGCATGATATAGGGTAGGAGTTATAAATCTTGTCAATTTTTTGTTGAAATAGTTCTGCACGTGTTTTTAAAGTTAACACATCTGTGAATTCCTGTCTCCATTTTTCTGTAGCCTATTCAGCACATGTATTTTTATACGCAGATATAGAATCCTACCTGGTATCACACGTATATTCTTGAGAGGTGGCTAACTTGGCAGATACAAAGTGTGAGAAGAGATCACTCCTCATTAATACTTTTGGAACTGAAAATTCAGACTATGAGTGAGCTTCTTAGTTCAAGAACATTATACATAAATCCATGTTCAGTAAAATTAATATTTTTGGATCTGTGGATGATATATATTTCACAATGAATTTTAATTGGCATATATATTGCTACTTTTTAATGTCTCTGTGTGTGTTTTGTGTGTGTGTGTGTATATATATATATACTCTCTAGATTTTTCAAAATATAAAATATATGTGTCCTATTATACACTCCCTAAATTCATTCTTGTTCATGTATGTGGTTTTATATTAAACTTTTCATAAGATTATTTTAAAAATATTCATCCACCTGAAATACATATTTGTTTTCTAGTACTAAAAAGTTACTTCAGTGAATGGTGCAAACAAATCCTTATATTTTTACAGTAGCTGACCCACTTTAACATCAATGCAAGTAGATTCCTATGGGACATGATGTGTATTTTGACGTTCATTTTTATTAAACACTGGTACATTACTATTTCTGCAGTTTTTGTACATCATAGAATATACATTTCATCCACAAGTTCACAAATTTAAAGAAATTTGTAACACATTCAATCACTTCCTGCTTCAGAACATATGTATTCCTCCTTGTTTTTGACTGGTCATTTCATGAGACTTCTTTCCAAACACATTATTTTCGATTTCCATAATCAATTTTGAAGCAAAATTCACACACTCTTTATGATAAACCACAACCGTAATATTACCATTAGATGTATTACTGGTTGGAATGAATGTATATATATCAATAGATGATTCCTGTGTATTTTCAGATATCAATTCAATCCATTATTTAAAGTTGGAACAAGTTATATTATTTATTCGCAGTATGGTCTATTCATGCATTATCTCTATATTCATACATACATGGTACACCTATATGTACCTCCAATACTAATTTATACCCTTTCAAAATATTGCTCCAAGAAATGGTGCAAGAAATACTCATGTCACCTGATCTACATATACGTTTTATCACAGTAATATTCTGGCCACAAAATGCAAAGTCACACTTACGATTGTACCAAAGCCTAAATGGAATGTGAGTATGGGTTATGAAAATCACCCATGTCCACGTTGCCTAATGCTCTCAAATGTCAATCCTATTGGTGACTACATATTTGTTACTTCCTAAGATTATATATTCAATCTCAAGCCTGTTGAAAGTGTCTATTGCTATCACTCACTTTATACTTTGCCTGATTTCCTAATGTCGCTATTGATATCTGCTTTCCTACATATTTTCCCCATTTCATCACTGTGACTGACTCTTCACATGTGCTGACATTTACATTTTCTGTCTACCTGAAAACCTATTGCTAAAGAACTATTTGTCCAAATGCTATACTCACACTTTTTTCTAATCCTACCAACTATCTTCCTAATCCTACCGACTCTCCCTCTTTGAATGGTTGTTCTCCTCAACATTCAATCATCCAAGGTATCAGGTCCTATGCCATTGTGTATAGATTTATCTGAGACATCTGTGCAGAACATAATTAAATGCTAAGTATCCCAATCAAGGACCTAATGCCCTTCTGGGCTTCAAATGTTACCGAGATTTCTGTTTTCATTCATATATTTCACCTATATAATCTTATATATATCGCAGGTTCCCAATACCATTATTCATCCAGCAGAATGATCCTAACCCAAATCAAACATGTTATTAACCATAACCATACACTGTTCCCTCAATCTAACTTTACAGAAGAGCAGGGACAGAGTTGGTCTTACAATACAGGAATGTAGGAGATCTTCAACCTGCAGAGAACCTCAAAGGTCCATGCAGAAATGATCCCTAAAGAAGATGTAGGCAGCTATGAAGGACCTGAGAGTGCGAAAGTCATCTTTCATGACAAAAAAAAAAAAAAAACAGGTCAGGATGAAGGGATGTGTCTGAAGCAGTCTCTCTCTTCTTAATGTAGAGAAGATAGACCAAACCAGGCTTGTTTGGAGAGCTGTTCCCGGGTGCCTGTGGTTGATATTCCATTCTAGCTTGTGAAAGTGTCATAGGAAGTAGGGGCAGGATCCATCTCAGGGACCCTTGGAAGCAACTGTTAAGACAAAGTGGTTGCCAAGGCAGTGACCTCATTCAGTTCTAGACGAAGTGACCTATGTCACTTTCTTGTTGATGGAACACTCTGAACATGGGATCCAGGAAGCCAGGCAGCCTGAGGCAGTCCCAGTCCAAGTCCCAGTGGTCTCAAATGTTTGGATTTAAGAAGGACAGAGTCAGTCTTTCTTGGCAACTAAATTGAAGATGGACAAATGCCAGGAAAGCTCTGAAGAGGGGCTTAACCTGAGAAAAGAGGCAGTGGCTCACCGCTGGCTCCTGATAACATCACAGTTTTGGCCAAGGAGACCAGATCTGACATAGCACAGCCCGTTTCGGGGGAACATAGTATGGCCCACCAGTCAGAGGACGCTCTGGATAGTCACAGACCTATTTGGGGAAAGAAGGTGCCTTTGTGTGTGTGTGTGTGTGTGTGTGTGTTTTTGATTTTGTCTCATGTTTTGAGAATATGTAGGAAAGTCGGTTTGTTTGGTTTGGAGTGGACTGTTTCTAGTAAGTCCTTTGAGAAGGCAAGTGTTTCTATGTCTGGATATCCCACTGTGTCCTTGGTTGTAGACAATAGAAAAGAGAATGCATCAATTGATGTGTCTTGTCTAGTAGAAATCTTCGCAGAATTCATCCTGTCCAATTTATGAATGGACTGCAGGTTACCTTATGGATGGGCAACACCTACTACCTTCCTACATTCGTGATTTCTTCCTGAATTATGGCCACTCTCCCATTGGCTCATGGTTTTGTGTTCAAGATATGTATCTCCTCCACAATCTGGGACATGGCCATGTACTGGATAGCTGAAGAGAATGGTGAATATCTCAGAAAACTCAGATATCAGTGTGACCAGGAAAGTCTCAGTGGAGAAAATCTGCTTTGGGATTTTGCTTACCTATTGTTCTGTTGCCCTGAATGTAAGGAAGGTCTTTGCCTAAGGCCCCACATTTCCAATGCCTGAAAAAAACAGTTTTCAAATGGAAATAAATGGGCATCACCTGTGGCTCCTGGCTTAATTGCTTTGCAAAGGGATATGTCTGAATCAGCCTCTCAGTGCAGTTTGAGATTATCGCTTAGATTCTCAGCACCTGATGGATCTACAGAAAGATCCCATGTGTGCATCCAAATCCAAAATGGCCAAAAGAGAAGTCATTGTGATGAAGTCTCTTGCCTTCCTCTGTAAGGTTCCTGATATCCATCAAGTGATAACAGGGATCTTTGGGTCAACTGAGTTCTTCAAGCCCTGCAGAGGCTAGCCCATAGGTGCTTGGGTTTTCTTATGACTGCAAATCACATAAAGAAACTATACCCGACAGTCAGTATGCCTCAAATTGGAAAAGCGGAACAGTATTAATGGCATGCCTCTTTGATCAGTCCTGGTTCACATGAACGTTGTCCAGGAAACACTGACTTTAGACAAATGAAGGGCAAGGGAGCTTATTTTGACATTGTCTTGGGCTGTGTGCCTCATAAAAACTTCCAGCCAAGGTTATGATGAGTGACTATATGGAAGAAAATGAGGGCCATGTGGGAGTGTTTTGGTTTTAATTCTGGTCATTGGTGTGGCGGTTGGAAGAGATGACTGGGTCAACTGGTCTTGAACTCCGGTGTGTTTCCACGTAGAGACTGAGTTTTGAAACTGATCTCAGAGAAGTATTGCCATGAATTGTGTTGGAATTTTAGGAGGCCACGCATGAGAGTCGCCCTTGGAACCTGAGATCTAGGACCAGGGTGGCTTTCCACAAAGAACCGGGAATCTCAGCCTGGATATCACATGATTTAATTCTGAAAGACTTGGCAGCCATAGTTGAGAGTCAAAAGACATAGGACCTCACATTGTAGACCTCAATGGTCCTGGCTTCAAGTGACCTTTGTCCACTCTTTGGAAAGCCTTGCCTGTGAGAGTTCTCTAGAATTTTCTTTGAAATGAACTTTCTCAACATTTAATGGTTCCTGAATAATTGAAATCCACAGTGCATCCAACGTCATCCTTGAAAAATGGCTAGATAAATAACACGAAATTTTTGAAATTTCCATGACCAGGTGGAACTGCAGAAACTTTCGATGTCCTGTTGCTTACCATGAGTGTACCAGACAGTGCCTTGATTGACAGGGTTTCATGAAATTTGTTTAGAACAGAGAAGCCAGTATTTTGGAGCCTGCTGAGTAGTGGGCCTAGAGCAGTGGTGGAGAGGTGTGTGATAAAACATCATGGTGGGGCCATTTGTATCTGCCATTGGCTTCCAAATGGCTTGTAACTGACAGAGTGCAGACATCAGACCCTTATATGTAAAAGCATCTTGTTATATGGCGTAGTTTCAGGGCAATGTTCAGAATCAGGTTGCTATGGACAAGCGGGCAATCTTTGAGAGATAGAAGCCTGGTTGGTGAATTTTCTTGCAGACCCTGACCCACCACACGTGACAGAACTACCTCAAGCACTGTTTCCCAGTTGAACTCCTTGTATTTCGTGAAGCATGAACCAAACTCCAAGTGCAGCAGAAAGAAACACCACGAAAAGTGGAGGATGACCAAATGGTTTCACAGTCCACACGGGGAGACAATAAGCCCCCAGTGCCCACAGTTTACCTACAAAGAGAGAATTCAGCACTGCTGCCTCGTGTTCATTGGAAAAAAAAGAAATGTTGTCCTCCAGGTCTCATAGATGCAGACACAGCTTTGAGGGTCTCACTACAAAGGAAGCTTAACCCCTGACAACAACCTATATTTCAGTGCCCAATTTCACTGGCAGTTTCTCAAGAAGTTTTAGGCAAGCAGAGCTTCATGTTTGTGGAGTGTGTACCCTGTCCTTACTTTTGGAAACTCCTATTCCACCTCCAAGTTTGTGCACTCCTGAGCATTTTCTATTCCAGAAATGTAATCACAGATTTTGTAACTCTCCTACTCTAATTGTGTCTCCCTTGGGGCGAAAGTAATGACAAGGCATTGTTCTGGATGAGAGTCAGAAGATTAATTTTTCTATTTTCCATTTGAAATTCTGAATCCCTGACACTAACCCATATTCTACTAGACTCTGACTACTAATCCAAATATGATGGAAGAAAATAAACCAAACAGTACATAAATACTTGCAGTTCAGAGTTGGACTTGCCTTTTGCATGATAAAGGGTAGGTGTTATAAATCTATTCAATATTTAATTGAAATAGTTCTCCATGTGTTTTTAAAGTTAACAAATATGTGAATTACTGTCTCCCATTCTCTGGAGCTTATTCAGCATATGTATTTTTATATGCACCAATAGAATCCTACAAGGTATCACACGTACATCCTTGTGAGGTATATAACTTAGCAGATACAAAGTGTGAGAAGTGATCACTCCTCCTAAACGCTGTTGGAACTGAAAATTCAACCTATGGGTGAGCTTCCCAGTGGAACAACATTATACATAAACCCATGTTCACTAAAATGAATGTTTTTGCATCTTTATGATATATATTTCATGATGAATTTCGATTGGCATATATATTGCTACTTTTTAATGTCTGTGTTTGTGTGTGTGTGTGTGTGTGTGTGTGTATATATGTATATATATATATATATATATATATATATATATATATATATACTCTCCATATTTTTAAAAATATGAAATATATGTGTCTTATATACACTCCCTAAATTCATTCTTGTTCATGTATGTGGATTATTAATCAACTTTTCACAAGATTATTCTTAGAAATATTCATCCACCCGAAATACATATTTGTTTCCTAGTACTGAAAACTAACTTCAGTAAAAGGTGCATACAAATCCTAATATGTCTACTTTAACTGACCCAGTTTAACATCAATGCATGTAGGTTCCTATGGGACATGATGTGTATTTTGACATTAATTTTTATTCCACACTGGTACATTACTATTTCTTCAGTTTATGCAAATCTCAGTATATATATTTTATTCACTAGTTAGCAAATTTATAGGCATTTGTTTCACTTTTAATCACTTCCTGCTCCAGAACACATGTATTCCTCTATGTTTCTTGACTGGTCTATTCATGAGACTTTTTTCCAAATATATTATTTTCGATTTTCATAATCAATTTTGAACCAAAACTCACACACCCTTCATGATAAACCATAATCCTAAGATTATCGTTAGATATATAACTGGTTGGAATGAATGATTGCATATCAATATAAAATTTCTTATAAATTTTCAGATATTTATTCAATCCATTATTTAAAGTGGATCCAGTTATATTATTTATTCACAGTATGGTCTATTCATGCATTATGTCTATATTCATTGAAACAGGGTACACCTATTTGTACCCCCATACTAATTTGTAAGTCTTCAAAATATTGCTCCCAGAATTGGTGGAAGAAATACTCTTTTCACCTGATCTACATACACATTTTATTACAGAAATATTCTGGACACAAAAAGCAAAGGTCACACTTAAAATTGTACCAAAGCGTAAATGGAAAGTGAGCATGGATTACTAAAAACATCCATGTCCAGGTTGCCTAATGCTCTCAAATATCAATTCTATTTTTGACTACATATTTGTTTCTTCTTAAGATTATATATTCAACTTCAAACCTGTTGAAAATGTCTAACCCTATCACACAATTTATACTTTGCTTGATTTCCTAATGTCTCTATTGATATCTGCTTTCCTATATTTTTCCCCAGTTCATCATTGTGACTGACTCTTCACATGTGCTTACATTTACATACACTCTCTACCCGAAATGTTATTGCGAAAGAACTTTTGGTCCAAATCCTTTACTCACTCTTCTTTCTAAACCTACCAACTACCTTCCTAATCCTACCGACTATCAGTTTTTGACTGGATGTTCTCTTCAACATTCAATATCCAAGGTACAAGGTACGATGCCAGTGTATATTGATTTATCTGAGACATCTGTGCTGCACATTACTCAAAGCTAAGTATCCCACTCAAGTCCCCAATGCCCTTCTGGGCTTCAAATCTTACGTAGATTTCTGCTTTCATACTTATGTTTCACATATATACTCTTGTAAATATCGCATTTTGCCAATACCATTATTCATCCCGCAGAATGATTTGTAACCCAAATTGAACATGTTATTAACCCTAACCATACACTGTTCCCTCAGTATAACTTACTTAAGAGCAGGGACAGTGTGGGTCTTACAATATAGGAATGTAGATGATCTTCCACCTGCTGAGAACATCAAAGATCCATGGAGAAATGATCCTTGCAGAAGATATAGGCAGCTATGTAGGACCTGAGAGAGCAAGAGTCATCTTCCATGGCAAACAACCTGGTTAGGATTAATTGATAGTCTGAATCAGCCTCTCTCTTCTTAATGAAGAGAAGATGGACTGAACCAGGCCTCTGTGGAGAGCTGTTCCCTGGTGCCTATGGTTTATATACCATTCTAACTTCTGAATGTGTCACAGGATGTTGGGGCAGCCTCCATCTCATGGGAACCCTGGATGCAACTGTTAGCACAAAGTGGTTACCAAGGTAGTGACCATATTCAGTTCCTGAAAGAAGTGACCTCACTTCACTTCCTTGGTGATGGAATTCTCTGAACCTGGGATCCAGGAAGGAAGGCACCCAGAGCCAGTCCCACTCCCAGTTCCAGTGGGCTAACTTGTTTGCTTTTCCCAAAGACATAGTCAGTCTTTCTTGGTACCTACTGATGTGAGGATGGAAAAATGCCAGCAGAGCTCTGATGAGGGGCCTTTCCTGAGAAAGCAGGTAGTGGCTCACCTTTGGCTCCTGACAACTTCACAGAGTTGGACAAGGAGACCAGATCTGAAACAGGACAGGCCATTTTGGGGGAACATAATATGGCCCACCAGTCAGAAGACACTCCGGATAGTCACAGACCTATTTGGGGGAAGTAAGTGCCTTTGCCGTTGTAGGTGTGAGTTTGTGGTTTTTTCTCATGTTCTGAGAATAGGTAGAAAAAGTGGTTTGTTTGGTTTGGAGTGGACTGTTTCTAGTAAGTCGTTTGACATGGTGAGTGTTTCTAGGTCTGTGTATCCCACTGTATCCGTGGTTGTAGACATTAGATAAGAGAATGCATCAATGGATGTGTTGTCTCTAGTTGAAAGCTTCCCCGCATTCATACTGCCCAATGCATTCATTTTAAACTGGCTAAGTAACTGTAGAAATATTAGGGTTTGTATGCACCATTCACTGAATTTAGTTTTCAGTACTAGGAAACAATATGTATTTCAGGTGGATGATTATTTCTGAAAATAATCTTGTTGAAAGTTGATTATAAATCCACAGATATGAATATAAATGTATTTAGGGAGTGCATAATAAGACACATATATTTCAGATTTTGAAAAATCTAAAGAGTATATATATATATATATATATATATATATATATATATATATATACACACACACACGCAAATGCACAGATATTAAAAAGTAGCAATACAGGAGATCCATTATGAAGGCAGCCATGGAGAATTCAAGTCTCTGATCTCTTCAGCTGCGCGGGCATAGGGAGTCGTAAACTGTCTAAATGCTGTTTGCTCAGAATCACTAGGCAATATTGTCCTGTTGTGAATCTGGGGCGAACAGTCTTTGCCCCTCAGAACACACACAAAGCCCGGATTGGCTGCATTCAAGCTTAGATTCATCTGGTTTTTGTGACTCAGCACTAACATTCCCACTGAAATAATTGGTCGGGCTTTCGGAATTGACAGAGTTAAAAGCCAACTGAGCCTTCATAGGCAGTTGCCACAGGATTGAAATGGGGCTTGGGAGAGATAGTCAGGACCCACCTGTTGCATTGGTCACCCAGCAAAGGGAACGAACGGTCACCATTTTAATGGGATACCACCATGGCAGCGAACTGACGTCACAGTCGGAGGAGATAACTTCATTGAAACCAGTGCGACAAGTGTGTTATCCCATTGCCATCTCTCTCAACACCGCAGGGAAACCTCAAGGGCCCTTCCCACCTCTGCCGTAATGGCCCCTCCCAGCTCTCCAAGGAGCGCGATACCCAGACCTAGGGAATCAGGATTGGCTCGGGACTCGAGGCGTGTAATTGCCGGCTACCGCTCCCACCAGTGCTGACAATTGAGGTCTCTTACACCACCTACCGGGGCCATGGCTCCCGAAGGGCAAGCAAATTTGCTGGGGTTTCTCAGCCTCAAGCTCTACAAACTTAGGGTCTGAGGGAGGCAATCAAGGAGAGTGTGCCCAGGCGTTCATGGAAACAGGGCTACCAGGAGCAGAGGCCTGGCTTGTAACCAGTATTGTGGTGAGCGTCACAGGTGAGTGGGGCCTGGCTTGAGGAAGCACAAGAGAAGGCCCTAGGCACTCAGGGTTGGAGACCCGCCCAGTCTGGGAGAAAGAGCTGCTGCACAGTGATTGGTTCCCACTTATTGAGAGGAGAAGCTTGGCCCAGTGCGCACAGCTCCACCTACTGGAAGAGAAGTTAATTGACTCTAGGAATGCATGTATTATTACTATTTTTTTATTTGTATTTTTTTCTTTTTCTTTCATTTTCATTTTTGTTGTTGTTGTTCATTAACTTTTTTAAATGTTTTTATTTTTTTAATTTCTTTTATTTTATTATTATTATTATTAATATTATTATTTTAAATTTTAATTTTCAATTTTTTAATCATCATTATTACTTAAAATTTTCTTTCTTTATTTTCTATTTTTTTGTCTTTTCATTTCATTTCAATTTTTTTATTCCCCCTTACTTGAATTCTACCTGCCTACTCTCATTCTCTTTAGTGACTTCTCCCTTCCCTTCTAATATCTTTCCTCTCAAGCATCAAATAAATTTATAAGAGTAAGCAGTAACTCAGTAGTCAAACAGAACGAGAAGAAACATGAGAAGCATAAAAAAGTAAGGAAGAAAAGGAGTACGAACAATGAAGGACAGCCTAAATATTCAAGAGCACCTAGAGTCATCAGAAAAATGGTCATATAAAGAACTCAAGGAATACCTTAGACAGATGGAATGGAACCTTAAAGAGGTTACGAGACAGCAAAAACAAACAGTGATAGAACGCATTGAAAATAAATTACATAAACAGATAAAATAAGAAATTAAGCATCTTTATCAGGATATAGAGATTATTAGAAAAATCAAACAATAATTCTAGAAATCAAGGAAATGATAAACCAAATTAAAAATTCAATTGAGAGTATCACTAACAGTGTAGAGCAAGTAGAAGACAGAATGAAGACAAAATATATCATCTTGAAAAAAGTCTAGCCAACAAAGAAATGCTGTAAAAAATTATGAGAAAACATTCAAGAGATATGGGATAACATAAAAAAAAATAATGAGTCATATGAATAGAGGAAGGTACAGAGATTCAAACCAAGGGAATGAGAAACCTGCTGAATGAAATAATTACAGAAAACTTTCCAGAAATAAAAATGGAAAGGGATAAACAAATTGTAGATGCTTACAGGACATCGAGCACACAAAATCACAGTAGACCAATGCCAAGACACATTGTTATGAAGATATCCAATATACAGAACAAAGAGAAAATATTAAAAGCTACCAGAGAAAGGAGGCAGATTACAATCATTACAATCAGGGGTAAACCAAAAAGGTTAACAATGGATTTTTCATCATAGATGCTGGAAGTGAGAAGATCCTGGAACAACGTACTTCAAACACTGAAAGACAATGGATGCCAACCAAGAATTATGTATCCAGCAAAATTAAGCTTAAGGTAAGACAACGAGATAAAAATATTTCATGATAAACAAAACCTAAAAGAATTTGCAGCCAGATAACCAGCATTGCAAAGCATCTTGAGCAAAACACTACACGAGGAAGAAATGAAAATCAACAACGAAAACCATGAGTGAGAAGTGCCTCAGTAATGACAAAGGGCGGGGGAAAAGCTAATCATGGAGAAACAAACTAATTTAAAAAAAAGATATAAGCAAACATGGGTGGCAGTACAAACCATATATCAATAGTAACTCTAAAAGTAAATGGCTTAAACTCTCGAATAAAGTGACATAGGCTTGTAACTTGAAATAAAAAAAAAAATCCAACAATATATTGCCTCCAGGGGACACATCTGAATGGAAAAGACATACACAGGCTGAAGGTGAAAGATTGGGTAAATTTATACCATGCACACGGTCCTCGTAAGCAAGCAGGGGTGGCCATCCTCCTATCGAATAAAATCGACCTCAAGACTAATTTAATCAAAAGGGATAAGAAGGACATTATATACTGCTAAAATGAACCATTCACCGACAAGACATAACAATTATCAATATTCACGCAGCAAATAATGGTGCTGCGATGTTCATAAAACAAATTCTCCTCAAATTAAAGAATCAAATAGACCACAATACAATAATTATGGGTGACTTCAACTCACCTCTCTCACCATTGGACAGATCCTCCAAACAAAAGTTGAAAAAAGAAACTATAGAACTCAATCTCGCAATCAATACCCTAGACTTAACTGACATATATAGAATATATCAACCATCATCAAGTGGATATACTTTTTTCTCAGCAGCACATGGATCCTTCTCAAAAATAGACCATATGTTATGCCATAGGGCAACCCTCAGTAAATATAAAGGGGTGGAGATAATACCATGAATTTTTTGTGATCATAATGGAATGAAACTGGAAACCAATGATAAAAGAAGGAAGAAAAAATCATACATCACATCCAAAATGAAGAATATGTTACTGAATGATCAACGGGTTACAGAAGACATAAAGGAGGAAATCAAAAAATTCTTAGAGATAAATGAAAATACAGACACAACATATCAGATTCTATGGGGTACAATGAAAAGAAGTTTTAGGGGTAAATTCATCGCCTAGAGGTCATTCCTCAAAATAGAAAAGAAAAACAAATAAATGAGCTCACACTTCATCTCAAAGCCTTAGAAAAGGAAGAGCAAAACAACAGCAAATGTAGCAGAAGGCAAGAAATAATTAAAATCATAGCGAAATTGAAACAAAAGAAACTATTGAAAAAATTAACAAAACTAAAAGGTGGTTCTTCAAAAAGATAAATAAGATAGACAGACCCTTAGCCATGCTAACGAAGAGAAGAAGAGAGAGAAATCAAATTACTAACATACGGGATGAAAAAGGCAATATTACAACAGATGCTACATAAATACAGAAGAAAATTAGAAATTATTTTGAAAACCTGTATTCCAATAAAATAGAAAATAGTGAAGACATCGATAAATTTCTTAAGTCATATGATTTGCCCAGACTGAGTCAGGACACACAATTTTAAAACAGACCAATATCAATGGATGGAAGTAGAAGAAGCAATCAAAACCAACCAAGAAAAGCCCAGGAATGGATGGGTATACAGCAGAGTTTTACAAAACCTTTAAAGAAGAATTAATACCAATACTTCTCAAGTTATTCAGGAAATAGAAAAACTGGGAGCTCTGCCGAATTCATTCTATGAGGCCAACATCACCCTGATTCTGAAACCAGACAAAGACACCTCAAAGAAAGAAAACTACAGACCAATATCTCTGATGAACCTAGATGCAAAAATCCTCATTAAAATTCTGGCGAATTGGATAGAAAGGCACATCAAAAAAATCGTGCACCATGATCAACTTGGATTCATCCCTGGGATGCAAAGAGGGTTCAATATATGGAAATCAATAAATGTTATTCACAACATCAATAGACTTAAAGATAAGAACCATATGATCATCTCGATAGACGCAGAAAAACCATTCAACAAAGTAGAGCATTTCTTTATGTTCAAAACATTTTAAAAACTAGGGATAACAGGAACTTACCTCGACATTGTAAAAGCTATCTATGTTAATCCTCAGGCTAGCATCATTCTGAATGGAGAAAAATTGAAGGCATTCCCTCTAAAATCTGGAACAAGACAGGGATGTCCTCTATCACCACTTCTATTCAATATAGTTCTCCAAAAACTGGCCAGAGCAATTAGAGAGATTAAAGACATTAAAGGCATAAAAATAGGAAAAGGAGAACTTAAATTATCACTATTTGTAGATGACATGATTCTATACATAGAAGACCCAAAAGGGTCTACAGAAAAAACTACTAGAACTCATAAATGAATGCAGCAATGTGGCAGGATACAAAATCAACATGAATAAATCAAAGGCATTTCTGTATATCAGCGACAAAACTTCTGAAACAAAAATGAGTCAAAACACTGCATTCCCAATTTCCTCAAATAATTAAATACTTGGGAATAAACCTAACAAAAGAGGTGAAAGATTTATATAATGCAAACTACAGAACCCTAAAAAGAGAAATAGAATAAGATCTTAGAAGATGGAAAAATATACCGTGTTCATGGATAGGCAGAACTAACATCATCAAAATGGTGATATTACCAAAAGTTCTCTATAGGTTTAATGCAATGCCAATCAAAATCCCATAGAAACTTTTTGTAGAAATAGATAAAGCAATCATAAAATTCAAATGGAAAAATAAAAGACCCAGAATAGCAAAAGCAATTCTAAGCAGGAAGTGTGAATCAGGCAGTATAGCGATACCAGATTTCAAACTATATTACAGAGCAATCATAATAAAAACAGCATGGTACTGGTACCAAAACAGGCGGGTGGACCAATGGTACAGAATGGAGGACACAGAAACTAATCCAAAAAGCTACAACTATCTTATATTTGATAAAGGAGCTAATGGCCGGCAATGGAGGAAGGATAGCATCTTCATCAAATGGTGTTGGGTAAACTGGAAATCCATATGCAACAAAATGAAACTGAATCCCCTCCTCTCGCCATGCACCAAAGTTAACTCAATGTGGATCAAGGAGCTAGATTCAAATCAGAGTCTCTGCGTCTGATAGAAGAAAAAGTTGGCTCCGATCTACATATTGTGTGGTCAGGCTCCAAATTCCTTAATAGGACACCCAAAGAACAAGAGTTAATAATAAGAATCAACAAATGGGACTTACTTAAACTGAATTATTTTTTTCTCAGAAAGAGAAACAATAAGAGAGGTAAATATGGAGCTTACATCATGGGAACAAATTTTTAGTCCTCACCCTTCACATGGAGCCCTAATATCCAGAGTATACAAAGTATACAAAGAACTTAGAAAATTAGACAATAAGATAACCAATAACCCAATGGGCCAAGGACCTGAACAGAAACTTCTCAGAGGAGGACATAGAATCAATTAACAAGTACATGAAAAAAATGCTCTCCATTTCTAGCAGTAAGAGAAATGCAAATAAAAACCACCCTAAAATACCATCTCAATCCAGTGAGATTGGCAGCCATAATGAAGTCAAACAACAACAAGTGCTGGTGAGGATGTGGGGAAAAGGGTACTCTTGTACATTGCTGGTGGGACTGAAACTGGTGCGGCCAATTTGGAAAGCAGTATGGAGATTCCTGGGAAAGCTGGGAATGGAAGCACCATTTGACGAAGCTATTGCCCTTCTCGGACTATTCCCTGAAGACCTTAAAAGAGCGTACTACAGGGATAATGCCACATGGATTTTCATAGCAGCACAATTCACAATTGCTACACTGTGGAACCAACCCAGATGCCCTTCAATAGATGAATGGATAAAAAAATGTGACTTTTATATACTATCGAGAATTACGCAGCACTAAAAAATGACAAAATCATGGAATTTGCAGGGAAATGCATGGCACTGAGCAGATTATGCTTAGTGAATCTAGCCAATCCCTAAAAACAATTACCAAATGTCTTCTTTGATATAATGAGAGCAACTAAGAACAGAGCAGGGAGGAAGAGCATGAAGAAAAGATTAACATTAAGCAGAAACATGACGTGGGAGGGAAAGGGAGGGAAGAGGGAAATTGCATGGTAATGGAGAGAGACACTTATTGTTACACAAAATTACATATAAGAGGTTGTGGGAAAATAAACAAGGAGAGAAATGAATTACAGTAGGTATGGTAGAGAGAGAAGATGGGAAGAGAGGGGAGTGGGGTTAGTAGAGTATAGGAAAGGTAGCAGAATACAACAGTAACTAATAGGGCATTATGTAAAAATATGGATGTGTAACTAATGTGATTCTGCAATGTGTATTTGGAGTAAAAATGGGAGTTCATAACCCACTTGAATCTAATGTATGAAATATGATATTCAAGAGCTTTGTAATGTTTTGAGCAACCAATAAAAGAAAAAAAAAGTAGCAACATATATGCCAATAGAAATTCATCATGAAATGTATATAATCCACAGATCGAAAAATGTTCATTTTACTGAACATGGATTCATGTGTAATGTTTTTCAACTAGGAAGCTCACCCATAGGTTGAATTTTCAGTTCCAACAGCGTTTAGGAGGAGTGAACTCTTCTCTCAATTTGCATCTGCCAATTCAGCCACCTCACAAGTGTATACGAGTGATATCAGGTAGAATTCTATATGTGCATATAAAAATACATGTGCTGAATAGGCTACAGAGAAAGGGAGACAGGGATTCACATATTTGCTAATTTTTAAAAACACATTTAGAACTATTTCAACAAAAAAATTGACTAGACTTATAACTCCTACATTATATAATGCAAAAGGCAATTCCAACTATACACAATGCGTCCTCTGAACTGCTTGTGTTTCTTCTCTTTTTGGCTTATTTTTCACCATCATATTAGGATTATTAGTCAGAGACTAGTAGGGTATGGGTTAGTGTCAGGGATTCAGTATTTCAAATGGAAAATTGAAAAATGAATCCAATGTGTATGTAAATATGTGCTACACAAAAATCTTCCCACTCACATCCAGAACAATGCCTTGACATTACCTACGCCCCAAGTAAAACACAATTAGAGTAGAAAAGTGTGAAAATCTATGAATACATATATGGAATGGAATATGCTCGGCAGTTCACAACCTTGGAGGTGGTAGAGGAGTTTCCAAAAGTAAAGGACAGGGTAAACACTCCACAAAAAGGAGCTCTGCTGGCCTAAGAATTCTTGGGAAACGGCTTCTGAGGTTGGGCACTTGAAATATATGTTGTTGTCATGAGCTTTAGCTTCCTTTGTAGTGAGACCATCATAGCTGGGTCTGCATCTATGTAACCGAAAGACATGGTTTCTTATATTCCAATGAACATGAGGCAGCAGTGCTCAATTCTCTCTTTGTAGCTAAACTGTGTCCATTGGAAGCTAAGTGTCTCCCAGTGGGGACTGTGAAGACATTTGGTCATCCTCCACTTTCGTGGTATTTCTTGCTGCTGCACTGGGAATTTGGTATTTGCTTCACAAAACATAAAAAGTTCATCTGAGATACAGTGCTGGAGGGAGTTCTGTCACGTGTGGTGGGTCAGGGTCTGCAGGAGAATGCACCAACCAGGCTTGTATCCCACATAGCTTGCCCCAATAACCATAGCAACCTGATTCTGAATATTGCCCTGAAAACTCTCCATTTAACAAGATGCCTTTACATATAAGGGTCTGATGTCTGCACTATATCAGTCACAAAAAATTTGGAAGCCAATGGCAGATTCACATGGCCCCACCATGATGTTTTATCACACACCTGCCCACCACTGCTATAGGCCCCCTACTCAGCAGGCTCCAAATTACTCGCTTCTCTTGTTCTACACCATTTTCATGAAACCCAGTCAAAAACAAGGCACTGTCTGGTATACACATGATCAGCAACAGGACATCAAAAGTTTCTGCAGTGCCACCTGGTCATGGGAATTTCAAAAATTTCATGGTATTTATCTAGAAATTCTTCAAGGATGAAGTTAGAGGCACTGTGGGTTTCAATTCATTCAGGAACCATTAAGTGTTGAGAAAGTTCATTACAATGAACGCTCTGGAGAACTCTCACAGTCAATGCATCTCAAACAGTTGCCAAAAGGTCTCCTAAAGCGAGGCCAACTGACATCTACAATGTGAGGTCCATGTGTGTTTTGACTCTCAAATATGGGTGCTAAGTCTTTCAGAATAAAATCATGTGATATCCTGGCTGAGATTCTCAGGCCTCTGTGGAAACCACCCTGGGCCTAGATCTCAGTTTCCAAGAGTGAGTCTCATGCGTGGCCTCCTAAAATCCCAACACAATTTATGGCAATACTTCTCTGAGGTCAGTTTCAGAACTCAGTCTCTAAGGGGAATCACACCAGAGTTCAAGCCCAGGTGGACCCAGTCATCCCTTCCATCCGCCAAAAAATGACCACAATTAAAATCAAAACACTCCCACAGGGCCATCATCTTCTTCCATGTAGACACTCATCATAACCTCCAGCTGGAGGTTTCTATGAGCCCAAATAAGCTCACTTGCCCCTCATTTGCCTAAAATAATGATGGCCTGGACACTCTTCCTGTGAACCAGGAATGATCAAATATTCCTGCTGTTAAAGTGTTCCACTTCTCCAATTTGAGGCCTACTGGCTGTAGGGTATAGATTCTTTATGTGATTTGGAGTCATGAGAAAACCCAAGCAAATATGGGCTAGCCTCTGCAGGGATTTCAAGAACTCATTTGACCCAAAGGATCCCTATTCTCACTTTATGGAGGTCAGGAACCTAAAACAAGAAGGCAAAAATATTCATCAACAATGACTGCTCTTTTGGCCATTTTAGTTTTGGAAGCACATGGGATATTTCTTTAGATCCATCAGGTGCTGAGAATCAAAGCCAAAACCTCATACAAGGACAAGAGGCTGATTCAGACACATTTCATTCCAAATCAATTAAGCAAAGAGCCACAGGTGATGTCCATACATTTCCATATGAAAACAGTTTTCTTCAGGCTACACAAAGGGGTGGCCTGAGGCAAAGACCTTCCTGACATTCAGGGTAATTGAAATAGAAGTAAGCAAATGGCCCAAAGAAGGGTTTCTCCACTGAGACTTTACTGGTCACACTGAAATCTGAGTTTTCTTAGATGCTCCCATTCCCTTCAGCAATCCAGTACATGGCCATGTCACAGAATCTTGTGGTGTTACATATTTGGGAAACAAAACCATGAGCCAATTCTGGAGAGTGGCCAGAATTCACGAAGAAAACAGGAACTTTAGAAGATAGTAGATGTTGCCCATCCATAAGGCAAGCTGCAGTCCAATGCCATTCTGGGCTTCAAATCTTTCTTAGATTCCCGTTTTCATACATATATTTCACGTATATATTCTTATAAATATCGCAGGTTCCCAATCTCATTATTCTTCCTGCAGAATGATTCCTAACCCAAATCGAACATATTATTAACCGTAACCATACACTCACTTTGCAGGAGAGCAATAACAGTGTGGGTATTAAACTACAGGAATCTAGGGGATCTTCACCTTCTGAGAAACTCAAATGTTCATGCAGAAATGATCCCTGGTGAAGATGAAGGCAGCTATGAAGTACCTCAGAAAGCAAAAGTCATCTTCCATGGCAATCATCCTGGTCAGGATGGAGGGTTGTGTCTGAATCAGTCTCTCTCTTCTTAATGTATAGAACATGGACCAAACCAGTCCTGTGTGGAAGCTGTTCCGGGGTGCTTATGGTTGATATAACATTCTAACTAGAGAAAGTGTCCCATGAAAATCAGGACAGCCTCCACCTCATGATACTTTTGGAAGCAACTGTTAGGACAAAGTGGTTGCCAAGGCAGTGACATCATTCATATCCTGAAGGAAGTGATCTCACCTCACTTCCTTGGTGATGGAACTCTCTGAACTTGAAATCCAGGAAGCCAGGCACCAAGAGACAGTCCCTGTCCTAGTCCCAGTGGTCTGACATGTTTGGATTTACCAAGAACAGAGTCAGTCTTTCTTGGTACCTACAGATGTGAGGATGGCCAAATGCCAGGAAACCTCTGAAGAGGGGCTTTTCCTGAGAAAGCAGATAGTGTCTCACCGCTGGCTCTTGAGAACTTCACAGAGTTGGCCAAGCAGACATGATCTGAGACAGGAGAGGTCATTTTGGAAGAACATAGAATGGCCCACCAGTCAGACGACACTCCAGGGAGTCACAGACCTACTAGGGGGAAGGAGGTGCCTTTTTGGGTGTGGGTGTGAGTTTGTGGTTTTGTCTCATGTTCTGAGAATAGGTAGGAAAGGCGGTTTGTTTGGTATTGAGTGGAATATTTCTATTAAGTCCTTTGACAAGGCGATTGTTTCTATGTGTGTGTATCCCACTGAGTCCATTGTTGTAGACATTAGAAAAGACAATGCATCAATGGATGTGTCCTGTCTAGTAGAAAGCTTCCCAGCATTCATCCTGCCCAATTCATGAGTGGACTCTGGCTTGCCTTATGGATGGGCAACACCTACAAGCTTCCTAATTTCCTGTTTTCTTTCTCAATCCTGGCCACTCTCCAGAATAGTATCGTGGTTTTGTGTCCAAAATTTGTACCTCCAAGATCTGTGACATGGCTATGTACTGGATAGCTGAAAGAAATGGCTAGCATCTCAGAAATCTCAAATATCTCTTGACCAGGAAAGTCTCAGTGGAGAAAACCCTCTTTGTTCCTTTTGCTTACCTATTGTTCTGTTGAATGTCAGGAAGTTTTTTGCCTCAAGCCACCACTTTGTGAACCCTGAAGAAAACAGTTTTCAAATGGAAATGAATGGGAATCACCTGTGACTCTTTGCTTAATTGCTTAGGATTGGGATATGTCTGAATCAGCCTGTTGGCCCTGTGTGAGGAGGTGGCTTAGATTCTCAGCACCTGATGGATCTAAAGATAGATCCCATGCATGCATCCAAAACCAAAATGGCAAAAAGATCAGATATTGTTGATGAACTCTCTTGCCTTCCTCTGGTAGGTTCCTGATATCCATCAAGTGAGAATAGGGATCCTTTGGGTCAAATGAGTTCTTCAAAGCCCTGCAGAGGCTAGGCCATAGGTGTTTGATTTTCATGACTCCAATTCACTTAAAGAATCTAAACCCCAAAGCTAGAAGGCCTCAAGTTGGAGAAGCCAAGCAATATTAAAGGCAGGCCTATTTGATCACTCCTGGTTCACAGGAAGAGAGTCCAGGCCACCCTGACTTTAGGCAAATGAGGGGCAGGGAGCTTATTTTGGACACTGTCATGGGCTGCGTCCCTTATGGAAGCCTCCAGCCAGAGAATATGATGAGTGTCTATATGGAAGAAGATGAGGGCCATGTGAGAGTGTTTGGTTTTAATTGTGGATATTTGTCTGGCGGTTGGAAGAGATCTCTGGGTCCACCTAGGCTTGCACTTTGGTGTGATTCCCCTTAGAGACTGAGTTCTTTTACTGATCTCAGAGAATTATTGCCAGGAATTGTGTTGGAATTTTAGATGGCCATGCATGAGAGTTGCCCTTGGAAAGTGACATCTAGGCCCAAGTTGACTTTCCACAGAGCACAGGGAATCTCAGCCAGGATATCACATGATATTATTCTTAAAGACTTGGCAGCCATATTTGAGAGTCGAAACACACATGGACCATACATTGTAGACCTCAACGGGCCTGGCTTAATCTGACTTTTCGCCACTTTTGGAAGCCTTGCCTGTAAGAATTCTCCAGAGTTTTCATTGAAATGAGCTTCCTCACCATTTAATGGTTTCTGAGTGAATTAAAATTCACACTGCCTCCAACTTCATCCTTGAAAATTGGCTATATCAATACCATGAAATTTTTGAAATTCCCATGACCGGGTAGCACTGGAGAATATTTGGATGTCCTGTTGCTGATCATGAGTATACAAGACAGTGCCTTGGTTGACTGGGTTTTATGAAAATGGTGTTGAACAGAGATGCCAGTAAGTTGGATCCTGCTGAGTAGTTGTACTAGAGTAGTGGTTGGCAGGTGTGTAATAAAACATCTGTGGTGGGGGCATTTGGATCTGCCATTGGCTTCCAAATGGATTGTGACTGACATTTTGCAGCCAGTAGACCCTTATATGTAAAAGCATATTGTTATATGGAGAGGTTTTAGGGCAATGTTCAAAATCAGGTTGCTATGGTCAATGGGGCAAGCTATGTGGGATAGAAGCCTGGTTGGTGCATTCTCCTGACGAACCTGACCCACCACACTTGACAGAACTTACTTCAGCACTGTGTCCCATTTGAAATCCTTGTATTTCATGAAGCAAACACCAATCTCCCAGTGCAGCAGCAAGAAATACCACGAATAGTGGAGGATGACCAAATGGAATTACAGTCCACAAGGGGAGACACTTAGACCCCAGTGGCCACAGGTTACCTACAAATAGAAAATTCAGCACTGCTGCCTCATGTTCATTGGAAAATAAGAATCCATGTCATCCAGATCACATAGATGAAGACTCAGCTATGATGGTCTCACAACAAATGAAGCTAATGCTCCTGACAACAGCATATATTTCATTGCCCAACCTCAGAGGCAGTTTCTCCAGATGTTAGGCTGGCAGAACTTCATGTTTGTGGAGTTTTTACCCTGTCCCTTACTTTTGGAAACTCCTCTACCACCTGCAAATTTGTGAACTCCTGAGCATTTTTCATTACACATATGTATTCACAGATTTTCTAACTCTTCTCCTCTAATTGTGTCTTATGTGGGGCGAAGGTAATGTCAAGGCATTGTGCTGAATGAGGGTGGGAAGATTTTTGTGTAGCACATATTTGCATACACATTTGATACATTTTCCAATCTTCCATTCGAAATACTGAATCCCTGACACTAACACATACCCTACTAGACTTTGACTTTTAATCCTAATATGGTGGAGAAAAATAACCCAAACAGAATAGAAATACAAGAGGTTCACAGGAGGCATGGTGTATAGTTGGACTTGCCTTTCGTATGATAAATGGTAGGTGTTATAAATCTAGCGAATTTTAATTGAAATAGTTCTCCATGTGTTTTAAAAGTTAACAAACATGTGAATAACTGTCTCCCTTTCTTTGTAGCCTATTCATCACATGTATTTTTATATGCACATATAGAATTCTACCTGGTATCACTCGTACATTTTGTGAGGTGGCTGGCTTGGCAGATGCAAATTGTGAGAAGAGATCACTCCTACTAAATGCTGTTGGAACTGAAAATTCAACATATGAGTGAGCTTCTTATTTGAACAACATAAATCCATGTTCATTAAAATGAATATTTTTGGATCTGTGGATGATATATTACTTCATGGTGAATTTCGATTGGCATACATAATGCTACTTTTTAATGTCTGTGTGTATGTGTATATATATATATATATATATATATATATATATATATATATATATATTCACTCTCCAGATTTTTCAAAATATGAAGTATATTTTTCTTATTATACACTCCCTAAATTCACTCATATTCATGTATTTGGATTAATAATCAAGTTTTCACAAGAATATTCTCAGAATTATTCATCCACCAGAAATACATATTTGTTTCTTAGTACTGAAAACTAACTTTGGGGGATCATATGATGGTGGTGAAGGGAGTGCATCACCCCCATGTACCGCGTCACTGTGCGGGAGAATGACGAGTTATAATGGCTAAAACCTATCTTGTTAGAAATTTCCAGCAAAATTGGGGTGCTCCAAAACCTAGTGGACATATTTCCATCTCACGAGGATCAGCTACGCGGGCTCAAACACGAGTGATTTGTCCGCATAGAGGGTCATGCTGCTTATTCAGGAAATCGGTCTGCGGCTAGAGTCTGCGGCGTGCACTGGGAAACGAAGAGATAGCAATGCAAATATACAGCGGTGTGGATTCTGTGGGCTCTTGACAGGTATGCAATCACTGTGCTAAGTGCTGAATTCTGGGTTTGAGACGGGAAAGGATGCGGTCCAATTCGGTTCTCCACACCGGTCAGACCACAGAGGAAGCCAGCGGCCACCATCTTGGAGAGCTGATGTCACCATCCCTGTTTTCGACTGATCGAAGCTCATTCAGCTATAGAACAGGTAATTTCAGGATGCCATTCACCTTTGTGTCGCAGACAAATTACTCAGGCTCAGTGCCAAAGAACCTGCAGAAACTCCGTCTTGGAGCCTGCTCCTATTAGAACATACACCAAGCCCAGAGCGGCCGAATTTCGCCTCTCGGAACTGATCTGGCCCAGGGCTAAAGAACCCGCGGAAACTGCTTCTCGTTCCAGGTCTTGCTGAATACTGTGCAGGTAAATATCAACCGAGCCTTCATAGGCACTGGCAACAGGATTGAGACGCGGCTTGTGAGGGCCGGTCAGGACTCACCCATTGCTTTGGTCACCCAGAAAAGGGAACAAAATGCTGCCTTTCACATGGGATACCAACATGACAAATTACTGATGTCATCAGAAAGCAGCAGAGGAGATAACTTCATTGATACCAGCAGTGACAGAAACAGTTGGTCTCCTGGTGAAGAAAGTGAGTCACAAACACCCGGGTCTCTCTCACTTTGTCATCAAGCCAGAGGGGCAGAGCAGAGCAGCTGCCCGCACCTGGAACAGACCCAGTGACACACCTGCATGGTAGTCACGTCAACCCAATTGGAGTAGAGGCAGAACAGAGCCGCTGCCCGGGCCCAGAACAGGCCCATCGACCCACAGGTGTGGTAGTCACGTCACCCCAATTGGAGTAGTTGCAGAGCAGAGCCTAGTACAATCCCAGTGGGTCACCGGCATGGTAGTCACATTACCCCAATAGGAGTAGGGGCAGAGCAGAGCCTTCGCCCATGCCCAGAACAGGCCCAGCAACCTGCAGGCATGGTAGTCACGACACACCAATTGGAGTAGGGGCAGAGCAGAGCCACCACCCGCGCCCGCAAGGTAGCAGACCTGCACCTGACCAGAAGAAGAGGCCCAGCGGCCTGCTGGCGCGGCAGACACTTTACCCCATTTGGAGTAGGGGCAGAACAGATCTGTAGCCCGTGCTCACAAGGTATCCTGACCTGCGACCAACCGGCAGACCAGGCCCAGCGGCCCACCGGCTGGTAGTCACGTCACCCCAATTGGGGTAGGGGTAGAGCAGAGCCGCCGCCCACGCAAGCAAGGTAGGCAGACCTGCGACTGATCGGCAGAACACCGCAGGGGTCCACGGGCGTGGTAGACTCGTCACACCAATTGGAGGAGGGGCAGAGGAGAGCAGCCTCCTGCGCCTGCATGGTAAGCAGACCTGCGACCGATCAGAATAACAGGCCTAGCGGCCCATCAGCGTCGTAGAAATATCACCCCAATTGGTGGAACAGCACAGCCACCCCTGCCCCTGCAATGAAGACTTTTCAAATATACAAGAGCAATGTAAATATATAGGGGGAAAATTTCAAAATCACAACAGTTTCACCAAGCAGAAAGAAACGCGAGCAGTATGAAAAGAAAAGGAAAAAAGAACCACAAGCAATGCAGGTCAACACAACTTTAGAAGAGGTAATAGCTGCAGCAGATGGAATGTCAGATAAAGAACTCAGGATATACATTCTTCAGATGATCTGAAGTCTCAAGGAAGACATTAGACAGCAAAATCAGACAATGAAAGATCACTTCAACAATGAATTACATAAACAAAACCAAGAAGCAAAAGATCAACTATACAGGGAGATAGAGGTTGTAAAAAATAACAAACAGAAATCCTAGAAATGCAGGAAGCAATAAACCATCTTAAAAACTCAATTGAGAATACTACCATCAGAGTAGAACACTTAGAAGATAGAACATCAGACAATGAAGACAAAGTATTTCAACTTGAAAAGAACATAGACAGCTCAGCCAACTGTTAAGAAACCATGAACAGAACATCCAAGAAATATGGGATAAAATAAAGAGACCAAACTTAAGAGTCATTGGGATACAGGAAGGTATAGAGGTCCAAACCAAAGGAATGAGCAATCTATTCAATGAAATAATATGAGAAAACTTCCCAGACTTGAAGAATGAGACAGACTCCCAAGTTCTAAAAGCCTACAGGACGCCGAATGTGAAAAATCATAAGAGATCCACACCTAGACACATTATAATGAAGATGCCCAACATACAGAATAAGGAGAGAATTTTAAAATCTACAAGAGAAAGGAAGCAGATTACATTTAGGGGTAAACCAATCAGGATTACAGCTGATCTTTCAACAAAGACTCTGAAAGCTAGAAGATCCTGGAATGACATTTTTCAATCACAGAAAGAAAATGGGTTCCAACCATGTACTGTGTATCCAGCAAAATTAAGCTTCAGGATGGAAGATGAAATTAAAACTTTCCACGATAAACAAAAGTTAAAAGAATTTGTAGCTAGAAAACCATCTCTTCAAAACATCCTTGGCAAAATATTACAGGAAGAGTAATTGGAAAATAATGAAAACCAACAGTGGGAGGTAGGACATTAAAGGGGGGAAATAATCAAAGAGGAAAACAATCCATGTTTAATAACATAAATAAACAAATATGGCTGGAAGAACAACCCTTATCTCAATAATAACCGTAAATGTTAATGGCTTAAACTCACCAATTAACAGACACAGGCCAGTAGACTGGATCACAAAACAAGACCCAATAATATGCTGCCTACCGGAGACGCATTTGATAAGAACAAGACATACATACACTGAAGGTGAAAGTTTGGAAAAAATCATATCACTCATATGGACTTCGGAAAAAAGCAGGAGTGTCCATACTCATATCAAATAAAATAGATTTCAAGCCAAAGTTAATCAAAAGGGATAAAGAGGGACACTACATACTGTTCAAGAGAACCATACACCAGCAAGACATAACAATCATAAATATGTATGCCCCAAACAATGGTGCAGCTATGTTCATCAAACAAACTTTTCTCAAGTTCAAGAGTCTAATAGACCACCATACAATAATCATGGGAGACTTCAATACAGCTCTCTCACCACTGGACAGGTCTTCCAAACAAAAGTTGAAATAGGAAACTATAGAACTCAATAACACAATTAATAACCTAGACTTAATTGACATATATAGAATATACCACCCAACATCAAGCAGTTACATTTTTCCTCAGCAGCACATGGATCCTTCTCAAAAATAGATCATATATTATGTCACAGGGCAACTCTTAGACAAATTAAAGGAGTAGAGATAATACCATGCATCTTATCTTATCATAATGGAATGAAACTAAAAATCAATGATAAAAGAAGGAAGGAAAAATCATGCATCATTTGGAGAATGAACAATAGGTTACTGAATGATCAATGGGTTATAGAAGACATCAAGGAGGAAAATAAAAAATTCTTAGAGAAAAATGAAAACACAGACACAATATATCGGAATCTATGGGACACATTGAAAGCAGTTCTAAGAGGAAAATTCATTGCTTGGAGTTCATTCCTTAGAAAAAGAAAAAAACAGCAAATAAATGATCTCATACTTCATCTCAAAATCTTAGAAAAACAAGAGCAAACAACAGCAAAAAAAGTAGAAGGAAAGAAATAATTAAAATCAGAGCAGAAATCAATGAAATCGAAACAAAAGAAACAATTGAAAAAATTGACAAAACTAAAAGTTGGTTCGTTGAAAAAATAAATAAAATGGACAGACCCCTAGCCATGCTAAAGAAGAGGAGAGAGAACTGAAATTACTATCATATGGGATGAAAAAGGCAATATCACAACAGATATTTCAGAAATACAGAAGATAATCAGAAATTACTTTGAATTTTTATACTCCAAAATAATAGAAGATAGTGAAGGCATCAAAATATTTCTTAAGTCATATGATCTGACCAGAGTGATTTAGGAGGATATAGACAACCTAAACATACCAATATCAATTGAGGAAATAAAATAAACCATCCAAAGACTACCAACTAAGAAAATCCCAGGACCATATGGGTATACAGCAGACTTTTACAAAACCTTTAAATATGAACTAATACCAATACTTTTCAAGCTATTTCAGAAAATTGAAAAAGAGAGAGATCTTCCAAATTCATTCTATGAGGCCAATATCACTCTGATTCCTTCACCAGATAGACACTTCAAAGAAAGAAGACTAAAGACCGATATCTCTAATGAACCTAAATGCAAAAATCTTAAATTAAATTCTGGTGAATCAGATACAAAAACATATCAAAAAAATGTGGACCATGATCAAGTAGGATTCATCCCTGGGATGCAAGGAGGGTTCAATATACGAAAATCAATAAGTGTTATTCACCACATCAATAAACTTAAAAATAAAATCCATATTATCATCTAGATAGATGCAGAAAAAGCATTCGACAAAGTACAGCATCCCTTTATGTTCAAAACTCTCGAAAAACTAGGAATAACAGGAACATTCCTCAACATTGCAAAAACAATCTATGCTAAACCGCAGGCTAGCGTCATTCTTAATGGAGAAAAATTGAAGACATTCCCTCCAAAATCTGGAACAAGACAGGGATGCCCGCTCTCACCACTTCTGTTCAATATAGTTCTCAAAAGACTGGCCAGAGCAATTAGACAGATGAAAGAAATTAAAGGCATATAAATAGGAAAAGAATAACTTAAATTATCACTATTGCAGATGACATGATTCTATACCTAGCAGACCCAAAAGGGTCTACAAAGAAACTAATAGAGCTAATAAATGAATTCAGCAAAGTGGCAGGATATAAAATCAACACGCATAAATCAAATGCATTCCTGTATATCAGCGACAAATCCTCTGAAATGGAAATGAGGACAACCACTCCATTCACAATATCCTAAAAAAAAAATGGGAATCAACCTAACAAAAGAGGTGAAAGTCTTATACAATGAAAACTACAGAACCCTAAAGAGAGAAATAGAAGAAGATCTTAGAAGATGTAAAAATATACCCTGTTCATGGATAGGCAGAACTAACATCATCAAAATGGCGATATTACCAAAAGTTCTCTATAGGGTTAATCCAATGCCAATCAAAATCCCAATGGCATTTCTTGTATAAATAGAGAAAGCAATCATGAAATTCATATGAAAAAATAAAAGACGCAGAATTGCAAAACAATGCTAAGCAGGAAGTGTGAATCAGGTGATATAGCGATACCAGACTTCAAACTATACTACAGAGCAATAGTAACAAAAATAGCATGGTACTGGTACCGAAAAAGGCTGGTGGACCAATGGTACAGAATAGAGGACACAGAAACCAATCCACAAAACTACAACTATCTTATATTTGATAAAAGGGCTAAAAGCATGCAATGGAGGAAGGATAGCATCTTCAACAAATGGTGTTGGGAAAACTGAAAATCCATATGTAACAAAATGAAACTGAAACCCTTTCTCTCGCCATGCACAAAAGTTAACTCAAAATGGATCAAGGAGCTTGATATCAAATCAGAGACACACTGTCTGATAGAAGAAAAATTTGGTTACGATGTACATACTGTGGGGTCGGGCTACAGATTCCTCAATAGGACACCCATAGTACAAGAGTTAATAACTAGAATCAACAAATGGGACTTACTCAACTAAAAAAGTTTTTTCTCAGCAAAAGAAACAATAAGAGAGGTAAATATGGAGCCTACATCCTGGGAAGAAATCTTTACTACTCACACTTCAGATAGAGCCCTAATATCCAGAGTATACAAAGAACTCAAAAAATTAGACAATAAGATAACAAATAACCCAATCAACAAATGGTCCAAGGACCTCAACAGACACTTCTCAGATTAGGACATACAATCAATCAACAAGTACATGAAAAAATGCTCACCTTCTCCAGCAGTCAGAGAAATGCAAATCAAAACCACCCTAAGATACCATCTCACTCCAGTAAGAATGGCAGCCATTATGAAGTCAAACAACAAGAAGTGCTGGCAAGGATGTGGGAAAAGAGGTACACTTGTACATTGCTGGTGGGACTGCAAATTGGTGCAGCCAATTGGGAAAGCAGTATGGAGATTTCTTGGAAAGCTGGGAATGGAAGCACCATTTGACCCAGCTATTCCCCTTCTTGGTCTATTCACTAAAGACCTAAAAAGAGCATGCTACAGGGACACTGCTACATCGATGTTCATAGCAGCACAATTCACAACAGCAAGACTGTGGAACCAACTTAGATGCCCTTCAATAGAATAATGGATAAAAAAAATGTGGCATTAATACACAATGGATTATTACTCTGCATTGAAAAATGAAAAAATCATAGAATTTGCAGGAAAATGGATGGCATTAGACTGGATTATGCTAACTGAAGCTACACAATTCCTGTAAAACAAATGCCAAATGTCATCTTTGATATAAGGAGAGTAACTAAGAACAGATAGGGACAAAGAGCATGACAAGATGATTAACATTAAACAGGGATGAGAGGTGGAAGGGAGGGAGAAGGGAAATTGCATGGAATTGGAAGGAGACCCTCTGGGTTATACAAAATTACATACAAGAGGAATTGAGGGGAAAGGGAAAAATAATACAAGGGGGAGAAATTTATTACAGTAGAGGGAGTAGAGAGAGAAGTGGGGAGGGGCAGGGAGGCTAGGGGGGATAGTAGAGGATAGGAAAGTCAGCAGAATACAACAGACACTAGTATGGCAATATGTGAATCAATGGATGTGTAACTGATGTGATTCTGCAATCTGTATACAGGGTAAAAATGGGAGTTCATAACCCACTTGAATCAAAGTGTGAAATATGATATATCAAGAACTATGTAATGTTTTGAACAACCATAAATAAAAATTAAAAAAAACTATCTTTGGTGCATAATGCACACAATTCTAATATTTCTACAGTAACTGACCCAGTTTAACATCAATGCAAGTAGATTCCTATTGGACATGATGTGTATTTTGACATTCACTTTTATTCAACACTGATACATTACTATTTCATCAGTTTATGCACATAACAGGATATATATTTCATTCACAATTTAGAAAATTTATAGGCATTTGTTTCACTTTCAATCACTTCCTGCTTCAGAACACATGGATTCCTCCATATTTCTTGACTGGTCTTTTCATGAGACTTTTTTCCAAACATATTGTTTTCGATTTCCATAATCACTTTTGAAACAAAACTCACACACACTTCATGATAAACAATAACCCTAAGATTACCATTAGATATATAACTGGTTGGAGTGAATGATTGTATGTCAATATATGATTTCCTATATATTTTCAGATATCAATTCAATCCATTATTTAAAGTGGAACCAGTTATAATATTTATTCACAGTATGGTCTATTCATGCATTATCTCTATATTCATAGACACATTGTACACCACTTTGTACCCCCAATACTAATTTATATGTCTTCAAATATTGCTCCCAGTAATCGTGGAAGAAATACTCATGTCATATGATCTACATATACATTTGATCACAATATTTTTCTGGGCACAAAATGCAAAAATCACACTTATGATTGTACCAAATACTAAATGGAAAGTGAACATGGATTACTAAAACGATAAATGTCCTGGTTGCCTAATGCTTTCAAATGTCATTCCTATTGGTGACGACATATTTGTTTCTTTCTAAGATTATGTATTCAATCTCAACCCTATTGAAAATGTCTAATCCTATCACTCACTGTATAATTGCCTCATTTCGTAAGGTCTGTATTGATATTTTCCTTTTTACATATTTTCCCCAGTTAATCATTGTGACTGACTCTTCACATGTGCTGAAATTTACATTCACTCTATAACCAAAACACTATTGCTACAGAACTTTTGCTCCATGTCCTATACTCACTCTATTTCCTAAACCTACTGACTACCTTCCTAATCCCACCGACTATCTCAATTTGAGTGGATGTTCTCTTCTAAAATCAATCTTCCAAGGTGTAAGGTCCTATGCCATTGATTATCGATTTATCTGAGACATCTGTGCAGAACGTAATTATAAGCTAAGTATCCCAATCAAGGGCCTAATGCCCTTCTGGGCTTCAAATCTTACCTAGATTTCTGTTTCCATACTTATATTTCACCTCTATAATCTTATAAATATCGCAGGTTCCCAATACTATTAATCATCCTTCGCAATGATTCGTAACCCAAATCAAACATGTTATTAACCCTAACCATACACTCTTCCCTCAATCTAACTTTGCAGAAGAGCAGGGACAGAGTTCGTCTTACAATACAGGAATGTAGGGTATCTTCCTCCTGCTGAGAACCTCAAATGTCCATGCAGATTTGATCCCTGGAGAAGATGTAGGCATCTATGAAGGACCTGAGAGAGCAAATGTCATCTTCCATCGCAAACAACCTTTCCAGGATGAAGGGTTGTGTCTGAATAAGCCTCTCTCTTGTTAATGTACAGAAGATAGACCAAACCAGGCATGTGTGGAGAGCTGTTCCTGGGTGCCTATGGTTGATATACCATTCTAACTTGTAAAAGTGTCACAGGAAGTAAGGGCAGCCTCCATCTCATAGGACAAAGTGGTTGCCAAGGCAATGACCTCAAAGAATTCCTGAAGGAAGTAATCTCACCTCACTTCCTTGGTGATGGAACTCTCTGAACTTGGAATCCGGGAAGCCAGGCACCCAGAGCCAGTCTCAGTCCCAGTCCCAGTGGTCTTATTTTTTGGATTTACCAAGGACAGAGTCAGTCTTTCTTGGTACCTACTGAGGTGAGGATGAACAAATGTCAGGAAAGCTCTGAAGAGGGGCCTTTCCTGAGACAGCAGGTAGTGGCTCACCGCTGGCTAGTGACAACTTCACAGATTTGGCCAATGAGACCATATCTGACACAGGACAGGCGATTTCATCAGAACATAGTTTGGCCCACCACTCAGAAGACACTCCCAATAGTCACAGACCTACTTGGGGAAGGAGCTTCCTTTGTGTGTGTGGGTGTCGGTTTGAGATTTTGTCTCATGTTCTGAGAATAGGTAGGAAAGGCGGTTTGTTTGGTTTGGAGTGAACTGTTTCTGGTAAGTCGTTTGACAAGGCCAGTGTTTCTTTGTCTGTGTATCCCACTGTGTCCGTGGTTTTAGATATTAGAAAAGAGAATGAATCATTGGATGTGTCCTGTCTAGACTCAACTTGCCCAATTTATGAATGGACTGCGGCTTGACTTATGGGTGGACAACTCCAACAATCTTCCTAAGTTCCTGTTTTCTTCCTGAATTCTGGCCACTCTCCAGAATAGGCTCATGGTTTTTTGTCCAAAATATGTACCACCTCCAAGCTCTGTGACATGGCTATGTACTGGATAGCTGAAAGAAATGGGAGCATCTCAGAAAACTCAGATATTAGTTTGACCAGGAAATTCTAAGTGAAGAAACCCTGCTTTGGGCCTTTTGCTCACCAATTGTTCTGATGCCCTGAATGTCAGGAAGGTCTTTGCCTCAGGCCACACCATTGTAGAGCCTAAAGAAACAGTTTTCAAATGGAAATGAAAGGGCATCACCTGTGGCTCTTTGCTTAATTGCTTTGGAAAGGGATGTGTCTGAATCAGCCTTTTGGCCCTGTGTGAGACTGTGGCTTAGATTCTCAGCACCTGATGGATCTAAAGAAGGATCCCATGTGTGCATCTAAAACCAAAATGGACAAAAGAGCAGTCAGTGTGGATGAAGTCTCTCGCATTCCTCTCTAAGGTTCCTGTCATCCATCATGTGAGAATAGTGATAATTTGGTTCAAATGTGTTCCTCAAAACCCTGCAGAGGCTAGCCCATAAGTGCTTGGTTTTTCTCAAGACTCCAATTCACATAAAGAATCTAAAACACACAGTCAGTAGGGCTCAAATTGGAGAAGCAGTGCCATATTAATGGCAGGCCTATTTGATCAATCTTGGTTCACTGGAAGGATGTCCTGGCCACCCTTATTTTAGGCAAATGAGGGGCAAGGGAGGTTATATTGGACACTGTCTTGGGCTGCACCCCTCATGAAAACCTCCAGCCAGAGATTATGATGATTGTGTAAATGGAAGAAGATGAGTGCCATGTGGAAGTGTTTTGGATTTAATTGTGGATATTTGTGTGACACTTGGAAGACATAACAAGGTCTACCTGGGCTTGAACTCTGGTGTGATTCCCCTTATAGACTGAGTTCAGGAACTGATCTCAGAGAAGTATTGCCATGTATTGTGTTGTGATTTAAGAGGCGATGTATGAGAGTCACCCTTGGAAACTGAGATCTAGCCCCAGAGTGGCTTTCCACAGAGCACTGGGAATTTCAGCCAAGATAACACATGATTTCATTCGAAAGACTTGGCAGCCATAGTTGAGAGTGAAAACACACATGGACCTCATATTGTAGACCTTAATGGGCCTGGCTTAATGTGACCTTTTGGCCATTCTTTGGGAAGCCTTGCCTGTGAGGGTTCTCCAGAGCTTTCATTGAAATAATCTTGCTCACCATTTACTGGTTCCTGAATAAATTGAAACCCACAGTGCCTCCAACTTCATCCTTGAAAAATGTCTAAATAAATACCATGAAATTTTTGAAATTCCCATGACCAGGTGGCACTGGAGAATCTTTGGATGTCCTGTTGCTGATCATGGATGTACCAGACAGTGCCTTGCTTGACTGGGTTTTATGAAAATTGTGTAGAACAGAGGTGCCAGAAAGTTGCAGCCTGCTGAGAAGTGGGCCTAGATCTGTGGTGAGCAGGAGTGTGATAAAACATCTGTGTTGGAGCAATGTGGATCTTCCATTGATTTCCAAATGGCTTGTGGATTACATGAAGCAGCCAGCAGACCCTTGTAATTAAAGGCATCTTGTTATATGGAGAGGATTCAGGGCAATGTTCAGAATCAGGTTTCTATGGACAAGGATGCAATGTGGCAAGCTTTGAGGGATAGAAGCGTGGTTGGTGCGTTCTTCTGCAGACTCTGAACCACCACACATGACAGAACTCCCTCCAGCACCGTGTCTCAGTTGAACTCCTTGAATTTCATGAAGCAAATACCAAACTCCCAGTTCAGCAGCAAAAACCCCACAAAAAGTGGAGGAGGACCAAATGGCTTCACAGTCCAACGGGGAGACACTTAGCACCCAGAGGCCACAGTTTACCTAAAAAGAAGAAAATCAACACTGCTACCTCATGTTCATTGGAAAATAAGATACCATGTCCTCCACGTCACATAGAGGCAGACCCAGTTTGATGGTCTCACTACAAAGGAAGCCAATTCTCCTGACAACAACATATTTTTCACATTCCCAAACTCAGAGGCAGTTGCTCTAAAAGTTTTTAGGCCAGCAGAGCTCCATGTTTGTGGAGTGTTTACCCTGTCCCTTACTTTTGGAAACTCCTCTACAACCTCCAAGGTTGTGAACTCCTGAGCATTTTCCATTCCAGATATGTATTCACTGATTTTCTATCTATTCTCCTCTAACTGTGTCTTACTTGGGGTGAAGGTAATTTCAAGGCATTGTTCTGGATGAGAGTGGGAGGATATTTGTGCAGCATATATTTGCATACAAATTGGATTCAATTTCCAATTTTCCTTTTGAAATACTGAATCCCTGACACTAACCCATACATACTAGACTCAGACAACTCATCCTAATATGATAGAGAAAAATAACACAAACCTATAGAAATACAAGCAGTTCATTGGAGGCATGTTGTATAGTTGGACTTGCATTTTGCATTATACAAGGTAGGAGTTATAAATCTAGTCAATGTTTAATAGAAAAAGATCTCCATGTGTTTTTAAAGTTAACAAATATGAGAATTCATGTTTCCCTTTCTCTTTAGCCTATTCACACTTGTATATTTATATGCATATATAGAATCCTACCAGGTATCACACGTACATCTTTGTGAGGTGGCTGACTTGGCAGATACAAATTGTGAGAAGAGATCACTCCTCCTAAATGCTGTTGGAACTGAAAATTCAACCAATAGGGAGCGTCCTAGTAGAACAACATTATACGTAAACTCATGTTCAGTAAAATAAATATTTTTGCATCTGTGGATGATATATATTTACTGATGAATTTCGATTGGCATTTATATTGCTACTTTTTAATGTCTGTGAGTGTTTTGTGTGTGTGTGTGTGTGTGTGTGTGTGTTTGTACACTCTCCAGATTTTTCAAAAAATGAAATATATGTGTCTAATATACACTCTCTAAATTCATTTATGTTCATGGATGTGGATTTTTAATCAACTTTTCACAAGATTATTCTCAGAAATATTCATCCACCTGAAATACATATTTGTTTCCTAGTACTGAAAACTAACTTCAGGGAATGATGCATACAATTCCTAATTATTCTACAGTAACTGACCCAGTCTAACATCAATGCAAGTAGATTCCAATGGGACATGATATGTAATTCTTTATTCATTTGTATTCGACACTTTTACATTATTATTTCTTCAGTTTTTGCACATCATAGGATATACATTTCATCCACAAGTTCACAAATTTGTAGGCATTTGTTTCAAATTTAATCACTTTTTGCTTCAGAACACATGTATTGTCAGGGCTTCTTTACTGGTATTTTCATGAGTCTTCTTTCCAAACACATTATTTCCATAGTCACTTTTGAAGCAAAACTCACACACTCTTCATGATAAACCAAAACACGAATATTACCATTAGATGTATAACTGCTTGGAATGAATGATTTTATATCAATATACGATTTCCTGTGATTTTTCAGATATTAGATCAATTCATTTTTTAAAGTTGAAAAAAGGTATATCATTCATTCACATTACGGTCTATTCATTCTTTATCTCTATATTCATAGACACAGGGTACACCTCTTTGTACCCCCGATTCTAATTTTACATCTTCAATATATTGCTTGCAGAAATTGTGGAAGACATACTCATGTCACCTGATGTACATATACATTTTATCAAAGTAATATTCTGGACAAAAAAAATGTAAAGGTCACATTTATGATTGTACCAAAGCCTAAATGTAAAGTGTGCATGAATTACTAAAAACATCCATGTCCAGGTTGCCTAATGCTGTCAATTGTCAATCCTATTGGTGACTACATATTTGTTTCTTCCTAATTTATATATTCAAACTCAACCCTGTTGGAAATGTCTAATCCTATCACTCACTTTATACTTTGCCTGATTTCATAATGTTTCTATTGATATCTGCTTTTCAACAAATTTTCCCAAGTTGATCCTAGTGACTGACACTTCATATGTGCTGACATTTACATTCACTCTATAATCGAAACCCTATTGCTAAAGAACTTTTGGTCCAAATCCAATACTCACTCTTCTTTCTAAACCTACCGACTATCTTCCTAATCCTACCGACTATCCCTTTTTGACTGGATGTTCTCTTCTACATTCAATAAAATGTCTTATGCCGTTGTATATCGAATTATCTGAGACAATTTTGCAGAGCATAATTCAAAGCTAAGTATCCCAATCAAGGGCCCAATGTCCTTCTGGGCTTCAAATCATACCTAGATTTCTGTTTTCATACTTATATTTCACCTCTATATTCTTGTAAATATCGCAGGTTCCCAATAGCATTATTCATCGCACAGAATGATTCGTAACCCAAATCAAACCTGTTATTAACCCTAAACATACTCTGTTCCCTCAATCTCATTTTACAGAAGAGCAGGGACAGAGTGGTTTTTACAATACAGGAAACTTGGGGACCTTCCACCTGCTGAGAACTTCAAAGGTCCATGCAGAAATGATACCTGGAGAAGTTGTAGGCAGGTATGAAGGACCTGAGAGAGCAAAAGTCATCTTCCATGGCAAACAACCTGGTCAGGATGAAGGGATATGTATGAATCAGCCTCTCTCTTCTTATTGTAGAGAAGATGGACCAAACCAGGCCTGTGTGGAGAGCTGTTCCTGGGTGCCAATGGTTGATATACCATACTACCTTGTGAAAGTGTCACAGGAAGTAGGGGAAGGCTCCATCTCATGGGACCTTTGGAAGCAAGTGTTAGGACAAAGTCGTTGCCAAGGCAGTGACCTCATTCAGTTCCAAAGAAAGTGACATACCTCATTTCCTTGGTGATGGAACTGTCTGAACTTGGTATCCAAAAAGCCAGGCACCAAGAGGCAGTCCCAGTCCCAGTCCCAGTGGGCTCACTTGTTTGGATTTACCAAGGACAGAGTCAGTTTTCTTGGTACCTAATGATGTGAGGATGGCCAAATGCCAGGAAAGCTCTGAAGATGGACCTTTCCTGAGAAAGCAGATAGTGGTTCACCACTGGCTCCTGACAACTGCACAGAGTTGGCCAAGGAAACCAGATCTGAGAGAAGACAGACCATTTCAGGGGAACATAGTATGGCCCACCAGTCAGAGGACACTCTGGATAGTCACAGACCTACTTGGGTGAAGGAGGTGCCTTTGTGGGAGTGGGTGTGGGTTTATTGTTTTGTCTCATGTTCTGAGAATAGATGGGAAAGGCGGTTTGGTTTGGAGTGGACAGTTTCTAGTAAGTTGTTTCACAAGGTGAGTGTTTCTATGTCTGTGTATCCCACTGTGTCCATTGTTGTAGACATTGGAGAAGAGAATGCATTAATGGATGTGTCCTGTCAAGTGTAAATCTTCCCATATTTCAAAATGCCCAATATATGAATGGAGTGCAGCTTGTCTTGTCGATGTGCAACACCTGCTATCTTTCTAAGTTGTTGTTTTCTTCCTGAATTCTGGCCACTCTCTAGAATAGGCTCATGGATTTGTGTTCAAAATATGTACCACCTCCAACTCTGTGACATGGCCATGTACTGGATAGCTGAAGAGAATTGCGAGCATCTCAGAAAACTCAGATATCAGTGTGACCAGGAAAGTCTCAGTGGAGAAACCCTGCTTTGGGCCTTTTGCTTACTTATTGTTGTTTTTCACTGAATGTCAGGAAATTCTTTGCCTCAATCCACCCCTTTGTGAAGCCTGAAGTAAACAGTTTTCAAATGGAAATGAATGGCATCACCTGTGGCTCTTTGCTTATTTGCTTTGGGAAGGGATGTGTCTGAATTAGTCTCTTGGCCATGTGTGTGGCTTTGAGTTAGATTCTCTACACCTGATGCATCTAAAGAATGATCCCATGTGTGCATCCAAAACCATAATGGCAAAAAAATCATTCATTATGGATGAAGTCTCTTGCCTTCCTCTGTTAGGTTCCTGAACTCCATCAAGTGAGAATAGGGATTCTTTGGGTCAAATGAGTTCTTCAATTCCCTGCAGAGGTGCTTGGGTTTTCGAGTAACTTCAAATCACATAAGAAATTGATACCTGAAATCAGTAGGCCTCAAATTGGAGAAACACAGAAGTATTAATGGCAGGCTTATTTGATCACTCCTGGTTCACAGAAACGGTGTCCAGGCCACCCTGACTTTAGGCAAATGAGGGAAAGTGAGCTGATTTTGGACACTGTCTTGGCTTTTCTCATGACACCAATTCACATAAAAAATCTAGACCCCACAGACAGAGAGCCTCAAATTGGATAAGCGGAGCAGTATTAAGGGCAGGTCTATTTGATCACTCCAGGTTCACAGGAAGGGTGCCCAGGCCACGCTGAAGTTAGGCAAAAGAGGTGCAAGAAGCTTATTTTGGACATTTTCTTGGGCTGCACAACTCATGGAAAACTCCAGGAAGAGGTTATGATTAGTGTCTATATGGAAGAAGAATAGGGCCATGAGGGAGTATTCTGGTTTTAATTGTTTTCATTTGAGAAGCGGTTGGAAGAGTTGTCTGGGTCCACCTGGACTTGAACTCTGGTGTGATTCTCCTTATAGACTGAGTTCTGGAACTGACCTGAGAGAAGTATTGCCATGAATTGTGTTGGGATTTTAGGAGGCCAGGCATGAAGTTGCCATTGGAACCTGAGATCTAGGCACAGGTTGGCTTTCCACAGAACACTGCGAATCTCAGCCAGGATATTACATGATTTTATTCTGAAAGACTTGGCATGCATTATAGAGATTCAAAACCCACATGGACCTCGCTTTATAGACCTCAATTGGCCTCACTTCATGTGACTTTTTGGCCACTCATTGGGTAGCCTTGCATGTGAGAGTACTCCAGAGCTTTGCCTGAAATTAGTTTCCTAACCCTTTAAGGGTTCCTGAATGAATTGAAACCCACAGTGCTCCAAATTCATCCATGAAAAATTGCTAGATAATTACCATGAAATTTTTAAAATTCCCATGACCAGATGTCACTGGAAATCTTTGATGTCCTGTTGATGATCATGAATATACCAGACAGGGCCTTGATTGACTGGGTTTCATGAAAATGGTGTAGAACAGAGATGCTAGTAAGTAGGAGCCTGGTGAGTAGTGGGCCTAGAGAAGTGTTATGCAAGTGAGTGATAAAACATCTGTGGTGGGGCCATGTGGATCTTCCATTGGCTTCCAAATGGCTTGAGACTGACATGTTGCAGCCATCAGACCCATATACGTAAAGGCATATTTTTATATGGAGAGGTTTTAGGGCAATGTTCAGAATCATGTTGTTATTGTCAAGGGGGCAAGCTACGTGGGATAGAACCTTGGTTGGTGCATTCTCCTGGAGACCATGCCCACCACAGCTGACAGAACTCCCTTCAGCACTGTCTCCCATTTGAACTCATTGTATTTCATGAAGCAAATACCAAACTCCCAGTGCAGCAGCAAAAAACACGACGATAATTGGAGGATGACCAAGTTGTGTCACAGTCCACACGGGGAGACACTTAGCCCTCAGTGGCCACAGTTTACCTACAAAGAGAGAATTCAGCACTGCTGCCTCATTTTTATTGGAAAATAAATAACCATGTCCTCCAGGTCACATAGAAGCTGATTGAGCTTTGATTGTCTCACTACAAATAAAGCTAAAGCTAATGAAAACAACATATATTTTAAGTGCCCAACCTCAAAGGCAGGTTCTCAAAAAGTCTTTTGGCCAGCAGAGCTCCATGTTTGTGGAGTGTTTACGCTGTCCCTTACTTTTGGAAACTCCTCTACCACCTCCAAAGATGTGAAATCTGGAGCATTTTCCATTCCTGATAGGTATTCACAGATTTTCTAACTCTTCTCCTCTAATTGTGTCTTACTTGGGGCGAAGGTAATGTCAAGGCATTGTTCTGGAGGAGAGTGGGAAGAATTTTCTGTAGCATATATTTGCATACACATTGGATTCAGATTTCTATTTTCCATTCAAAATACTGAATCCCTGACTCTAACCCATACCCGACCAGACTCTGACTACTAATTCTAATATGATGGAGAAAACAACCCAAACAGAATAGAAATACAAGCAGTTCAGAGTAGGCCTGGTGTATTGTTGGAGTTGCCTTTTGCATGATACAGAGTTGGAGTTATGAATCTAGTCGATTTGTTGTTGAAATAGTTGTCCATGTATTTTTAAGGTTAACAAATATGTGAATTCCTGTCTCCCTTTCTCTGTATTCTTATATGCACATATAGATTCCTACCTGGTACCACACGTACATTCTTGTGAGGTGGCTGACTTGGCAGATACAAATTGTTAGAAGAGATCACTCCTACTAAACTTGTTGGAATTGAATATTCAACCTATGGGGGAGCTTGCTAGTTGAACAGCATTATACATAAATCCATGTTCAGTAAAATTAATATTTTTAGATCTCTGGATGATGTATATTTTATAATGAATTTTGATTGACATATATATTGCTACTTTTTTGTCTGTGTGTGTGTTTTGTATATATATATATATATATATATATATATATATATATATATATATATATATATATACACTCTCCAGATTTTTCAAAATATGAAATATATGTGTCTTATATACACTCCCTAAATTCATTCATGTTTATGTATGTGGATTTATAATCAACAATTCACAAGATTATTCTGAGAAATATTCATCCACCTGAAATTTGCCTAATGATCTCAAATGTCAATCCTATTTGTGACTACATATTTGTTTCTTCCTAAGATTATATATGTAAACTCAACCCTGTTCAAAATATCTAATCCTATCACTCACTTTATACTTTGCCTGTTTTCGTAATGTCTCTATTGATATCTGCTTTCCTACATATTTTCCCCAGTTCATCATTGTGACTGACTCTTCACCTGTGCTGACATTTACATTCACTCTCTAATCGAAACCCTATTGCTAAAGAACTTTTTTTCCAATTCCTATACTCACCCTTCTTCCTAAAAGTACTGACTATCTTCCTAATTCTATAGACTATCCCTTTTTGACTGGATGTTCTCTTCTACATTCAATCATCCAAGTAAATGTGGGGCGAGCTTCAGAGGAGGAGACAACCAACAGACTATCTCATGCAACATCAAAGGGTTTTTTGGGTGTCCAGCATGCTGGGGCTCAGAGATCACTTGAATCGAGCAGATAGCCCTGAGAATAGCTTAAGTAGAGCTTATATACTTTCCCTGGAGAGGGCAGGGAGGGAATTTTATTGATGGGTCAGGGCGAGTGGGTGGTTTCCGTGCAACTGGGTGAGGGAGTACATTCTGCAGTTGCGCAGTTGGGGACAGAACATTCTGGGAACAAGATTTGGAAGCATTTCTCAAATTTCAACAGTGTTTTGTTAAGCATACAGAAAAACAAGAAGTGACAAGTACCTATTTTATTAACCTTTAATTCCCCACTTCTTCTTCTGGCTACTTTTAATCATAAAAATGATCATTGGAGGGTGTCACATTCTATGTCTGCTAGTGGGGTATTACCATAAGTTTAACTCGTCCAATTTGAGCCTGGAGAAAAGAAATTACACGGTTGAGCAAACAGGGTTTTATAGTTAGCAATAATATGAGGATTATTATTGGACCTGCCAGGTTGATAAAAACGTAGTTAACCAGGAGGAGTGTGTGAACCAAGACTCAAGCCACCCTTTTTGGGCCTCTCTCTCTTGTTGATGCTCTTCAAGGTGTCTTTTAAATTTACTCATAGATTTTATTACAACTCCAGTATGGTCAGCATAAAAACAACATTCTTCCCTCAATGCATCACAAAGGCCCCCTTCTCTAATAAAGAGGAGGTCCAACCCTCAACTGTTCTGTAAAACAACTTCAGAGAGAGAGGTTAAAGATTCATGAAAAGCTCTGATGGGGGTTTCTAATATCTTAGTTTTGCTCTATTGCTGCTTCTAATTGGGTCATTTGTTGTGTCCCATGGACAATGGCAGTGGCTCCTGTGCCCACCCGTGCAGCAACTCCTATTCATAATAGGATGGCTAAAGTGAGCGATACATGTTCCCAGTGGAACCGGTTGTATGCCCCCCCCATTTGATCTTCAAACGAACCTGCATCATGATAGAGCACTCTGGGAAACATCTGCACCATTTCAAAATTAATCCCATCTGTTGACCATTTCATGAAAACATAAACAATGTTTAAGTATATAGAATTATGCTGTTGTAGGGACAGACAAGGCAAGGCAACTAAGATAGCACTGAAGACAGGGAAACAGTCCTATTTTGTTGCAACCGGATTCAGAGGGCATTGCTTCTGTTGTAATCAATTAATCCCCTAAACTCAAGTTTAGGTAGTTTCAGAATTTTGTACCCAGCATATAAGGATGGGGCTCAGAAGTTTACAGTCTGCAGAAGTTCAAAAAAGCAGTATTTGTTTCTGATTTTTCCTCTGTTCTGGGCAAGTTAAATTTTCAAGGACACATGGGAGGGGGAGAGCTTTTTATTCTCTTTCTTATTTTCCCCCTGCCAGCTGTTACAACGGAGCCCATTTGGTAATTTCTTTATCTTAGAAATGTAGCCATTTCTGTGAAGCCCCAGCTGAAGGCCAGAGGCCTTGTTCACATATTTTGTGAAAAACAAGTTAGGGGTTGTCTAGCTTAGAAGTACTGAGTTTTTTAGCCAGTGGCCAAGTAGAACAGGGCAATACAAAAAGAGAAAGTTTATCTACATTGAACTCTTTATAGAAACTCTATGCTGAAAGTTCTAAATTCAGCCATGGTGAAGACTTCTGGAGAAGGACATTTAAGACTTTTCTGAGGGCCTGGTACAGAGGGGGAATACGGGGAAGGTGGGGCTGAGAGAAGCTCTGAGGATCTGAGAATGAGGAAAAAGATAGATGTAAAAGAATAATTGGAAAGGGGTCTGGGAATTTCCTAGCAACAAAACTTCAGCAGTAGAACAGGTAGAGCAGAGCAGAAAACGGGAGTGAGTATCCCAAAATTCTGTGAGGGACTTTAAATTTTAGTAACCTGTTTTCAGTGATGACAAAGCAACTTTAATGGCCATTTATATTACATCTTGGATAAGGGTCTGAGAGCTCTCCTCAGCTCATTTGAGCTTTGGGTTAGCTGGAAAGAGGACCTAGTGGGACCTGGTGAGGGCACTGACAGGAGAAGAGAGGAATGAGTCGGTGGAGGGGTACCTCAGTACCTGCTACCTCACTCATGGGCAATTGTCTGAGAACTGGTGGAGGTTTGGGTTTCTGATCTAGTAATTGGAGGGGAGAAATCAGGTTGCTGAGGTGGGAGTGACAGCAGAGAGTCTGGAGCAGAAGGCTGAGAATAAAAATCTATTGGAGAAGCATAGTTCAGGATGTGAGTGAAGGAGGGAAAAGGCTTCCACATAGGGGAATCTCCTTTCACCCTTTTGAGCACTTGCAGAAGTTAAAAAGGTCACACAAAATTTGAGGATCTAGAGACCCCTCTGGGGGCCATCCTTTTTCTGTTTTCTACTTGGTAATATGGCCAATGCTGTGTACTGAATTTGGTGAAGTATTGGGGTTCCATCAGGCAGCCCCTGTATGATCACATCTCCATGAAATACAGAAGAAGTCGGCTTTTCCCCCACACAGCCGTTACTGTTTGTGGCTTTGATAGTTTGCCGGGCAAACATAGTAATCTAGGCTAGCCAACTGCATCTGGCTCGCGTGTCCCTACATCCATAATGTTTGTTTCCATTATCTATGGTACGGAAGGAATTTAATGGTATTTTAGTGGGATTTTCTTCATCAGGGATATCCCAATAAAAAAGACCTATGGCAAGCTGACAAATGTCTGGGTGGAGAGATTGCCACCAGGTCCCTAAGGGGGCTGTATGCAAGATAGATTATACTCTTTTCCAGTAGGATTTGTGATCAGCCATTGCTGCTTAACAGGCTGATGAGGGTTAGGACTACTTGTGGCCAAGGGGAGAGTATATAACCTTATCCACATGGCGAATACACAATTTGAAACTGTTACCAGTCTTTTCCAGTTTCCAGAAAGATTCTGGACAAGGAGCAGGCTTGAGATGAGAGGCATGGATCCAGGAAGTGATTCTGTATACCTTTACCACTGTAGGTGTTATAAGTAGCACCTGGTATGGTCCTTTTCAGCAGGGTTCCAGGGATGACACCTGATGTCATCTTACATACATGAAGTCTCTTATTTGATATGGATGTGGAATCCCCTGGTACACAGTTTGGTAGGCAGTGGCCAGCTACTTTCACAGGTATCACTGAGTTCTTTCAAGAGCTTTAAGTCTGTCAACCAAGAGGGTGTGAAATGGATCCTTAGGTCTTACAGTTGTGCTTAGGACCCTTACTGGACGAGGGCCACCATAGAGAATTTCTCAGGGGGTAAGGCTACTCAAAGAAACAGAAGGATTTTTTCTTGCATGAAACATTGCATAAGTCAGGAGCATAGTCCAATCTTTTATGCTGGTCTCTAAGCTTAATTTCGTTAAGGTCTCTTTAATTGTTGTATTCATTCTTTCTACTTGTCCTGAACTCTGGGGTCTATAAGCACAATATAACTTCCAATTAATCCCCAGGTTCCTGGCTAACCCCTGACTTACCTGGGCCATGAACATCGGTCCATTATCAGATCCTATTACCGGCTTAGCTTCCTCCAATGGTAGAGAGGCTTAGTCAGAAGCAGGGGAATCACTTAGAATGTGTTGTGTGTTAGGGGACGAGGGCAGTGGATAAGGAGGGGAAGAAGAGTCCAGTAGAGTCAAATCTTGTGACTCAGGGAGAACAGAGGGTGGAGGAGGTGGAAGAGGTGAGGGTTTGAGAGATCATGGGGGAAGGAGTGTGAGCAGAGGCATGGGCAAGGAAAGGCTTCACCCATGGAGGAGGAGATTTGCAGAGGTCGGCAAAGTTAAGATATATGGCTGTTGATCAGGATGGCTATGTGGCCCTGGCTGAAAGACAATATCTCTGACTTTTTAAATTAGTAGGAAGTAGAAAGATATTTCTAGGGGCCATAAGACTCCAAAAAGGGCCATTCTGAGGCACAGAGAGTCTGCCAGGTCTAACGTTTTACTAAAAAAAGAAAGATACTGAGCCCTTAAGCGGACTTTGGTTCAGTGATCAAGGGTCAGGGACAGAGGCATTGAAGTGCTCTGTCCCATAATGAAAGGTACACAAACAGTAAAAGCAAAGTCACATGACACAGATAAGACAAGACCATGAAGACAGGCAATGGACGTCCAACACTGAGACCAGGAATGCGTAGCCGGCAAAACCCGATAGGATGGCAATACCTAATCTAAAACAAAATATCACTGAGTCGATGAAGCAATTGTTCCTTGATTCTCCGAGTCCTCTGCGGGGTCCCCCAGGGAGGTGCCCTATGTCTCTGTGACACGTCTCTCAGCCACCGTCGGAGAGACCCCAGGCTCTTCATCGCCAGCAATTTTGCCAAGCCCTAACATGACACCTGAAACCAGAAAGAGGCGCCATACTTGCTCCGAGAGGAGCCCGTTGGGGGTCTCTCATCCGCCACTGCCAGAACTCGGTGGAACCTCAATATGTAAAGGTCAGGCGAGTGTCGGAGGAAGAGACTACCAAGAGACTGTCTCATGCAACAGCAAAGGTTTTTTTTGGGGTCCAGCTTGCTGGGGCTCACAGCTAACTTAAATAGATCAGAGAGCTCTGAGAACAGCTTATGCAGAGCTTACATACATTTCTTGGAGAGGGAAGGGAGGGAAGTTTACTGATGTGTAAGGGTGAGTGGGCGGTTCGCGTGACACCGAGTGAGGCAGTACATTCTGCAGTTTGGCAGTTGGGAACAGTACATTCTAGAACAAGATTAGCAAACATTTCTCAAGATTTCAACAGTGTTTTGTTAAGCATACAGAAAAACAGGAAATTACAAGTACCTATTTTATTAACCTTTCACTACCGACTATCCCTTTTTGACTGGATGTTCCTTCTACATTAATTCATGCAAGGTACAAGGACCTATGCCATTGTATATCGATTTATCTGAGACATCTCTGCAGAACATAATTCAATGCTGCGTATCCCAATCAAGGGCCCAATGCCCTTCTGGCCTTCAAATCATACTTAGATTTCTTTTTTCATACATATATTACACCTATATATTCTTATACACATAGCAAGTTCCCAATACCATTATTCATCCAGCACAATGATTTCTAACCCAAATCAAACATGTTTTTAACCATAATCATACACTGTTCCCTCAATCTAACTTTATAGAAGAGCAGGGAAAGAGTTGATTTTACAATAAAGAAATGTAGGGAAACTTCCACCTGCTGAGAACCTCAAAGGCCCATGCAGAAATGATCCCTGGAGAAGATGTAGGCAGCTATGAAGGACCTGAGAGAGCAAAAGTCATCTTCCATGGCAAACAACCCGGTCAGGATAAAAGGTTGTGTCTGAATCAGATTCTCTTCTTAATGTAGAGAACATGGACCAAAACAGGCCTGTGTGGAGATCTATTCCTGGGTGCCTATGGTTGATATACCATTCTAACTTGTGAAAGTGTCACAGGAAGTAGGGGCAGCCTCAATCTCATGGGACCCTTGGAAGCAACAGTTAAGACAATGTGGTTGCCAAGACAGGGACCTCATTCAGTTCAGGAAGGAAATGACCTCACCTCACTTCCTTGGTGATGGAACTTTCTGAGCTTTGGATCCAGGAAGCCAGGCACACAGAGCCAGTCCCAGTCCCCATCCCTGTGGTCTCACTTATTTGAATTTACCAAGGACAGTCAGTCTTTCTTGGTACCTTCAGACGTGAGAAGAACAAATGCCAGGAAAGCTCGGAAGCGTTGCTTTTCTTGAGAAAGCAGTTAGTGGCTCACCGTTGGCTCCTGAGAAGTTCACAGAGTTTGCCAAGGAGACCAGATCTGAGACAGGACAGGCTATTTTGGGGGAACATATTATGGCCTACAAGTCAGAGGACACTCCGGATAGTCAAAGACCTACTTGGGGGAAGAAGGTGCCTTTGTGGGTGTGGTTGTGGGTTTGTGGTTTTGTCTCATTTTCTGAGAATAGGTAGGAAAGTCAGTTTGTTTCGTTGGAAGTGGACTGTTTCTAGTAAGTTGTTTAACATGGCGAGTGTTTCTCTGTCTGTGTATCTCACTGTGTCCGTGGTTGTAGATATTAGAAAAGAGAATTCATGAATGGATGTGTCTTGTCTAGTAGAAAGCTTCTCAGCATTCATATTGCCCCATTTATGAATGGACTGTAGCTTGCCTTATTGATGTGCAACACCTGCTATCTTCCTAAGTTCCTGTTTTCTTCCTGAATTCCGGCCAATCTCAAGAATAGGCCTATGGTTTTGTGTCCAAGATATTTACCACCTCAAAGCTCTGTGACATAACAATGTACTGGATAGCTGTAGGGAATGGGGAGCATCTCAGAAAACTCAGATATCAGTGTGACCAGGAAAGTCTCAGTGGAGAAACCCTGCTTTGGGCCTTTTGCTTACCAATTGTTCTGTTGCCCTGAATGTCAGGAAGGTCTTTGCCTCTGGCCACCCCTTTTTGAAGCCTGAAGAAAACAGTTTTCAAATGGAAATGATTGGGCATACCTGTGGCTCTTTTCTTAAGTGCTTTGAAAAGGGATGTGTCTGAATCAGCCCCCTGGCCCTGTGTGTGGCTGTGACTTAGATTCTCATCACCTGATGGATCTAAAGAAAGTTCCCATGTTTGCATCCAAATGAAAAATGGCCAAAAGAGCAGTCATTGGGATGAAGTCTCTTGACTTCCTCTGTAAGGTTCCTGAACTCCATCAAGTGAAAATAGGGATCCTTTGGGTCAAATGAGTTCTTCAAAACCTGCAGAGGCTAGCCCATAGGTGTTTAGTTTTATCATGACTAAAATTCACATAAAGAATCTAAACCCCACAGTCAGTAGGCCTCAAATTGGAGAATTGGAGCGGTATTAATGGCAGGCCTATTTGATCACTCCTGGTTCACAGGATGGGTGTCCAGGCCACCTTGACTTTAGGCAAATGAGGGTCAAAGGAGCTTATTTTGGACACTGTCTTGGTCTGCGCCCCTCATTTAAACATCCAGCCAAATTATGATGAGTGTCAATATGGAAGAAGATGAAGGCCATATGGGAGTGTTCTTGTTTTAATTGTGGTAATTTGTGTGGTAGTTGGAAGAGATGACTGGGATCACCTGGGCTTGAACTCTGGTGTGATTCCCCTAAAAGAATGAGTTCTGGATCTGACCTCAGAGAAGTATTGCCATGAATTCTCTTGGGATTTTACTAGGCCACGCATGAGAATCGCCTTTGGAAACTGAGATCTAGGCCCAGGATGGCTTTCCACGGAGCTCGGGGATTCTGAGCCAGGATATCACATGATTTACTTCTTGAAGACTTGGCAGCCCTAGTTGAGAGTCCAAACACATATGGACCTCACATTGTAGACCACAATGTGTCTGGATTCATGTGACCTTTTTGCCAGTCTTTTGGAAGGCTTTTCTGTGAGTGTTCTCCAGAGCTTTCATTGAAATGAGCTTCCTCACCATTTAATGGTTCCTGAATTAATTGAAACCCACAGTGCCTCTAACTTCATTTTTGAAATATGACTAGATTAATTCCATGAAATTTCTGAAATTCCCATGACCAGGTGGCACTGGATAAACTTTGGATTTCCTGTTGCTGATCATGAGTGTACCAAAGAGTGCCTTGATTGACTGTGTTTCGTGAAAATGGTGTAGAACAGAGATGCCAGTAATTTGGAGCCTGCTGAGTAGTGGGCGTAGAGAAGTGGACTGTAGGTGTGTAAATAAATATTTTTGGTAGGACCACCTGGATCTTCCATTGGCTTTGAAAGACTTGCGACTGACATGGTGCAGGCAGCAGACCTTTATATGTAAAGGCATCTTGTCATATGGAGAGGTTTCAGGGCAATGTTCAGAATCAGGTTGCTATAGTCAAGGGGAAAGCTATGTAGGATAGAAGCCTGGTTCGTACATTCTCTTCGCGACCCTGACCAACCACACATGACAGAACTCCTCCAGCATTTTTATCCCAGTTGAACTCCTTGTATTTCGTGAAGCAAGTACCAAACTCCCAGTGCAGCATTAAGAAACACCCTGGAAAGTGGAGAATCACCAACTGGCTTCACAGTCCACATGGGAGACACTTCAGCCCAGTGGCCTCAGTTTACCTACAAAGAGAGAATTCAGCACCGCTGCCTCATGATCATTGGAAAATAAGAAACCATGTTCTCCAGGTAACATAGATGCAGACCCAGATTTCATGGTGTCACTACAAACGAAGCTAAATCTCCTGACAATTACATATATTTCTTGTTCCCAACCTCAGAGGAAGTTTCTCAAGAAGACTTTAGGCCAGCACAGCTCCATGTTTCTGGATTGTTTACCCTCTCCCTTACTTTTGGAAACTGTTCTACCACCTCCAGTGTTGTGAACTCCTGAGCATTGTCCATTCCACATAAATTCACAGATTTTCTAACTCCTCTCCTCTAATTGTGTCTTACTTTTAGCGATGGTTATGTCAAGGCATTGTTCTGGATGAGAGAGGGAAGATTTATGTGTATCACATTTTTGCATACACATTAGATTAATTTTCCTTTTTTCCATTTGAAATACCGAATCCCTGACACTAACCCATACCCTACTAGACTCTGACTACTAATCCTAATATCATGGAGAGAAAGAAACCTAACCGAATAGAAATACAGGCCTTTCATAGGAAGCATGGTGTATACTTCTATTTGCCTTCGGCATTATCAAGAGTATGTGTTTTAAATCTAGTGAACTTTTCATTGTAATATTTCTCCATGATTTTTTAAAATTATCACATATACAAATTCCTGTCTCCCTTTCTCTGTATCCTATTCAGCACATGTATTTTTTTATGCATATATATAATATCCTACCTGGTATCACACGGACATTCTTTTGAGCTCCCTGACTTTGGAATATAAAATTGTGAGAACAGATGACTCTCCCTAAATAATGATGGAACTGAAAATTCAACCTATGGGTGAGCTTCCTAGTGAAAAACACTATACATAAATCCATGTTCAGTAAAATGAATATTTTTGGATATGTGGATGAATTATATTTCATGATGAATTTCGATTGGCATATATATTGCTAAATATTAATGTGTGTGTGTGTGTGTGTGTATGTGTGCATGTGTGTGTGTGTGTGTGTGTGTGTTTGTGTATTTTTTTTAAATCTGGAAAAAATATATATGTGTATATATATATATTTTTTTTCCTCCAGATTTTAAAAAAATATGAAAAATATGTGTCTTATTATACACTCCCTAAATTCATTTATATTCATGTATATGGGTTCAAAATCCAATCTTTACAAGATTATTTTCAGCAATATTTATATTCCTGTAATACATATTTGTTTCCTACTACTGAAAACTAAGTTCAGTAGGTGGTGCATACAAATCCTAATATTTCTACAGTACCTGACCCAGTTTAACATCAATGCAAGTAGATTGCTATGGGACATGATGTGTATTTTGAAGTTCATTTTTATTCAACACTGGTATATTACTATTTTATCTGTTTATGGACATCATAGGATATATTTTTTCATCCACAACTTCACAAAATTATAGGCATTTGGTTCACATTCATTTACTTACTACTTAAGAACACATGTATTCCTCCATGTTTCTTTACTGGTCTTTTCACTAGACTTCTTTCTAAACACATTATTTTTGACTCCATAATCATTTTTGAAGCAATACTCACCCTTCACGATAAACCATAACCCTAATATTACCATTACATATATAACTGGTTGGAATGATTGTATATATATCAATATAAGATTTCCAATATATTTTCAGATGCAAACTCAATCCATTATTTAAAGTTGGAACTAGTTATATACTTTATCACAATATGGTCTATTCATGCAACATCTCAATAATCATCAACACAAGGTACACCTATTTGTATCACCAGTACTAATTTATAAGTTTCCAGAATATTACTCCCCATAATGGTGGAAGAAATACTCATGTCACCTTATCTACATATACAATTTATCACGGTAGTATTCTGGACACAAAATGCAAAGGTCACACATATGATTGTACCAAAGCCTAAATGGAAAGTGACCATGGATTACTAAAAACATCCATGTCCAGGGTGCCTAATGCTCTCAAATGCCAATCCTATTGATTACTACATATTTGTTTCTTCCTAAGATTATATATTCAACCTCAAGCCTGTTGAAAATGTCTAATCCTATCACTCACTTTATACTTTGCCTGATTTCCTAATCTTTCTATTGATATCTGCTTTCCTACATATTTTTCCCACTTCATCATTGTGACTGTCTCTTCACATGTGCTGACATTTACATTCACTCTCTAACTGAAACCCTATTGCTAAAGAACTTTTGGTCCAACTCCTAGAGTCACTCTTCTTCCTAAACCTACTGACTATCTTCCTAATCCTACAGACTATCCCTTTTTGACAGGATGTTCTCTTCTACATTCAATCATCCAAGGTACACGGTCCTATGCCATTGTATATCGATTTATCTGAGACCTCGGTGCAGAACATAATTCAAGCTAAGTATACAAATCAAGGGTTCTGTTGCCCTGAATGTCTGGAAGGTCTTTGCCTCAGGCCACCCTTTTGTGAAGCCTGAAGAAAAAATTTTCAAATGGAAATAAATGGACATCACCTGTGGCTCTTTGCTTAATTGCTTTGGAAAGGGATTTGTCTGAATCTGCCTCTTGGCCCTGTGTGAGGCTGTGGCTTAGATTCTCAGCACCTAATGGATCTAAAGAAAGATCCCATGTGTGCATTCAAAACCAAAATGGCAAAAAGAGCAGTCATTGTGGATGAAGATTCTTGCCTTTCTCTGTTAGGTTCCTGACCCCCTTCAAGTGAGAATAGGGATCCTCTTTGTCAAATGAATTCTTCAATGCTCTGCAGATATGCTTGGGTTTTCTCATGACTCCAAATCACATAAAAAATCTATACCTGACATTCAGTAAGCCTCAAATTATAGAAACAGAGCGGAATTAATGGCAGGCCTTTTTGATCACTCCTGGTTCACAGGAAGGGTGTCCAGGCCACCCTGACTTTAGGGAAATTAGAGGCAAGGGAGCTTATTCTGGAAACTGTCTTTGGTTGTGACCCTCATGAAAACTTCCATCCAGAACTGTTGATGAGGGTCTTTATGGACGAAGATGAGGGCCATGTGGGAGTTTTTTTTGTTCTAATTGTGGTCATTTGTGTGGGGGTTGGAAGAGATGACTTGGTCCACCTGGGCTTGAACTCTGGTGTGATTTCCCTTAGAGCCTGAGTTCTGGAACGTACCTCATAGAAGTATTGAAATGAATTGTGTTGGTTTTTAGGAGGCCACACATGAATGTCACCCTTTGAAACTGAGATCTAGGCCCAAGGTGGCTTTCCACAGAGCAATGGGAATCTCAGCCAGGAAATCACATGATTTTATTCTGATGCAATTGTTGGCCCTCGGAAGCAAGAAGGAGTGGCCATACTCATATCGATTAAAATCAACTTAAAACCTAAGTTAATCAAAAGTGATAAAGAAGGACACTATATACTGTTAAAAGGCACCATTAACCAACAAGACATAACAATTATCAATTTGTGTGCATCAAACAATGGTGGTGCAAAGTCATAAAACAAACTCTCCTCAACTTCAAGAGTCATATAGGCTATAACACAAAATTACGGGTGACTTCAGCACACAACTCTCGCCATTGGACAGATCCTCTAGAGAAAATCTGAATTAAGAAACTATAGAACTTAATAGCACAATCAATAACCTAGACTTAACCAACATATATAGAATATATCAAACATCATAAAGTGGATACATGTTCTTCTCAGCAGCACATTGGTCCTACTCAAATATAGACCATATATTATGCTATATGGAAACTCTTAGTAAATATAAAATTATGGAGATAATACCATGCACCATATCTGATCATAATGGAATGAAACTTGAAATTAATGATTGAAGAAGGAAGGAAAAATTCTACATCACATGGAAAATGAACAATATGTTACTGAATGATCAGTGGGTTACAGAAGACATAAAGGAGGAGATAAAAAATTTCTTAGAGACAAATGACAATACAGACCAAACATACCGGATTCTATGGAAAACAATGAAAGCAGTTTTAAGAGGGAAATTCATTTCTTGGAATTCTTTCCTCAAAAAAAAAAAAAAAAAGAAAAAAACAACAAATAAATGATCTCACACTACATCTCAAAAACCTAGAAAAAAAAAAGCAAAACAGCAAATGTAGTAGAAGACAAGAAATAATTAAAATTAGAGGAGAAATCAACAAAATTGAAACAAAAAAATTGAAAAAATAAAAGTTGGTTCTTTGAAAATAAATTAAATCGACAGGGCCTTAGCCATGCTAATGAAGAGAAGTAGAGAGAGAACTCAAATTACTAACATATGGGATAAAAAAGGCAACATCACAACAGACACTACAGAAATTCAGATGATAATTAGAAAGTATTTTGAAACCCCATATTCCAATAAAACAGAAGATAATGAAGATATTGATAAATTTCTTATGTCATATGATCTGCCAAGTTTGAGTCCGGAAGACTCACACAATTTAAATAGACCAATAACAAAGGAAGAAATAGAAGAAACCTTCAAAAGACTACCAACCAAAAAAAGCCCTGGACCAGATGGTTATACAGCAGAGTTCTACAAAACGTTCAAAGATGAATTAATACCAATACTTTTCAAGCTATTTCAAAAAATAGAAAAAGAAGGAGTTCTTCCAAATTCATTCTATGAGGCCAACATCACCCTGATCCCAAAACCAGACAAAGACACTTCAAAGAAAGAAAACTACAGAAAAATATCTCTAATAAACTTGGATGCAAAAATTCTCAATAAAATCCTGGCAAATAAAAAACAAAAGCATATAAAAAAATTGTGCTTCATGATCAAGAGGGATTCATCCCAGGGATGCAAGGTTGGTTCAATATATGGAAATCAATAAATGTAATCCATCACATCAATAGACTTAAAGAGAAGAACCATATGATCATCTCGATAGATGCAAAAAAAGCATTCTACAAAGCACAGCATCCCTTTTTGTTTAAAACTCTATAAAAACTAGGAATAACAGGAACTTACCTCAACATGGTAATACCTATATATGCTAAACCTCAGGCTAGCATCATCCTAAATGGAGAAAAACTGAAGGCATTCTCTCTAAAATTTGCAACAACACATGGATGCCCTCTATCACCACTTCTATTTAATTTAGTTCTTGAAATACTATCCAGAGCAATGATACAGACAAAGGAAATTAAAGGCATAAAAATAGGAAAAGAAGAACTTAAATTATCGCTATTTGTGGATGACATGATAATATATTTAACAGACCCAAAAAGGTCTACAAAGAAACTGCTAGAGTTAATAAATGAATTCAGCAAATTGGCAGGATATAAAATCAACACGCATAAATCAAAGGCATTCCTGTATATCAGCAACAAAATTTCTGAAATGGAAATGAGGAAAACCACTCCATTTACAGTATACTCAAAGAAAATAAAAAACTTGGGAATCAACCTAACCAAAGAGGTGAAAGTATTATACAATGAAAACTACAGAACCCTAAAGAGAGAGATAGAAGAAGATGTTAGAGGATGGAAAAATATGCCCTGTACATGGATAGGCAGAAATAACATCATCAAAATGGCGATATTACTCAAAGTTCTCTACAGGTTTAATGCAATGCCAATCAAAAACCCAATGGCATTTCTTGTAGAAATAGATAAAGTAATCATGAATTTCATATAGAACAACAAAAGACCCAGAATAGCGAAAGCAATTCTAAGCAGGACGTGTGAATCCAGAGTTCAAACTGTACTACAAAGCAATAGTAACAAAAACAGTGTGGTACTGGTATCAAAACAGGCAGATGGACCAATGGTACTGAATAGAGGACACAGAGACATATCCACAAAATTACAACTTTCTTATATTTGAAAAGGGGCCTAAAAGCATGCAATGTAAGAAGGATAGCATCTTCAACAAATGGTGCAGGGACAATTGGAAATTCATATGCAACAAAATGAAACGGAATCCCTTTCTCTCTCAATGCATAAAAGTTAACTCAAAATGGATCAAGGAGCCAGATATAAAATCAGAGACACTGCGTCTGATAGAAGAAAAAGTTGGCTACGATGTACATACTGTGGGGTTGGGCTCCAAATTCCTTAATAGGACACCCATAGCCCAAGAGTTCATAAAAAGAATAAACAAATGGGACTTACTTAATCTAAAAAAGTTTTTTCTCAGCAAGAGAAACAATAAGAGAGTTAAATAGAGAGCCTACATCCTGGGAACAAATTTTTACCCCTTACACTTCAGATAGAGCCCTAATATCTAGAATATACAAAGAACTCAAAACAATTAAACAATGAGATAACAAATAACCCAATCAACAATGGGCCAAGGATCTTAACAGACACTTCACAGAGGAGGACATACAATCAATCAACAAGTACATGAAAAAATGCTCACCATCTGTAGCAGTCAGAGAAATGCAATCAAAACCACCCTAAGATACCATCTCACTCCAGTAAGATTGGCAGCCATTATGAAGTCGAACAACAATAAGTGTTGGTGAGGATGTGGGGTAAAGGGTACACTCGTACACTGCTTGTGGGCCTTCAAATTGGAGAGTCCAATATGGAAAGCAGTATGGAGATTCCTGGGAAAGCTGGGAATGGAACCACCATTTGACCGAGATATCGCCCTTCTCAGACTCTTCCCTGAGGATCTTAATAGAGAGCAGTATAAGGATACTGCCACATCGATGATCACAGCGGCACAATTCACAATAACTAGACTGTGGAACCAAACTAGATGCCCTTCAATAGACGAATGGATAATAAAAATGTGGCATCTATACACAATGGAGTATTACACAGCACTGAAAATGACAAAATCATAGAATTTGCAGGGAAATTAATGGCATTAGAATAGATTACGCTAAGCGAAGCTATCCAATCCTTAAAAAACAAATGCCAAATGATTCCTTTTATAGAGAGAGAGCAAATAAGAACAGAACAGGGAGGAAGAACATGAGAAAAATATTAAAACTAAACAGAGATGAGTGGGGGGAGAGAAAGGGAGAGAGAAGGAAAATTATATGGAAATGGTAGGAGACTACTCAATGTTACACAAAATTACATATAAGAGGTTGTGAGGCTAAAGAGGGGAAAACAAGGGAGAGAATTAAACAACAGCAGATGAGGTAGAGAGGGAAAATGGGAGGGGAAGGGGAATAGTAGGGGATAGGAAAGGTAGCAGAATTCAACAATAACTAGTATGCTATTATGTAAAAACGTGAGTGTGTAACTGATGTGATTCTGCGATTTGTATTTGGGGTAAAAATGGGAGTTCATAACCCAATTAAGTCAAATGTATGAAAGATGATATATCATGAGCTTTATAATGTTTTGAACAACCAAAAAAAAAGAATTGAATTTCCAATTTTTGAGTCATATAACAACTTTATTTTTTAATAAAATTGTCTTTTATTTGTTATCTTACTTGCTGGTATCTGCCTTTCAGTTTTAAAAAAACTATGTGCTTTAGCCATTCATCCATGTAGTATGTAACAGAAAATTTTGAGTGTCTCCATATAACCAGATTGGCAAGGCATCAAGGTTTCCTTCACAAACAAGATGAAGGCTTTGCCATTAGAAATTTAATATTCTGCAAAACAATTTTTTAACTTTCCAATTAAATTTCCAAAAAAATTTAGAAAAAAAAGAATCTAAACCCCACAGTAAGAAGGCCTCAAAGTGCAGAAGTGGAGCATTTACGGCAGGCCTATTTGATCACTGCTGGTTCACAGGAAGCGTGTCCAATCAACGCTGATGTTAGGCAAATGAGGGGCAAGGGAGCTTATTTTGGGCACTGGTTTGGATGTGCCCCTCATGGAAAACTACATCCAGAGGTTATGATGTGTGTTTATATGGAAGAAGATGAGGGCCATGTGGGAGTGTTTTGGTTTTAATTGTGGTCATTTGTGTGGTAGTTGGAAGAGATGACTGGGTCCACCTGGGCTTGAACTCTGGTGTGATTCCCCTTAGAGAATGAGATTTGGAACTGACTTCAGAGAAGTATTGCCATGAATGTTGTTGGGATTTCAGGAGGCCACGCATGAGAGTCGCCCTTGGAAACTGAGATCTTGGCCCAGAGAGGCTTTCCAGAGAGCACTGGGAATCTCAGCTAGGATATCACAGGTTTTATTCTGAAAGACCTGGCAGCCATCGTTGAGAGTCAAAACACACATGGACCTCACATTGGAGACCTCAATGGGCCTGGCTTCATGTGACAATTTGGCCACTCTTTGGGAAGCCTTGCCTGTGAGAGATCTCCAGATCCTTCATTAAAATGAGCTTCCTCAACATTTAATGGATCCTGAATGAATTGAAACCCACAGTACCAACAACTTCATCTGTGAAAAATAGTTAGATAAATACCATGAATTTTTAGAAATTCTCATGACCAGGTGGCACTGGAGAACCTTTGGATGTCCTGTTGCTGATCATGAGTATACCAGACAGTGCCTTGATTGACTAGGTATCATGAAAATGGTGTAGAACAGAGATGCCAGTAAGTTGGAGCCTGATGTGTAGTGGGCCTAGAGCAGTGGTGTGCAGGTGTGTGATAAAACATCTGTGGTGGGGCCTGTGGATCTGCCATTGACTTTCAAATGCCTTGACACAGACACGGTGCAGCCAGCAGACCCTTCTATATAAAGGCATCTTGTTATATGGAGATTTTTCACGGCAATGTTTAGAATCAGGTTGCTATGGTCAAGGGGCAAGCTATGTGGGATAGAAGCCTAGTTGGTGCATTCTCATGCAGACACTGACCCACCACACGTGACAGAACTCCCTCCAGCACTGTGTCCCACTTGAACTCCTTGTATTTCGTGAAGCAAATACCAAACTCCCAGTGCAGCAGCAAGAAACACAATGAAAAGTCGAGGATGACCAAATGGCTTCACAGTCCACATGGGGTGACACTTAGCCCCCGTGGCCACAATTTAGCTACAAAGAGAGAATTTAGCACTGCTGCCTCATGTTCATTGGAAAATAAGAAACCATGTCCTCCTGGTCACATAGATGCAGACCTAGCTTTGATGGTCTCACTACATCGGAAGTTAAAGCTCCTGAAAACAACATATATTTCAAGTGCCCAAGCTCAGAGGCAATTTCTCAAGAAGTGTTTAGGCCAGCGGATCTCCATGTTTGTGGAGTGTTTACCATGTCACTTACTTTTGGAAACTGCTCTATCAACTCCAAGGTTGTGAACTCCTGAGCATTTTCCATTCTAAATATATATTCACAGATTTTCTAACTCTTCTCCTCTAATTCTGACTTACTTGGGGCAAAAGGAGTGTCAAGTCATTGTTCTGGATGAGAGAGGGAAGATTGTTTTGTAGCACATATTTGCATACACATTGGATTCATTTTCCAATTTTCTGTTTGAAATACTGAATCCCTGACACTAACCCATACCCTACTAAACTCTGACTACTAATCCTAATATAATGGAGAAAAATAACCCAAACAGAATAGAAATACAAGCATTTCAGAAGAAGCATGGTGTATAGTTGGAATTACCTTTTGCATGATATAAGGTAGGAGTTATAAATCTAGTCAATTATTTGTTGAAATAATTTTCCATGTGTTTTTAAAGTTAAGAAAAATGTGAATTCCTGTCTCCCTTTCTCTGTAGCCTATTAAGCAAATGTATTTTTATATGCACAAATAGAATCCTACCTGGTTTCACATATACATTCTTGTGAGGTGGCTGACTTCGCAGATACAAATTGTGAGAAGAGATCACTCCTCCTAAACGCTGTTTTAACTGAAAATTCAACCCATGGGTGAGCTTCCTAGATGAACAACACTATACACATATTCATGTTCAGTAAAATGAATATTTTGGGATATGCGGATGAGTTATTTTTCATGATGAATTTCAATTCGCATATATATTGCTACATTATAATGTGTGTGTTTGTGTGTCTATATATACATTATATATATATATATATATATATATATATATATATATATATATATATATATTCTCCAGATTTACCAAAATATGAAATATATGTGTCTTCTTATACACCGCCTGAATTCATTCATATTCATATATGTGGATTTATAATCAACTTTTAAAAAGTTTATTCTCAGAAATATACATCCACTGAAATAAATATTTGTTTCCTAGTACTGAAAACTAACTTCAGGGAAGGGTGCTTACAAATCCTAATATTTCTACAGTAACTGACCAAGTTTAACATCAATGCAAGTAGATTCCTATTGGATATGATGTGTTTATTAAAGTTCATTTTAATCAAACCTGGTACGTTATTATTTCTTCAGTTTATAGACATCATAAATTATATCCTTTCATTCACAAGTTCACAAATTTATAAACATTTGGTTCACTTTCAATCACTTCCTCCTTCAGAACACTTATATTTCTCCATGTTTCTTGACTGGTCTTTTCACTAGACTTCTTTCTAAAGACATTATTTTCGATTCCATAATCATTTTTGAAGCAAAACTCACACACTATTTATGATAAACGGTAACCCTAATATAACCATTAGATATATAAGTGGTTGGAATGAATGTATGTATATCAATAAATGATTTCCTCTATTTTTTCAGATATCAATACAATCCATTATTTAAATTTGGAACCAGTCATATAATTTATTCACAGTATGGTCTATTAATGCATCATCTCTATATTCATCAACACAGGGTAAGCCGATTAGTATCCCCAGTACTAATTTATATCTTTTCAAAATATTTCCCCCAGAAATGGTGGAAGAAATACTCATGTCACCTGATCTTCATATACATATTATCACAGTAATATTCTGGACACAAAATGCGAAGGTCACCCTTATGATTGTACCAAAGCCTCAATGGAATGTGAACATGGATTACTAAATATATCCATGTCCAGGTTGCCTAATGCTCTCAAATGTCAATCTTATTTGTGACTACAAATTGGTTTCTTCTTAAGATTATGTATTCAACCTCAACCCTGTTGAAAATGTCTAATCCTATCACGTTATACTTTGCCTGATTTCCTAATGTCTCTATTGATGTCTGCTTTCCTACATATTTTCCCCAGTTCATCATTGTGCCTGACTCTTCACATATGGTGTCATTTATATTCACTCTCTAACCAAAATCCTATTGCTAAAGAACATTTGGTCCAAATCCTAGACTCACTCTTCCTTCTAAACCTACTGACTATCTTCCTAATCCTACACACAATCCCTTTTTGACTGGATGATCTCTTCTACATTTAATCATCTGAGGTACAGGGTCTTATGCCATTGTATATCAATTTAACTGAGACCTCGGTGAAAAACATAACTCAAGCTAAGGATCCCAATCAAGGGTCCAAATCCTTCTGGGCTTCAAATATTACCTAGATTTCTGTTTTCATACTTATGTTCTACCTCTATATTCTTATAAATATCGCTGGTTCCCAATACCATTATTCATCCAGCAGAATGATTTCCAACCCAAATCGAACATGCTATTAATCCTAACCATACAATGTTCTCTCAATCTCACTTTACAGAAGAGCAGGGACAAAGTTGGTATTACAATACAGGAAGTTAGGAGATCTTCCAACTGCTGAGTACCTCAAAATCTATGCAGAAATGATCCCTGGAGAAGATGCAGGCAGCTATGAAGGACCTGAGAGAACAAAAGTCATATTCCATGGCAAAAAACATGGTCAGGATGAAAAGATGTGTCTGAGTCAGCCTCTCTATTCTTAATGTAGGGAAGATGGACCAAACCAGGCCTGTGTGGAGAGCTGTTCCCAGGTGACTATGGTTTCTATACCATTCTAACATGAGAAAGTATCACAGGAAGTAGGGCAGCCTCCATGTCAGGAGACAATAGGAAGAAACTGTTAGGACAAAGTGGTGGCCAAGACAGTGACCTCATTCATTTTCTGAAGGTAGTGACCTCACCTCACTTCCTTGGTGATGGAGCTCTCTGAATTTTGTGATCCAGGAAGCAAGGCACCCTGAGCCAGTCCCAGTCCCAGTCGCAGTGGGCTCATTTCTTTGGATTTTCCAGGAGCAGAGTCAGTCTTTCTTGGTACCTACTGATGTAAGGGTTGCCAAATACCAAGAAAGCTCTGAAGAGGGGTCTTTCCTGAGAGGATAGGAATTGGCTCACCACTGCGTCCTTACAACTTCACAGATTTGACCAAGGAGACCAGATCTGAGACAGAAAGGCCATTTCTGGGGAACATTGTATGTCCTACCAGTCAGAGGACATTCCAGATAGTCACAGACCTACTTGGAAGAAGGAGGTGCATTAGTGGGTGTTGGTTTGTGTTTGTGGTTTTTTCACATGATCTGAGAATAGGTAAAAAAAGGAGGTTTGTTTGGTTTGGAGAGGACTGTTTCTAGTAAGTCATTTGACAAGGAGACTGTTTCTGTGTCTGTGTATCCCATTGTGTTTTTCTTTGTAGATATTAGAAAAGAAAATAACTCATTGGGTGTGTCCTGTCTAGTAGAAAACTTCCCAGTATGCATCCTTCCCAATTAATGAATGGACTGAGGCTTGCCTTATCCATGGGCAACACCTGCTATCTACCTAAGTTCTCATTTTTTTCCTGAATTCTGGCCACTCTCAAGATTAGTATCATGTATTTTTGTACAAGATACGTACCACCTCCAAGCTCTGTGACATGGCCATGTACTGGATAGCTGAAGAGAATGGCGAGCATCTCAGAAAACTCACATATCAGAGTAACCAGGAAAGTCTCCTAGGAGAAACCCTGCTTGGGGGCTTTTGATTACCTATTGTTCTGTTGCTCTGAATGTCAGAAAGGTCTTTGCCTCAGGCCAAACCTTAGTGAAGCCTGAAGAAAAGAGTTTTCAAATGGAAATGAATGGGAATCACCTGTGGCTTTTTACTTTATTGCTTTGGAAAAAGATTTGTCTGAATCAGGCTCTTGGCCCTGTGTGAGCCTGTGGTTTAGATTTTCAGCACCTGATGGGTCTAGAGAAAGATCCCATGTGGGAATTCAAAACCAAAATGGAAAAAAGATCAGTCATTTTGGATGAAGCCTTTCTCCTTCCTCTGTAATATTTCTGACCTCCATCAAGTGAGAATAGGGATCATTTGTGTCAAATGAGTTCTTCAAAGCCCTGCAGAGGCTGGACAATAGGTGCTTGCGTTTTCTCATGACTCCAATTCACACAAAGAATCTATACCCCACAGTCAGTAGGCCTCAAATTTGAGAAGTGGAGCAGTATTAACAGCAGTCCTATAGGATCACTTCTGTTTCACAGGAATGTTGTCCAGGCCACCCTGACTTTAGGCAAATGAGGGGCAAGGGAGATTATTTTTGACACTGTCTTGGGCTGTGCCCCTCATGGAAACCTCCTGCTAGAGTTTATGATTAGTGTCTATATAAAAGAAGAAGAGGGCCCTGTGGGAGTGTTTTGGTTTTAATTGTCATCATTTGTGTGGCAATTGGAAGAGATGCCTGGGTCCACCTGGGCTTGAACTCTGTTGTGATTCCCCTTAGAGACTGAGTTGTGGAACTGAACTCAGAGAAGTATTGCCATGAATTGTGTTGGGATTTTTGGAGGCCACGCATGAGATTCGCCATTGGAAACTGAGATCTAGGCCCAGGGTGACTTTCCACAGAGCACTGGGAATCTCAGCCAGGATATCACAAGATTTTATTTTGAAAGATTGTCAGCCATATTTGAGAGTCAAAACACACATGGAATTCACATTGTAGACCTCAATGGGCCTGGCTTCATGTGACCTTTTGCCCACTCTTTGGGAAGCCTTGCCTGTAAAAGTACTCCAGAGCTTTCATTAAAATGAGATTCCTCACCTTTTAATGGTTCCTGTATAAATTAAATCCCACAGTGCCTCCAACTTCATTATTGAAAAATATTTAGATAAATACCATAAATTTTTTGAAATTACTATGACCAGGTTGCACTGGAGAACCTCTGAATGTCCTGTTTCTGATCATGATTGTACCAGACAGTGCCTTGATTGACTGGGTTTCATGAAAAAAGTGTAGAACATAGATGCCAGAAAGTTGGAGCCTGCAGACTAGTGGGCCTAGAGCAGAGGAGTGTAGGTGTGTGAAAAAAACATTTGTGGTGGGGCCACGTGGATCTGCCATTGGCTTAGAAAGACTTGTTACTGACATGGTACAGCCAGCAGACCCTTCTATGTAAGGGCATCTTGTTATATGGAGAGGATTCCTGCCAAAGGTCAGAATCAAGTTGCTATTGTCAAGTTGAAAAGCTATGTGGGATTGAAGCCTCACTGGTGCATTTTACTAACCCACCACATGTGAGAGTACATCCTCCAGCACTGTGTCCCAGTAGAACTCCTTGTATTTCGTGAAGCCAATACCAAACTCACAGTGCAGCAGTAAAAAACACCACGAAAGTGGATAATGACCAAATGGTTCTACAGACAACAAAGTTAGATACTTAGACCCCAGTGGCCAAAGTTTACCTACAAAGAGAGAATTCAGCACTGCTGCCTCATGTTCACTAGAAAACAAAAAACCATGTCATCCAGGTCACATAGATGGAGACCCAGAATTGATGGTCTCACTACAAAGGAAGCTAAAACTCCTGACAACAATATATATTTTAACTGCCCGACCTCAGAGGCAGTTTCTCAAAAATTCATTAGGCCAGCAGAGCTCCATGTTTGTGGAGTGTTTACCCTCTTCCTTTTTGTAACCCGTTCTACCTCCTACAAGTTTGTGAACTCCTGAGCATTTTTCTTTCCACATATGTATTCACAGATTTTCTAACTTTTCTCCACTAATTGTGTCTTATTTGGGGCGAAGGTAATGTCAAAGCATTGTTCTGGATGAGAGTCGGAAGATTTTTGTGTAGCACATATTTGCATACACATTAGATTCATTTTCATATTTTCCATTTGAAATACTGAATCCCTGACACTAACCCATACCCTACTAGACTCTGACTACTAATCCAAATATGATGGAGAAAAAGAAACTTAACAGAATAGAAATACAGGCCTTTCATAGGAGGCATGGTGTATACTTGGACTTGCCTTCGGCTTTATCAACGGTATGTGTTATAAATATAGTCAACTTTTCATTGTAATACTTCTCCATGAGTTTTTAAAATTAACACATATGTAAATTTCTGTCTCCCTTTCTCTGTAGCCTATTCATCACATGTATTTTTTAATGCATCTTTAGAATTCTACCTGGTATCACATGTACATTCTTGTGAGCTCGCTTATTTTGGAAGATACAAATTGTGAGAAGAGATCACTCCCTCTAAATACTGATGGAACTGGAAATTCAACATATGGGTGAATTTCCTAGATGAACAATATTATGCATAAATAAATGTTCAGTAAAATGAATATTTTTGGATACGTGGATGATATCTATTTTATTATGATTTTCGAATGGCATATATATTGCTACATTTTAATGTCTGTGTATGTGAGTATCTATCTATCTATCTATCTATCTATCTATCTATCTATCTATATAGATATAGATATCTACTCTTTAGATTTTCCAAAATATGAAATATATGTGTCTTATTATACACTTTCTAAATTTACTCATGTGTGTGTATGTGGATTTATAATCAAATTTTCACAAAATAATTCTTAGAAATATTCATCCACCTTAAATACATATTTATCTCCTAGTACTGAAAACTAAATTCAATGAATGGTGCATACAAATCGTAATATTTCCACAGTGACTGACCCAGTTTCACATCAATGCAAGTAGACACCTATGGGACCATGATGTGTATTTTGAAGTTCATTTTTATTCAACACTGATACATTACTATTTCTGCAGTTTATGGACATAATAGGATATATTCTTTCATCCACAATTTCACAAATTTATAGGCATTTAGTTCACTTTCAATCACTTCCTACTTCAGAACACATGTATTCCTCCATGTTTCTTGACTGTTCTTTTCATGAGATTCTTTCCAAACACATTATTTTTGATTTCCATAATCATTTTTGAAGCAAAACTCAGACACTCTTCATGATAAACCATAATGCTAATATTACCATTAGATGTATAACTGGTTAGAATGAATTTATGTATATCAATATAAGATTTCCTATATATTTTCAGATATCAATTCAATCCATTATTTAATGTTTGAACCAGTTATATTATTTATTCACAGTATGGTCTATTAAGGCATCATCTCTATATTCATAGACCGATGGTATACCTATTTGTATCCCAAATACTAATTTATAAGTCTTTAAAATATTGCTTTAAGAATATTGGAAGAAATACTCTAGTCTCCTGATATACATATACATTTCATCACAGTAATATTCCTGACACAAAATGCAACGGACACACTTATGATTGTACCAAAGCCTATATTGAAAGTGAGCATGTATTACTAACAACATCCATGTCCTGATTAACTAATGATCTCAAATATCATTCCTATTGGTGAGTACATATTTGTTTCTTCCTAAGCTTAAATATTGAAACTGAACCCTGTTAAAAATGTCTCATCCTATCACTCACTTTGTACTTTGCCTGATTTCCTAATGTCTCTATTGATATCTGATTTCCTACACATTTTCCCCAGTTCATCACTGTGACTGACTCTTGAAATATGCTGACATTTACATTCACTCTCTAACAAAACCCCTATATCTAAAGAACTTTTGGTCCAACTCCTAGACTCACTGAAATGGGTTCTTCAAAGCCCTGCAGAGGGTAGCCCATAGGTGCTTGGGTTTTCTCATGACCCCAATTCACATAAAGAATTTTTGCCCCACAGAGAGTAGGCCTCAAATTGGAGAAGTAGAGCAGTATTAATGGCAGGCCTATTTGATCACACCTGATTCACAGGAAGGGTTTCCAGGCCACCCTGAATTTAGGCAAATAAGGGGCAAATGAGCTTATTTTGGACACTGTCTTAGGCTGCGCCCCTCATGGAAACCTCCAGCAAGAGGTTATGATGAGAGTTTATATTGAAGAAGATGAGGGCCATGTGGGAGTGTTTTGATTTAATTGTGGTCATTTGTGTGGTAGTTGGAAGAGATGACTGGGTCCACATGGGCTTGAACTCTGGAGTGATTCCCCTTAGAGACTGAGTTCTGGAAATGAACTCAGAGAAGTATTGACATGAATTGTGTTGGGATTTTAGGAGGCCACACATGAGAGTTGCCCTTGGAGACTGAGATCTAGGCCCAGGATAGCTTTCCAAAGAGCACTGGGAATCTCAGCCAGGATATCACATGACTTTATTCAGAAAGACGTGGCAGCCATTGTTGAGAGTCAAAACACACATGGACCTCAATTGTAGACCTCAATGGGCCTGGCTTAACGTGACCTTTTGGCCACTCTTTGGGAAGCCTTGCCTCTGAGAGTTCTCCTGAGCTTTAATTGAAATAATCTTCCTCACCATTTCATGGTTCCTGAATAAATTGAAAGCCACAGTGCCTCCGACTTCATCCTTGAAAATTGGCTATATAAATACCATGAATTTTTTAAATTCCCATAAACAGGTGGCACTGGAGAACCTTTGGATATCTGTTGCTGATCACGAGTGTACCAGACATTGCATTGATTGACTGGGTTTCATGAAAATGGTGAGAACAGAGATGCCAGAAAGTTGGAGCCTGCTGACTAGTGGGCCCAGAGCAGTGGTGGGCAGGTGTATGATAAAACATCTGTCGTGGGGACACGTGGTTCTGTCATTGGTTTCCGAATGACTTGTGACTGACATGGTGCAGCCAGCATAACCTTACAAGTAAAGGGACCTTGTTATATGGAGAGGTTTCAGGGCAATGTTCAGAATCAGGTTGCTATGGACATGGGTGCAAGCTTTTTGGGATAGAAGCCTGGTTGGTGCATTCTCCTGCAGACCCTCATCCACTACACGTGAGAGTACTCCCTCTAGCACTGTGTCCCAGTTTTTCTCCTTGTATTACGTGAAGCCAATACCAAACTCCCAGTGCAGCAGTAAGAAACACCACGAAAAGTGGAGTATGACCAAATGGCTTCACAGATCACATGGTTAGACACTTAGACCCCAGTGTCCTCAGTTTACTAACAAAGGGAAAATTCAGAACTTCTGCCTCATGTTCAATAGCATATAAGGAACCATGTCATCCAGGTCACATAGATGCCGACCCAGGTTTGATGGTCTCAATACAAAGAAAGCTAAAGCTCCTGACAACAACAAATTTTTCAAGGGCCCAAACTCAGAGGCAGTTTCTCAAAAACTCATTAGGCCACCAGAGTTCCATGTTTGTGGAGTGTTTACCCTGTACCTTACTTTTGGAAATTCCACTACCACCTCCAAGGTTGTGAACTCCTGAGCATTTTCTTTTCCAGATATATATTCACAGACTTTCAAACTCTTCTCCACTAATTGTGTATTACTTGTGGCGAAGGAAATATCAAGGCATTGTTTTGGAGGACAGTGGGAAGATTTTTGTCTAGCAAATATTTGCATACACATTAGATTCATTTTCCTATTTTCCATTAGAAATACTGAATCCCTGTCACTAACCCATACCCTACTAGACTCTGACTACTAATCTTAATATGATGTAGAAAAAGAAACCTAACAGAATAGAAATACAGGCCGTTCATAGGAGGCATGGTGTATACTAGGACTTGCCTTCTGCTTTATCAAGTGAATGTGTTATAAATCTAGTCAACTTTTCATTTTAATACTTCTCCATGAGTTTTTAAAGTTAACACATATGTACATTTCTGTCTCCCTTTCTCTGTACCCTATTCATCTCATGAAATTCATTATGCATATTTAGTATCCTACCTGGTATCACACGTACATTCTTGTGAGCTTGCTGTTTTAGGAAGATACAAATTGTGAGAAGAGATCACTCCCCCTAAATACTGATGGAACTGAAAATTCAACATATTGGTGAATTTCCTAGATGAACAGCATTATACATAAATCCATGCTCAGTAAAAAGAATAGTTTTGGATATGAGGATGATATATATTTCATGATGAATTTTGATTGGCATACATATTACTACATTTTAATGTCTGTGTTTGTATCTTTATATATATATATATATATATATATATATATATATATATATATATATATATATATATTTTTTTTTTTTCCTCCAGATTATTCAAAATATGAATTATATGTGTCTTATTTTACACTCACTAATTTAACTCATGTTCCTATATGTGGATTTATAATCAAATTTTCACAAAATTATTCTCAGAAATATTCATCCACATGAAATACATATTTATTTCCCAGTACTGAAAACTAACTTCGGTGAAAGGTGCTTACAAATCCTAATATTTGTACAGTAACTGACCCAGTTTAACATCAATGCAAGTAAAATCCTATGGGACATCATGTGTATTTTGAAGTTCATTTTTATTCAACACTGGTAAATTACTATTTCTTCAGTTTATGGACATTATAAGATAATACTTTTCATCCACAAGTTAACAAATCTGTACGCATTTGGTTCACTTGCAATTACTTCCTGCTTCAGAATATATGTATTCCTCCATGTTTCTTGACTGTACTTTTCATGAGATTATTTCCAAACACATTATTTTCGATTTCCATAATCATTTTTGAAGCAAAACTCCCACACTCTTCATGATAAACCATAATGCTAAAATTACCATTAGATGTATAACTGGTTAGAATGAACTTATGTATATCAATATAAGATTTCCTATATATTTTCAGATATCAATTCAATCCATTATTTAAAGTTTGATCAAGTTATATTATTTATTTACAGTATGGTCTATTAAGGCATCATCTTTATAATCATAGGCACAGGGTACACGTACTTGTGTCCCCAATACTAATTTATAAGTCTTAAAATGTTGCTTTCAGAAATGTTTGAAGAAATACTGTAGTCACCTGATATACATTTACATTTCATCACAGTAATATTCCTGACAAAAAATGCAACGGACACCCTTATGATTGTACCAAAGCCTAAATTTAATGTGAGCATGTATTACTAACAACATCCATGTCCTGATTAACTAATGATCTCAAATATCATTCCTATTGGTGACTACATATTTGTTTCTTCCTAAGATTATATATTTAAACTCAACCCTGTTAAAAACGTCTTATCCTATTACTCACTTTGTACTTTCCCTGATTTCCTAATGTCTCTATTGATATCTGCTTTCCTACACATTTTCCCCAGTTCATCACTGTGACTGACTCTTCACATATGCTGACATTTGCATTCACTCTCTAACCAAAACCCTATATCTAAATAACTTTTGGAACTATCCCTTTTTGTCTGGAGGATCTCTTCCTCATTCAGTCATCCAAGGTACAAGATCCTATGCCATTGTATAACGATTTATTTGAGACAACTTTGCGGAAATAATTCAAAGCTAAGTATCCCAATCAAGGGCCCAGTGTTCATCTGGGTTTCAAACCTTTCCTAGATTTCTGTATTCATACTTATATTACACCTATATATGCCTGTAAATATCGGAGGTCCCCAATACCATTATTCATCTCGCAGAATGATTCCTAACCCAAATTGAACATGTTATTAACCCTAACCATGCACTGTTCCCTCAATTTAACTTTACAAAGACCAGGGACAGAGTTGGTGTTATAATACAGGTAGGTAGGGGATCTTCCACCTGTTGAGAACCTCAAGTTCCATGCAGAAATAAACCCTGAAGAAGATGTAGGCAGCTATGAAGGACCTGAGAGAGCAACAGTAATCTTCCTTGGTAAAATACCTGGTCAGGATGAAGCGATGTGTCTGAATAAGCCTCTCTTTTCTTAAAGTAGAGAAGATGGACCAAACCAGGTCTGTGTGGAGAGCTGTTAACATGTGCCTATGGTTGATATACCATTCTATCTTGTGAATGTGACACAGGAAGTAGGGGAAGCCTCTCTCTCGTGGGACCCTTGGAAGCAAATGTTAGGATAAAGTGGTTACCAAGGTAGTGACCTCATTCAGTTCCTGAAGGAAGTGACCTACCTCACTACCTTGGTGATGGAACTCTCTGAACTTGGGATCCAGGAAGCCAGGCACTCAGAGCCAGTCCCAGTCCCAGTCCCAGTGGGTTTACTTGTTTGGATTTACCAAGGACAGAGTCAGTCTTTTTGGTACATACTTATGTGTGGATGGCTAAATGCCAGGAAAGCTCTGAAGAGGGGCCTTACCTGAGAAAGCAGGTAGTGACTCACTGATTGATGCTGAAAACTTTACAGAGTTGGTAAAGGAGACCTGATCTGAGACAGGACAGTACATTTCGAGGGAGCAGAGTAAGGCCCATCAGTCTGAGGACACCCTGGATAGTCACAGACCTACTTGGGGGAAGGAGGTGCCTTTGTGGGTGTGGGTGTGAATTTGTGTTTTTTTATCATGTTCTGAGAATATGTAGGAAAGGCAGTATGTTTGGTTTGGAGTGGACTGTTTTTAGTAAGTCATTTGACTTGGCGAGTGTTTCTATGTTTGTGTATCCCACTTTTTCCGTGGTTTTAGATATTAGAAAAGTGAATGCATCATTGGATGTGTCCTGTCTAGTAGAAAGCATCTCAGCACACATCCTTCCCAATTTATGAATGGACTGTGGCTTGCCTTATATGGACAACACCTACTTCTTTCCTTAGTTCCTGTTTTCTTCCTGAATTCTGGCCACTCTCCAGAATAGGCTCATGATTTTTTGTCCAAGATATGGACCTCCGTCGAGTTCTGTGACATGGCCATGTACTGGATAGATGAAGGGAATTGGGAGCATCTCTGAAAACTCGGATATCAGTGTGACCAGTAAAGTCTCAGTAGAGAAACCCTGCTTTGTGCCTTTTGCTTACCTACTGTTCTGTTGACCTGAATGTCAGGAAGGTCTTTTCCTCAGGCCACCAGTTTGTGAAGCCTGAAGAAAAGTGCTTTCAATTGGAAATGAATGAGCATCACCTGTGGCTCTTTGCTTAATTGCTTTGGAAAGGGATGTGTCTGAATCATCCTTTCGGCTCTGAGAGAGGCTGTGACTTTGATTTTCAGCACCTGATGGATCTAAAGAAAGATCCCATGTGTGCATCCAAAACCAAAATGGCAAAAAGATCAGTCATTGTGGATGAAGTCTCTTGCTTCCTCTGTTAGGTTCCTGACCTCCATCAAGTAAGTATAGGGATCCTTTGAGACAAATCAGTTCTTCAAAGCCCTGCAGCAGTGCTTGGGTTCTCACATGACTCCAAATCACATAAAGAATCTATACCTCACAGTCAGTAGGCTTCAAAATGAAGAAACAGAGCAGTATTACTGGCAGGCCTATTTGATCAATCCTGGTTTACAGGAAGGGTGTCCAGGAAACCCTGACTTTAGGAAAATGAGGGGCAAGGGAACTTATTTTGGACACTGTCTTGGGCTGCGCCCCTTATGGAAACCTCCAGCCAGAGGTTATGATGAATGTCTACATGGAAGAATATGAGGGCCATGTGGGAGTATTTTGGTTTTAATTGAACATATTGTTAACCCAAACCATACACTGTTCCCTCAATCTAAGTATTCAGAAAAGCAGGGACAGATTTGGTCTTACAATACAGGAATGCAGGGGATCTTCCACCTGCTGAAAACTTCAAAGTTCCATGCAGAAATGATCCCTGGAGAAGATGTAGGCAGCTATGAAGGACCTGAGAGAGCAAAAGGCATCTTCCATGGCAAACAGCCTGGTCAGGATGAAGGGTTGTGTCTGAATCAGATTCTCTCTTCTTAATGTAGAGGAGAGGCCTGTGTGGAGAGCTGTTCCCAGGTGACTATTGTTTCTTTACCATTCTAACTTGTGAAAGTGTCACAGGAAGTAGGGACATCCTCCATGTTATGAGACCTTAGGAAGCAAATGTTAGGACAAATTTGTTGCCAAGGCAGTGACCTCATTCAGTTACTAAAGGAAGTGACCTCACCTCACATCCTTGTTGATGGAACTCTCCAAATTTGGGTTCCAGGAAGCTAGGCACCCAGGCCCAGTCCCAGCACCAGTTCCAGTGTTCTCACTTGTTTGGATTTTCCAAGGACAGAGTCAGTCTTTTGTGGTACCTACTTATGTGAGAATGGCCAAATTCCAGAAAAATTCTGAAGAGGGGCCCTTCCGGAGAAAACAGGTAGAGGCTCACTGCTGGCTCCTGACAACTTCACAGAGTTGACCAAGGAGTCCAGATCTGAGACAGGACAGACCATTTCTGGGGAACATAGTATGGCCCTCCAGTCAGAGGACACTCTGGATAGTTCCAGACCCACTTGGGGGAAGGAGGTGCCTTTGTGGTTGTGGGTGTGGGTTTGTGGTTTTTTCTTTTGTTCTGAGAATAGTTAGGAAAGGGGGTGTGTTTGGTTTGGAGTGGACTGTTTCTAGTTAGTCCTTTGACAAGGCGAGTGTTTTTAGGTCTGTGTATCCCACTGTTTTCGTGGTTGTAGACATTAGAAAACATAATGCCTCAATGAGTGTATCCTCTCAAAGAGAAAACTTCCCAGCATTCATCCAGCACAATTTATGAATGGAGTGTGGCTTGCCTTATCAATGGGCAACACCAACTATCTTCCTACGTTCCTGTTTTCTTCCTGAATTCTGGCCACTCTCCAGAATAGGCTCATGATTTTGTGTCAAATATATGTACCACTTCCAAGCTCTGTGACATGGCCATGTACTGGTAGCTGAAGGGAATGGCAAGCATCTCAGAAAACTCAGATATCAGTGTAGCCAGTAAAGTCTCAGTGGAGAAACCCTGCTTTGGGCCTTTTGATTACCTATTGTTATGTTGCCCTGAATATCAGGAAAGTCTTTGTCTCAGGCCACCCCTTTGTGAAGCCTGAAGAAAACAGTTTTCACATGGAAATGAATGGGCATTACCTTTGAGTTTACAATAAAACCTTCACAGATTTGGCTCTCATTAAGTTAAAAATACTTTTAGATTGTATCTCAGTGTAAAAAGTAACATGGAGCTGTACATATCTTATTGATAACAAGTCCAATTATAGAACACAAATGATATACATAAATCTCCAACATGTTTTTCTTTTAAGCCTAGAATTACCATACAACCTTAGAACACCAGCTTGATACAATGGTCTTTGCAAGCTTCTACCTTACAGACTTGTATACCTGGAAGATATGAACACATTAACACCACAATTACATTGATGTTTTTGTATTAAACAAGTTTAGATTTTAAAGAAATAACATGGCACAATTTTATAAAAACAGTACTTGTTTTACCAGCTGTTTAATTTTTTAAGATTACTTGCTCAAAACTTACACATATAACCAAGTTACACACACCTTTTTTTATTATTTACTTAAACCCTTTTAATTACTTAATCATATAGACTCTCTTATCCAGAAACACGTTTTTCCTCTATTATATCTATATCTAGAACCTTTTAGTTTCCCTTTTCCATCTACTAACCTCTTTCTGTTCACATTTCAATACAATGCTTTTCAATTTCTGAATTTAAGCAGATTATTTTATAGACATCTACATTTTATTAGGGCCTTTTTGAAAACCTAGAAAACTTATAGGCCTAATTTTAAAGACATCTTTATTTTTATCTGTTTACCCAATTTGAATTAAAACATATGAATCACGTGAATCAAAGACATTTGGATACATTTTTAAATTTTTCATGAGCGCTCCTCATCTGTCAATTGTCATATCCCTGCATGATATATGGACATACACACATACAGACATACCAACATACAACACGTAACACAAATGTAACACATAACACAATAGTAAAGGCCTTGTAGCTTTTTTCAGGTGAAATCTCCATTGCAATGCTGAAAACTCCAGAGTCGATCAAAAATAGAACTGATCAGAAAACATTAACCCATCAGCAGAATCAAGATCATGAGCTCAAAAAAAAAAAATTACAGAATCTAAGAAAAGCAAGAGTCCTAAAAATGATGACTGGCCAGTAATTAGTAAATACCATATTATATACTTTTTTGGTTAGCTCTAGTTTGAGTTCAGGTAAAAAGACACATTTACTCTTTTTATCTGTCTCCTGCTGAGTGCTGCAGGCTTCTTTTATTTGCATATCAAAGTAAGTCCTGGCTGAGGTCTGGAAAACTGGAAAGACTGGAATTCTGAGAAGAAACCTCACGCCTAAGGCATTTATCTATAAGTCATAATTTCCAGGTTTGGATGTTGAAAATTTTGATGCAAGTTTAAGATGTAATTCTCAAAATTTTATTTCTTTAGATTTTTCTACACTAGAAAAACTTGCTCACACAAAACTGAAAATAGGATCATTTTTTGATAATATTAATGCCACCATCAGAAGAAGTTTCTATAGGATCATTAAGCCCCTTTCTTTCTTATGAAGTTTCTAATAGTATTAAGTTAAATTAAATTGGCTGAAAAATTTTTAAAAAGAACCACATGCTACCATGTGTATCCAAAATTAAGCTTTAAAAATTTCCAAGACTGTTGCTAATTAATGTCATTTCAATAAGCCAGACCAACGTTTTAATTTAGTACCATTTTTTAAAATCTTACACACTGATGGGAATAGATACCATACCATAATTTATTATCTCTTCCCAAGTTAATGCACTGATATATCTAGTGAAATTTTTTCAGGCTGTCTAGTTCAAAATTAAAACTCTTTATTTTTTTTTTTTACCCTAAGTATTTAAGTTTCCTAGCATGAACTACCTGAAATCAAACTAAACAATTGTTTAAACCCAACTTTTAACTGTAAGATAGTGCAATGCTTTAGAAACCCATTTAGATACCAGATGGTTAAAATAAAATAATCATTTCTAGATACACATTCACCCTAGATCATCCCCAAGAAACAATCTATAATATCAACATATTAATGCATTCATTGTCCCTTTTGTTAAGTAAACAGAGGTGGAGAAATCCTTAAAGTTCACGTAAGGAATAAGGGAGTTCCCCACAGCAAAATGGATCTGTCAGCTGCTGGGAGTCCCTTAGCCTCACCATTTACTTACAGGATTAGTTCCTCTGGTTTGCTTTGACCCCAGGCACCAGGCATATTCTATGTCTCCCAACTTTGCAGTAGTCAGCTCCCAAAAATTTCATTCTCTGCTTCAGTTGTTTTGAGTGCTAGGCTTCCCCAAGAGGGCAGAGTGGGGTTTATTTAAAGTCCCCTCTGGGGTGTCAAAATTTATGACTGAAGGCTTGGTTCCCATCCCAAAGCCAATTAATGCCAATTTAATAATGAGGACAGGGTTTTGAGAATAGTTTAAGCGAGATATCAAAGTTCTTAGACCCCAGACATTTCCCTCTGCAGTGGGCATGCTCAATCCAACTACGGGAAGAAAAGAAATCACTGCTTCCGTAATCTTGCTTAACAAAGGGGAGTAAAGTTTATCAAAGTTCTTCAAAGCACAGCTAAGAGAGGTGAAAAGGTGAGAACAGAAAAACTGGCGGTTCTATTGACTTTTGGTCCCACACAGGAGAAGCATTAGTTTAAAATTTAGCTAAAGTAACTTCCACATATGTAATGCAGGTTGGAACTCGGGACTCTGCATCGGACCAAACAATGCCATCACATTTAACAGAAACACAGATAAAATGACACACAAAGACCATCATGCAGCTCCCGTTTGTTCACAACCCCAAGATCTACAATCTTGTGACTCAGGGAGAATGGAGGGAAGAGGGGGAGGAGTAGAAGGTTTGAGTGATAGGATCCTGGGTGAAGGGGTCGGATTGGAGGCAGGGACCATGAATGGCTTCAAGGACAGAGGCATGGAATGGCTTTGTCCCATAATGAGAGTTTCTCAAACAGAGACAAGGACAATACAAACGTGACACAAACATGTACACACAGTTAACATTTAACACGAGTTCAGAAGTAAAGTTTAGAACCTAGTAACTGCCAAAACCTGATGGGTTAGACCACAAAGACAGACAGTGAATTCAACCTGAGAGAAAAAAGTAGTCAGCAAGATATGATGGGTTGCCAGCAGAGTCACCTAATGTGGGCTCATTCGTCCCTCCTCACCTAATGAGAGCACATCCGTCACTCCCCGAGTCCTCCAAGGCATCCCTTGCAAGGACATGGCCTGTGGCTTTAGGACACGTTTGTCCACCACTGACAGGGGGAACTTACGTTCTCCGCTGGAAGCCACTCTGCCAACCCAAACCAAAAACGGAAAAATGGAACCTGAACAAAAAGCTCTGAGTGATCACAAGGAAAAATGAAAAGAAGCGCCTTACTTACCTCCAGAGGGGTCTGTTGGGGTGTCCTTGTCCTATGCCTGAATTTAGGCAAATGAGTGGCAAGGGAGCTTATTTGGGACACGGTCTTGGGCTGTGCCCCTCATGGAAACCTCCAGCCAGATGTTATGATGAGTGCCTTTATAGAAGAAGAGGAGGGCCATGTGAGAGTGTTTTGGTATTAATTGTGGTCATTTGTGTGACGGTTGGAAGAGATGACTGGGTCCACCTGGGCTTGAATTCTTGTGTGATTCCCCTTAGAGACTGACTTCTGGAACTGAACTCAAAGAAGTATTGCCATGAATTGTGGTGATATTTTAAGAGGTCAAGCATGAGAGTCGCCCTTGGAAACTAATATCAAGGCCGAGGGTGGCTTTCCACAGAGCACTGGGAATTTCAGCAAAGATATCCCATGATTTCATTCTTAAAGACTTGGTAGCCATAGTTGAGAGTCAAAACACACATGGACCTCACATTGTAGACCTCAATGGGCCTGGCTATATCTAACCTTTTGGCCACTCTTTGGGAAGCCTTGCCTATGAGAGTTCTCCAGAGTTTCATTGAAATGAGCTTCCTCAACATTTAATGGTTCTTGAAACCCACAGTGCATACAAACACAATAGAAATACAAGCAGTTCAGAAGAGGCATGGTGTATAGTTGGACTTGCCTTATGCATTATGTAGGGTAGGTGTTATAAATCTAGTTAATTTTTAATTGAAATAGTTCTCCTTGTGTTTTTTAAGTTAATAAATATGTGAATTCCTGTATCCTTTTCTCTGTAGCCTATTCATCACATGTATTTTTATATAAACATATTGAATCCTACCTGGTATCACATATACATTCTTGTGAGGTGGCTGACATGGCAGATACAAATTATGACAAGAGATCACTCCTCCTAAACGCTATTGGATCATAAAATTCAGCCTAAGCGTAACCTTTCTAGTTGAACAACATTATTCATAAATCCATGTTCAGTAAAATTAATATTTTTGGATCTGTGGACGATATATATTTCATCATGAATTTCAATTGGCATATATATTGCCACTTTATAATGTCTGTGTGTGTTTTGCTCTTTGCTTAATTGCTTTGGAAAGAGATGTGTCTGAATCAGCCTCTTGGCCCTGTTTGAGGCTGTGGCTTAGATTCTCAGCACCTGATGGATCTAAAGAAAGATCCCATGGGTGCATCCAAAACCAAAATGGCCAAAAGAGCAGTTATTGTGGATGAAGACTCTCACCTTCCTCTCTAATGGCCCTGACATCCATCAAGTGAAAATAGGGATCCTTTGGGTCAAATGAGTTCTTTAAAGCCCTGCAAAGTTTAGCCCATAGGTGCTTGGGTTTTCACATGAATCCAATTTACATAAAGAATCTAAACCCCACAGTCATTTGGCCTCAAATTGAAGAAGATAAGGGGCATGTGGGAGCATTTTGTTTTGAATTGTGGTAATTTGTTTGGCGCTTGGAACAGATGACTGGGTCCACCTGGGCTTGAACTCTGGTATGATTCTCCTTAGAGACTGAATTCTGGAAGTGACATAAGAGAAGTATTGTCATGAATTGTGTTTGGATTTTACTAGGCCATGCAACCTAGATCTCAGGTATTCATTGTGGTGCAGGGAGATCTAGGTGCAGGGTGGCTTTGCCCAGAGCACTGGGAATCTCAGCCTGGATATCACATGGTTTTATTCTGAAATTCTTTAAAGCCACAGTTGAGAGTCAAAACACACATGGACCTCACATTGTAGACCTCAATTGGCCTGACTTCATGTGACCTTTTGGCCACTGTTTGGGAAGACTTGCCTGTGAGTGTTCTCAAGATCTTTCATTGAAATGAGCTTCTTCAACATTTAATGGTTCCTGAATGAATTGAAACCCACAGAGCCTCCAACTTTATCCTCAAAAAATGGCTTGATAAATACCATGAAACTTTTGAAATTCCCATGACCAGGTGGCACTGGAAAACTTTTGGATGTCTGTTGCTGATCATGAGTGTATCTCACAGTGCCTTGACTGACTGGGTTTCATGAAAATTGTGTAGAACACTGATGCCAGTATGTTGGAGCCTGTTCATTAGTGGGCCAAGAGCAGTGATGTGAAGGTGTGTGATAAAACATGTGTGTTGGGGCATGTGGATCTGCCATTGGCTTTCAATTGCCTTGTGACTGACAGGGTAAAGCCAGCAGACCCTTATATGTAAAGGCATCTTGTTATATGGATAGGTTTCTGGGCAATGTTCAGAATCAGGTTGCTATGGACAAAGGGGCAACCTATGTGGGACAGAATCCTGGTTGGTGCATTCTCATGCAGACTGTGTCCCTCCACACGTGACAGAACTCCCTCCAGCACTGTGTCCCAGTTGAACTCCTTGTATTTCATGAAGCAAATACCAAACTCCCAGTGCACCAAGGAGTAACACCACGAAAATTGGAGCATGACCAAATGGTTCACAGTCAACCCGGGGAGACACTTACACCCCAGTGGCCATAGTTTAACTACAAAAAGAGTATTCAGCACTGCTGCCTCATTTTCATTGGAAAATTAGAAACAATGTCCTTCAGGTCACATATTTGCACACCCAGATTTGATGGTCACACAACAAAGGAAGCTAAAGCTCCTGACAACAACATGTATTTTAAGAGCCCAACCTCAGAGAGTTTCTCAAGAAGTCTTTACACAAGCAGAGCTCAATGTTTGTGGAGTGTTTACCCTGTCCCTTACTTTTGGAAACTCCTCTATCACCTACAAGTTTGTGAACTCCTGAGCATTTTTTATTCCTGATATGTATTTACAGATTTTCTAACTTTTCTCCTCTAATTGTATCTTACTTGGAACTAAGGTAATGTCAAGGCAATCTTCTGGATGAGAGTGTGAACATTTTTGTGTAGCACATATTTGCATACCAATTAGAGTCATTTTCCATATTTCCATTCGAAATACTGAATCCTTGATACTAACGCATACCCTAATAGACTCTGACTACTACTCCTAATATGATGGAGAAAAATAACACAAACAGAATAGGAATACAAGCAGTTCAGAGGAATCATAGTGTATAGTTGGACTTGTTTTTGGCATGATTAATTGTAGGTGTTATAAATCTAGTCAATTTTTAATTGAAATAGTTCTCCATGTGTTTTTAATGTTAACAAATATGTGAATACCTATCTCCCTTTCTCTGTAGCCTATTCAGCACATGTATTTTTAAATGCACATATAGAACACTACCTGGTATCACACCTACATTTTGTGAGGTGGCTAATTTGGCAAATACAATTTGTGAGAAGTGATCACTCCTGTTAAAACTCTGTTGGAACTGAAAATTTAACCTAGGGGTGTGTTTCCTAGAAGAACAACATTATACATAAATACATGTTCTAAAAGAAATAATTTTGCATCTCTGGAGGATATATATTTCATGATAAATTTGATTGCTAATTTATTGTCTGTGTGTGTTTTTTTGTATATATATATATATATATATATATATATATATATATATATATATAAATATACATACACTCTCCAGATTTTTCAAAATATGAAATATATGTGTCTTATATACACTCCCTAAATTCATTCATGTTCATGTATATGGATTTATAATCAACTTTTCACAAGATCATTCTCAGAAATATTCATCCACCTGAAATACATATTGTTTCCAGTACTGAAAACTAACTTCAGTTAATGTTGCATACAAATACTAATACTTCTACAGTAACTGACCCAGTTTAACACCAATGCAAGTACATTCCTATGTGACATGATGTGTATTTTGAAATTCATTTTAATTCAACACTGGTACATTACTATTTCTTCAATTTATGCACATCATAGGATATATATTTCATCCACAAGTTAGCAAACTTATAGGCATTTGTTTCACTTTCAATCACTTCCTGCTTCAGAACACATGGATTCTTCCAGGTTTCTTGACTGGTCTTATAATGAGACTTCTTTCGAAATATATTATTTTTGATTTCTTTTATCATATTTGAAGCAAAACTGACACTCACTTCATGATAAACCATAACTATAATATCACCACTAGATGTATAACTGGTTGGAATGAATGATTTTATAACAATATAGTATTTTTTATATATTCTCTTATATCAGTTTATTCCATTATTTAAAGTGGAACCAGTTATATTATTTATTCACTATATTGTCTATTCATGCATTATCTCAATATTCATAGACACAGGGTACACCTCTTAGTACCCCGAATACTAATTTATTAGTCTTCTAAATATTGCTCCCAGAAATGGTGGAAGAAATACTCATGTCACCTGATCTACATATGCATGTTATCATAGTAATATTCTGGACACAAAATGCAAAAGTCACACGTATGATTGTACCAAAGCCTAAATGGAAACTGAACATGGATTACTAAAAACATCCATATCCAGGTTGCCTAATGCTCTCAAATGTCAATCCTATTGGTGACCACATTTTTGTTTCTTCCTAAGATTATATATTCAACCTCAAAACTGTTGGAAATGTCTAGTTTTTTCACTCACTTTATACTTTGCCTGATTTCCTAATGTCTCTATTGATATCTACTTTCCTACATATTTTTTCCAGTTCAACATTTTGACTGACCCTTCACATGTGCTGACATTGACATTCACTCTCTAACCGAAACCCTATTGCTAATGAACTTTGGTCCAAATCCTATACTCTATCTTCTTCCGAAACATACTGACTATCTTCCTGATCCTATCGACTATCCCTTTTTGAGTGGATGTACTCTACTACATTCAATCATCTGAGGTACAAGGTCCTATGCCATTGTATATCGATTTTTCTGAAACATGTATGCAGAACATAATTCAAAGCTACGTGTCCCAATCTATTGCCAAATGCACTTCTGAGCTTCAAATCTTACCTAGATTTCTGTTTTCATACTTATATTTAACCACTATATTTCTATATATTGCAGGTTCCCAATAACCTTATTCATCCCGCAGAATGATTTCTAATCCAAATCGAACGTGTTATTAACCCTAACCATGCACTGTTGCCTCAATCTAACATTACAAAAGAGCAGGGACAGGGCTATTCTTTCAATTAGGGATGTAGGTAATATTCCAACTGCTGAGAACCTCAAAGTTCGATGCAGAAATGATCCCTGGAGAAGATGTAGGCAGCTATGAAGGACCTGCATGAGCAAAAGCCATCTTCCATGTCAAACAACCTGGACAGGTTGAAGGGATGTGTATGCATCAGACTCTCTCTTCTTAATGTAGAGAAGATGAACCTAACCAGGCCTGCGTGTAGAGCTGTTCCATGGTGTCTATTTTGATATACCATTCTAACTAGTCAAATTGTCACAGGAAGTAGGGGCACCCTCCAACTCATGGAACCATTGGAAGCAAGTGTTAGGACAAAGTTGTTGCCAAGGCAGTGACCTCATTCAGTTGCAAAGAAAGTGACATACCTCATTTCCTTGGTGATGGAACTCTCTGAAATTGGGATGCAAGAAGCCAGGCACCAAGAGCCAGTCCCAGTCCCAGTCCCAGTGGGCTCACTTGTTTGGATTTACCAAGTACAGAGTCAGACCTTCTTGGTACCTACTGATGTGAGGATGGCCAAATGCCAGTAGAGCTCTGAAGAGGGGCCTTTCTTGAGACAGCAGGTTGTGGCTAACAGCAGGCTCCTTGCAGAATAACAGAGTTGGCCAAGGAGACAAGATCTGAGACCAGACAGGCCATTTCGAGTGGAACATAGTATGGCCCACCAGTCAGAGGACACTCCAGAAAGTTAAAGACCTATTTTTGGGAAGGAGGTGCCTTTTTGGTTGTGGGTGTGAGTTTGCGGTTTTGTTTCATGTTCTGAGAATAGGTAGGAAAGGTGGTTGGTTTGGTTTGGAGTCGACTGTTTCTAGTAAGTCTATAGACAAGGCGAGTGTTTCTATGTCTGTGTAGCCACTGTGTCCGTGGTTTTAGACATTAGAAACGAGAATGCATCAATGGAGGTGTCCTGTCTAGTAGAAAGCTTCACAGCATTCATCCTGCACAATTGATTAATGGACTGTTGCTTGCCTTATGGATGGGAAACACCTACTAACTTCCTAAGTTGCTGTTTTCTTCCTGAATTCTGGCCACTCTCCAGAATAGTATCATGGTTTATTGTCCAAGATATGTACCACCTCCAAACTCTGTGACATGGCCATGTCCTTGATAGCTGAAGGGAATGGGAACATCTCAGAAAACTCAGATATCAGTGTGACCAGTAAAGTCTCAGTGGAGAAACCCTGCTTGGCTCCATTTGCTTATCTATGTTTCTGTTGCCTTGAATGTCAGGAAGGTCTTTGCCTCAGGCCACCCCTTTGTGAAGCATGAAGAAACAGTTTTCAAATGGAAATGAATGGGCATCACCTGTGGCTCTTTGCTTAATTGCTCTGGAAAGGGATGTGTCTTAGTCAGACACTAGGCCCTGTTTGAGGCTGTGGCTAAGATTCTCAGCTCCTGATAGATCTAAAGAAGATCCCATGTGTGCATCCAAAACCAAAATGGCAAAAAATCTGTCATTGTGGATGAAGTCTCTTGCCTTCTTCTGTTTGGTTCCTGACCTCCATCAAGTGAGAATAGGGATCCTTTGGATCAAATGAGTTCTTCAAAGTCCTGCAGAACTGCTTGGGTTGTCTCATGATGCCAAAACACATAAAGAATCTATACCTGACAGTAAGTAGGCCTCAAATTGGAGAAGCAGAGCATTATTTATGGCAGGCCTAGAGCAGTTGTGTGCAGGTGTGTGACAATACATCTGTGGTGGGGTCATGTGGATCTTACATTGGCTTCCAAATGGCTTGTGACTGACATGGTGCAGCTAGCAGAACTTTGTATGTAAAGGCATCATGTTACATGGAGAGTTTTCAGGGCAATGTTCAGAATCAAGTTCCTATGGTAAAGGGGGCAAGCAATGGGGGATAGAAGCCTGGTTGGTGCATTCTCCTGCAGACCCTGACACACCATACGTTACAGGACTCCCTCCAGCATTGTGTCCCAGTTTAACTCCTTGTATGTCATGAACCAAATACAAAACACCCACTGCAGCAGCAAGAAACACCACGAAAAGTGGAGGATGACCAAATGATTTCAAAGTCCAGACGGGGAGACACTTATCCCCCATTGGCCACAGTTTAGTTACAAAGAGTGAATTCAACACTGCTGCCTCATGTTCATTGGACAATAAGAATTCATGTCCTCCAGGTCACAAAAATGCAGACCCAAGTTTGATGGTCTCACTACAAAGGAAGCTAAAGCTTCTGAAAACAACATATATTTCAAGTACCCAACCTCATTGTCAGTATCTCCAGAAGTGTTTAGGCCAGCAGAGATCCATGTTTGTGGAGTTTTACCCTGTCCCTAAGTTTTGGAAACGGCTCTTCCACCTCAAAGTTGTGAACTACTGAGCATTTTCCATTCTACGTATGTATTCACAGATTTTCTAACTCTTCTCCTCTAATTGTTTCTTACATGGGGCGTGGTTATTTCAAGCCATTGTTCTGAATGAGAGTGGGAATTTTTTTGTGTGTAGCAAGTATTTGCATACACATTGGATTCATTTTCCAATTTTCCATTCGAAATACTGAATCCCTGACACGAACCCATACCCTACTAGACTCTGACTACTAATTCTAATATGATGCAGAAAAGTAACAGAAACAGAATTGAAATACAAGCAGTTCAGAGGAGGCATGGTGTATAATTGATCTTGCCTTTTGCATGATAAATGTCAGGTGTTATAAATCCAGTCTATTTTTAATTGAAATAGATCTCCATGTGTTTTTAAAGTTAACAAATATGTGAATCCCTGTCTCCCTTTGTCTGTAGCCTATTCAGCACATGTATTTTTATTTGCACATATCAAATCCTACCTGGTGTCACACCTACATTCTTGTGAGGTGACTGACTTGGGAGATACAATTTGTGAGAAGACATCACTCCTCCTAAACGCTGTTGGAACTGATAATTCAAATAATGGGTGAGCTTCCTAGTAGAAAAACATTATACATAAATCCCTGTTAAGAAAATTGAATATTTTTGGATCTGTGATTGATGTATATTTCATGGTGAATTTAGATTTGCATATATGTTGCTACATTTTAATATCTGTATGTGTCTGTGTGTGTATACACACACACACACACACACACACACACACACACACTCTCTCTCTCTCTCCAGATTTTTCAAAATATGAAATATATGTATCTTATTTACACTCCCTAAATTCATTTATGTTCAAGTATGTGGATTTATAATCAACTTTTCACAAGATTTTTCTCAGAAATAATTATCCACCTGAAATACATATTTGTTTCCTAGTACTGAAAACTAACTTCAATGAATGGTACATACAAATCCTGTTGATAGCCACAGCCAAGGGTCTCCAGTAAATACCATATGTACTACTGCACAACCTAAGGCAGGCATGGTCCCTAAGCCACATGCTCGTTGTTTAAACAGAGAGGGGGAGATGTTGAGAGCCACAGCCAAAGGGGCCCCAGGAAACCTCCAGCTGCCAGCAAACTTCCAGCTGCCGGCTGATGATTGGCTCCTCAGCGGCCCCAGCAACATCTAGCTGATTGGCTCCTCTGCGGTGATGCTCATTGCAGATGCTCGTTGAGCTGTTTCCCCGCCCTTTCAGACTGCCAGTGGATGATTGGCTGACAGAGGCCCCAGCAACATCTAGCTGATTGGCTCCTCTGTGGTGATGCTCAATGGGATGTTTCCCTGCCCTTTTAGACAACGGAGCTGCTCATTGGTGGACTTTTTTGGCTCCGCCCATGTGACCCAGCCAATCGGCCTCAAAAGGAGGAGGCTTGTGGTTGAGGGAGAGGCTTGTGGGAAGACTGTGGTGGCAGTTGGGCTCTGAGGGTTTTTCCTGAGAAGCTGTTTTGTTTGGCTTGTGTGGTTCTAAAAATAAAGTTTGTTTCTTTTGACAATTGGCTCCTGAATTGTGCCCAGCCAGACTGATGATAATCATGTAAAATGTTGATTTTAAATCGCATACATGAACTTGAATGAATTTAGGGAGTGTATAATAAGACACATATATTTCATATTTTGGAAAATCTGGAAAATCTGGTATATATATATATATATATATATATATATATATATATATATATACACACACACACACACAACAATAAAATGTAGCAATATATATGCCAATTGAAATTTATCATGAAATATATATCATCCATATATCTAAAAATATTCATTTTACTGAACATGGATTTATGTATGATGTTGTTCACTAGGAAGCTCACCCATAGTTTGAATTTTCAGTTCCATCAGTATTTAGGGGAAGTGATCTATTCTCATAATTTGTATATTCCAAAGTTAGTGAGATCACAAGAATTTACGTGTGTTACCAGGTAGGAGTCTATATATGCATAAAAATATACATGTTCTAAAGAGGCTACAGAGCAAAGGAGACAGGAATTTACATATGTGTTAACTTTGAAAACTCATGGAGAAATATTACAATGAAAAGTTGACTAGATTTATAACACATATCCTTGATAAAGGAGAAGGAAAATCCAAGTATACACCATGCCTCCTACAAAAGGCCTGTATTTCTATTCTGTTAGGTTTCTTTTTCTCCATCATTTTAGGATAGTAGTCAGAGTCTAGTAGGGTATGGGTTAGTGTCAGAAATTCAGTATTGCAAATGGAAAATAGGATAATGTATCCAATGTGTATGCAAATATGTGCTACACAATAATCTTCCCACTCTCACCTAGAACAATGCCTTGACATTACCTTTGCCCCAAGTGAGACACAATTAGAGAAGAAGAGTTAGAAAATCTGTGAATACATATCTGGAATGGAAAATTCTCAGGAGTTCTCAACCTGGGAGCAGTTAGAGGAGTTTCCAGAAGTAAGGGATTGGGTAAACACTCCACAACCATGGAGCTCTGCTGGAAAAAAGACTTCTGGAGAATCTGCCTCTGAGGTGTGGCACTTGAAATATATATTGTTGTCAGGAGCTTTGTCTTCATTTGTAGTGAAACCATCAAAGCTGGGTCTGAATCTATGTGACCTGGAGAACATGGTTTCTTATTTTCCAATGAACCTGAGGCAGCAGTGCTGATTTCTCTCTTTGTAGGTAAACAGAGGCCACTGGGCCAAAGTGTCTAACCATGTGGACTGTGAAGCCATTTAGTCATCCTCCAATTTTCATGGTGTTTCTTGGTGCTGAACTGGGAGTTTGGTATTTGCTTCAAGAAATACAAGGAGTTCAACTGGGACACAGTGTTGGAGGGAGTTCTGTGACATGTGCTGGGTCAGAGTCTCCAGGAGAACGCACTAACCCGGCTTCTATCCCACATAGCTTGCCCCCTTGACCATAGCAACCTGATTCTGAACATTTCCCTGAAACCTCTCCATATAACAAGATGCCTTTGCATATAAGGGTCTGCTGGGTGCACCATGTTAGCTAAAAGCCATTTGGAAGTCAATGGCAGATCCACATGGCACCACCATAAATATTTTATCACACACCTGCACACCACAACTCTGGGCCAACTACTCCGCAGTCTCCATCTAACCGGCATCTCTGTTCTACACCACTTTCATTATACCCAATCAATCAAGGCACTGTCTGGTACACTAATGATCAGCAACAGGACATCAAAGGTTCTCCAGTGCCACCTCATCATGCGAATTTCAAAAATTTCATGGTATTTATCTAGTCATTTTACAAGGATGAAGTTGGAGGCATTGTGGGTTTCAATTCTTTCAGGAATCATTCAATGTTGAGGAAGCTCATTTCAATGAAAGTTCTGGAGAACTCTCACAGGCAAGGCTTTCCAAAGAGTGGCCAAATAGTCACATGAAGCCAGGCCAATTGAGGTCTACAATGTGAGGTCCATGTGTGTTTTGACTCTCAACTATGTCTGGCAAGTATTTCAAAATAACATCATAAGATATTCTGTCTGAGATTCCCAGTGCTCTGTGGAAAGCCACCCCGGGCCTAGATCTCAGTTTCAAAGGGCGACTTTCATGGGTGGCCGCCTAAAATCCCAACACAAATCATGGCAATACTTCTCTGAGGTCAGTTCCAGAACTCAGTCTCTAAGAGGAATCACACCAGAGTTCCAGAGTTCAAGCCCTGGTGGACCCAGTCATCTTTTCCGACTGCCACATAAATGACCACAATGAAAACCAAAACACTCCCAAATGGCCCTCATCTTCTTCCATATAGACACTCATCATAACCTCTGGCTTGACGTTTCCTTGAGGGGCACAGCCCAAGACAGTGTCCAAAATAATCTCGCTTTCCTCTCATTTGCCTAAAGTCAGGGTGGCCTGGACACCCATTCTGTGAACCATGAGTGATCAAATAACCCTGACTTTAATACTGCTCTGCTTCTCCAATTTGAGGCCTACTGTCTGTGGAGTATAGATTCTTGATGTGAATTGGAGTAATGAAAAAACCCAATAACCCATTGGCTACACTCTGCAGGATTTTGAAGAACTCATTTGACCCAATAAATCCCTATTCTCATTTTATGGAGGTCAGGAACCTTACAGAGGAAAGTGAGAGACTTCATCCTCAATGACTGCTTTTTGGGCCATTTTGGTTTTTGATGTGCCTTCTGGAATGTTACATATTTTTTTTTTTGGTTTTAGTGCCTTCTGGAATATTACATAATTTTTTTCTTTAGACATTATTGCCAGAGTTCCTATCTTCATCCCAGTGCAGGTGAAATCAAAGATAATACCAATATACAGCTTCTGCAATAGCCATCCCTGTACTGCTTGCAGAACTTGCCTGGACACATTGTGAACTCACCTAAATGCATTGTGAACTATCTGTTGGTGCAGCGACTTGTGGTAGTGTTGGGGTATATTTGCTGATGATGTCATCGGTGGTACAATTTTTCCAAAAGGAGCCATCAATTGGCTTGGTGTATCTTCCTCCCTTCTGCGTGTCATGATCGTCCAGCTAAAATTTGGGGGGCCAACAGAGGTGAGGCAAAAAACCTCACCCACCCCCGCTGGTACAAAGACCTCTCCACAGGTGTGGCTCTATACTGGACGGGTAGTCAGTGACGGGTAAGATCCAATTGCAATGGTACCAACTTAACGGGTAAAGACCATATGTACTCTTGGACAACCTAAGGCAGGCACGGTCCCTAAGCCACATGCGTGTTGTTTAAACAGAGAGGCGAAGATGTTGAGAGCCACAGCCGAAGGGGACCCAGCAGAATTCCTACTGCCAGCAAACTTCCAGCTGCCGGCTGATGATTGGCTCACAGCGGCCCCAGCAACACCTAGCTGATTGGCTCCTCTGCGTTGATGCTCAATGGGCTGTTTCCCTGCCCTTTCAGACCACAAAACTGCTCATTGGGGGACTTTTTTTGACTCCGCCCACATGACCCAGCCAATCGCCCTCAAGAGCAGGAGTATTGTGGGAGGCGGAGAGAGGCTCCTGTGGGAGGGAGAGGTTTTGGGAAGCCAGTGGTGGCAGTTGGGGCTCTGAAGGTTTTTCCTGAGAGGCTGTTTTGTTTGGCATGTGTGGTTCTAAAAATAAAGTTAGTTTCTTTTGACAAGTGGCTGCTGATTGTGCCCAGCAAGACTGCGGCATTATCCTAATATTTCTACAATAACTGACCAAGTTTAACATCAATGCAAGTAGATTCCTGTGGGAGAGGACATGATGTGTATTTTGACGTTCATTTTTATGTATCAGTGGTACATTACTATTTCTTCAGTTTACGCACATCATAGTATATATATTTGATCCACAAGTTCACAAATTTATAGGCATTTGTTTCACTTTCAATCACTTTCTGCTTCAAAAAACATGTATTCCTCCAGGTTTCTTGACTGGTCTTTTCATGAGACTTCTTTCCAAACACATTATTTCCGATTTCCATAATCACTTTTGAAGCAAAACTCACACATTCTTCATGAAAAACCATAATGCTGATATAACCATTATATATATTACTGGTTGGAATGAAGGATTGTATATCAATGTAAGATTTTCTGTATATTTTCAGATATCAATTCAATCCATTATTTAAAGTTAGAACCAGTTATAATATTTCTTTACAGTATGGTCTATTCATGCATTATCTCTATAATTATAGACACAGTGTACACCATTTTTACCTCCAAAAATAATTGATACGTCTTCAAAATATTGCTCCCAGAAATGGTGGAAGAAATACTCATGTCACCTGATCTACATATATATTTTACCACAGTAATATTCTGCACACAGAAAGAAGAGGTCAAACTTATGTTTGTACCAAAGCCTAAATGAAAAGTGAGCATGGATTACGGAAAACATCCATGTCCATATTGCCTAATGCTCTCAAAAGTTCATCCTATTGGTGACTACATGTTTGTTTCTTCCTAAGATTATATATTCAAACTCAAGCCTGTTGAAAATGTATAATTCTATCACTCACTTTATACTTTGCCTGATATCCTAATGTCAATTGATATCTGCATTCCTACTTTTTTCCCCAGTTCATCCTTTTGACGGACTCTCCACATGTGCTGACAATTACATTCACTCTCTATCCGAAACCCTATTGCTAAAGATCTTTTCATCCAAATCTTATACTCACTCTTCTTTCAAAACCTACCAACAATCTTACTAATCCTACAAATTATTTCTTTTTGACTGGATGTTCTCTTCAACATTCAATCAACCAAGGTACAAGGAATTATGCCATTGTATATCGATTTATCTGAGACATCTGTGCAGAATATAATTCAAAGCTAAGAATCCCAGCCAAGGGTCCAATGCAATTCTGGGCTTCAAATATTACCTAGATGTCTGTTTTCATACTTATATTTCACTTATATTCTTATAAATATCGCACGTTCCCAATACCATAATTCATCCCGCAGAATGATTCCTAACCCAAATGGAACATGTTATTAACCCTGACCATACACTGTTCTCTCAATCTAACTTTACTGAAGAGCAGGGACAGAGTTGGTCTTTCAATACAGAAATTAGGGGATCTTCCACTTGCTGAGAACCTCCAATGTCATTAAAGAAATGATCCCTGGATTAAATGTAGGCAGCTATGAATGACGTCAGAGAGCAAAAGTCATCTTCCATGACAAACAACCTGGTTAGCATGAAGGGATGTGTCTGAATCAACATTTCTTTTCTTAATGTATAGAAGATGGACCAAACCAGGCCTATCTGGAGAGTTTTTTTGGGTGCCTATGGCTGATATACCATGCAAACTTGTGAAAGTTTCACTGGAAGAAGGGGCAGCCTCCAACTCATTGGACTTTGGAAGCAACTCTTAGGACAAATTGGTTGACAAGGCAGTAACCTAATTCAGTTCCTGAAGGAAGTGACCTACGTCACTTCCTTGGTGAAGGAATTCTCTGAACTTGGGATCCATGAAGACAGGTACCCAGAGTCAGTCCCAGTCCCAGTCCCAGTGGGCTCACTTGTTCAGTTTTACCAAGGACAGGGTCAGTCTTTCTTGGTACCTACCTATGTGAGGATGGCCAAAGGCCAGAAGAGCTCTGAAGAGGGACCTTTTCTGAGAAAGCAGGTAGTGGCTCACCGCTGGCTCCTGACAACTTCACAAAGTTGGCCAAAGAGACCAGATCTGAGTCAGGACAGGACATTTCGGGAGAACATTTTATGGCCCACCAGTCAGAGGACACTCTGGATAGTCACAGACCTACTTGGGGGAAGGAGGTGCCTTTGTGGGAGTGGTTGTGGTTTTGTGGTTTTGTCACATGTTCTGAGAATAGGTAGGAAATGTGGTTTGTTTGGTTTGGATTGGACTGTTTCTAGTAAGTCGTTTGACATGTAAGTGTTTCTATGTCTGTGTATCCCACTGTGTCTGTGGTTGTAGACATTAGAAAAGAGAATGAATTAATGGATGTGTCCTGACTAGTAGAAAGCTTCCCAGCATTCATCCTGCCCAATTGATGAATGGACTGCGGCTTGCCTTCTGGATGGGCAAAACCTTCTATCTTCGTAAGATCCTGTTTTCTTCCTGAATTCTGGCCACTCTCCAGAATAGGCTCATGGTTTTGTGTCCAAGATATATACCACCTCCAAGCTCTGTGACATGGCCATGTACTTGATAGCTGAAGTGAATGGGGAGCATCTCAGAAAACTCAGATATCAGTGTGACCAGGAAAGTCTCAGTGGAGAAACCCTGCTTTGTGTCTTTTGCTTACCTGTTCTTCTGTTGCCCTAAATGTCAGGAAGGTCTTTGCCTCTGGCCACCCCTTTGTGAAGCCTGAAGAAAACAGTTTTCAAATGAAAATGAATGGGCATCACCTGTGGCTCTTTGCTTAATTGCTTTGTAAAAGGATGTGTCTGAATCAGCCTCTTGGTTCTGTGTGAGGTTGTGGCTTAGATTCTCAGTACCTGATGCATCAAAAGATAGATTCCATGTGTGCATTCAAAACAGAAATGGCAAATGAGTCTCTTGCCTTCCTCTATTAGATTCCTGACCTTCATCAAGTAAGAATCAGGATCCTTTAGTTCAAAAGAGTTCTTTGAACCCCTGCAGAAGTGCTTGGGTTTTCTGATGACTCCAAATCACATAAAGAATCTATACCTGACAGTCAGTAGGCCTCAAATTGGAAAAGCAGAACAGTATTAACGCCATGCCTATTTGATCAGTTCTGGTTCACAAAAAGGGTGTGTAGGCCACCCTGACTTTCGGCAAATGAGGGGAAAGTGAGCTTATTTTGGACAGTGTCTTGGTCTGCGCCCCTCATGGAAACTTCTAGCCAGAGGTTATGATTAGTGTCTATATGGAAGAACATGAGGGCCATGTGAGAGTGTTTTGGTTTTCATTGTGGTCATTTGTGTGGAGGTGGGAAAAGATGACTGCGTCCACCTGGGTTTCAACTCTTGTGGGATTCCCCTTGGAGACTGAGTTCTGAAACTGACCTTAGAGAAGTATTGCCATGAATTGTGTTGGGATTTTCGGAGGCCACGCATGAGAGTCACCCTTGGAAACTGAGATCTAGGCCCAGGGTGGCTTTCCACAGAGCACTGGGAATCTCAGCGAGGATATCACTTGATTATATTCTGAAAGACTTGGCAGCAATAGTTGAGAGTCAAAACACACATGGACCTCACATTGTAGACCTCAATGTGGCTGGCTTTATGTGACCTTGGGCCACTCTTTCAGAAGACTTGCCTGTGAGAGTTCTCTAGAGCTTCCATTGAAATGAGATTCCTCAATATTTAATGGTTCCTGAATGAATTGAAACCCACAGTAACTCCAACTTCATCCTTGAAAAATGGCTAGAAAATACCATGAAATTTTTGAAATTTCCATGACCAGCTGGCACTGGAAAACCATTTGATGTCCTGTTGCTTATCATGAGTATACAAGACAGTGCCTGGTTTGACTGAGTTTCATGATAATGGTGTAGAAAAGATATGCCAGTAAGTTGGAGCCTGCTGAGTAGTGGGCCAAGAGCAGTAGAGTGTAGGTGTGTGAAAAAACATCTGTGGTGGGGCCACGTGGATCTGCCATTGGCTTAGAAATGGTTTGTGACTGACATGGTGCAGCTAGCAGACCTTTGGATGTAAAGGCATCTTGTTGTATGGAGAGGTTTCAGGGCAATGTTCAGAATCATGTTGCTATGGTCAAGGGGGCAACTATGTGTGATAGAAGCCTTCTTGGTACATTCTCCTGCCGATCCTGACCACCACACGTGACAGAACTCCCTGCAGCACTGTATCACAGTTAAACTCCTTTATTTCGTAAAGTAAATACCAAACTTTCAGTGCAGCATCAAATAACATGATTAAATGTGAAGGATGATCAAATGGCTTCACAGTCCACATGGGGAGACACTTAGCCCCCAGTAGCCCCAGTTTGCCTACAAAGAGAGAATTCAGTACTGCTGCCTCGTGTTCATAGGAAAATAAAAAAAAACATGTCGTCCAGGTCACATAGATGCAGACTTAGCTTTGATGGTCTCACTACAAAGGAAGCTAAAGCTCCTGACAACAACATATATTTCAAGTGCCCAAACTCAGAGGCATTTTCTCAAGAAGTCTTAAGGCCGACACAGCTCCATGTTTGTGGTATTTACCCTGTCCCTTACTTTTGGAAACTCCTCTACCACCTTCAAGGTTGTGAACTCCTGAGCATTTTCCATTTCAGATATTTATTATGAACTCAAACAACAACAAGTGCTGGCGAGGATGTGGAGAAAAGGGTACACTTGTACATTGCTGGTGGGACTGCAAATTGGTGCAGGCAAATTGGAAAGCAGTATGGAGATTTCTTGTAGATGTGTTAATGGAACCACCATTTGACCCAGGTATTCCCCTTCTCAGTCTATTCCCTAAAGACCTAAAAAAAATGCTACAGGGACACTGCTACATTGATGTTCATAGCAGCACAATTTACAATAGCAAGACTGTGGAACCAACCTAGATGCACTTCCATAGATGAATGGATAAAAAATGAGGCATTTATACACAGTGGAGTATTACTCTGCATTAAAAAATGACAAAATTTTTACAGAGAAATGGATGGCATTAGAGCAGATTATGCTAAGTGAAGCTAGCCAATCCCTAAAACCAAATGCCAAATGTCTTTTTGATATAAAGAGAGTAACTAAGAACAGAGTAGGGACGAATAGAATGAGAAGAAAATTAACATTAAACAGGGATGAGAGGAGGAAGGGAAAGGGAGAGAGAAGGGAAATTTCATGGAAATAAAAGGAGACCCTCAGGGTTATACAAAATTACATACAAGAGGAGGTGAGGTACAGGAAAAAATTATACAAGGGGGAGAAATGAATTAAAGTAAAGAGGAAGAGAGAGAAGAGGAGAGGGGAGGTAAGGGGAGGGGGATAGTAGAGGTTAGGAAAGGCAGCAGAATACGACAGACACTAGTATGGCAATATGTAAATCAATGGATGTGTAACTGATGTGATTCTGCAATCTGTTTATGGGGTAAAAATGGGAGTTCATAACCCACTTGAATCACAGTGTGGAATATGATATATCAAGAACTATGTAATGTTTTGAACAAACATAAATAAAAATTAAAAAAAAGAAAACTAACTTTGGTGAATGGTGCAAAGAAATCCTAATATTTCTACAGTAACTGACACAGTTTAACATCAATGCGAGAAGATTCCTGTGGGACATGATGTGTATTTTGATGTTCATTTTTATTCAGCACTGGTACATTACTATTTCTTCAGTTTATTCACATCATATTATAATATTTCATCCACAAGTAAGCAAATTTATCGTCATTTTTTTCAATTTCAATCACTTCCTGCTTCAGAACTCATGAATTCCTCGGTGTTCCTTGACTGGCATTTTCATGAGACTTCTTTCCAAACACATTATTTTCGATTTCCATAATCACATTTGAAGCAAAACTCACACAAACTTCATGATAAATCGTACCCTAATATTAACATTAGGTGTATAACTGGTTGTCATGAATGATTGCATATCAATATAAGATTTCTTATATATTTTCAGATATCAATTCAATCCATTATTTAAAGTGGAACAAGTTGTATTATTTATTGAAATTAAGGTCTATTCATGCATTATCTGTATATTCATAAAAACAGGGTACACCTCTTTTTACCCCCAATGCTAATTTATACGTTTTCAAAATACTGCTCCTAGAAATGGTGGAAGAAAAAATCATGTCATCTGATCTACATATACATTTTATCACAGTAATATTCTGGAAACAAAATGCAAAGGTCCCACTTAGGATTGTACCAAAGCCTAAATGTAAAGTGAACATGGATTACTAACAATATCCATGTCCATGTTGCCTAATGCTCTCAAATGTCAATCCTATTGGTGACCTACATATTTGTTTCTTCCTAAGATTAGATATTCAATCTCAACCCTGTTGAAAATGTCTTATTCTATCACTCACTTTATACTTTGCCTGATTTCCTAATGTCTCTATTGATATCTGCTTTTCTACAAATTTTCCCCAGTTCATCATTGTGTCTGATTTCTTCATATGTGCTGACATTTATATTCACTCACTGCCCGAAAAAAATTGCTAAAGAACTTTTGTTACATATCCTATACTAACTCTACTTGCTAAACATAACGACTATCTTCTTTTTTTTTAAATTTTTTTTATTGGTTGTTCAAAACATTACAAAGCTCATGGCATATCATCTTCCATACATTTGATTCAAATGGGTTATCAGCTCCCATTTTTACCCCAAATACAAGTTGCAGAATCACATCGGTTACACATCCACATTTTTACATAATACCATATTAATGACTGCGACTATCTTCTTAATCCTACCAACAATCCCTTTTGACTGGATGTTCTCTTCAGCATTCAATCATCCAAGGTTCAAGTTCCTCTGCCATTGTATATCGATTTATTTGAGACATGTGTGCAGATAGTAATTCAAAGCTAAATATCCCAATCAATGGCCCAATGTCGTTCTGGGATTCAAATCTTACTTTAATTTCTGTTTTCATACGTATATTTAACCTCGATATTCTTATAAATATCACAGGTTCCCAATACCATTATTAATCCAGCAGAATGATTCCTAACCCAAATTGAACATGAAATTAGCCCTAACCATACACTGTTCACTCAATCTAACTTTACAGAAGAGCAGAGACAGATTGTTCTTACAATACAGGAATGTAGGGGATGCTCTACCTGTTAAGAACCTCAAAGGTCCATGCAGAAATGATCCCTGGAGAAGATGTAGGCAGCAATGAAGGACCTGAGAGACAAAAAGTCATTTTCCATGGCAAACAACCTGGTCAGGATGAAGGGTTTTGTCTGATTCAGCCTCTATCTTCTTACTGTAGAGAAGATGGACCAAACCAGGCTTGTGTGGAGAGCTGTTCTCGGGTGCCTAAGGTTGATATACCATTCTAAGTTGTGAAAGTGCCAAAGGAAGTAGGGGCAGCCTCCATCTCATGGGACCCTTGGAAGCAACTGTTAGGACAAAGTGGTTGCCAAGGCAGTGACCTCATTCAGTTCTTAAATAAGTGACCTACCTCACTTCCTTGTTGATGGAACTTTCTGAACTTGCGACCAAGGAAACCAAGCACCAGAGCCAGTCCCAGTCCCAGTCCAAGTGGTCTCATTTGTTTGGAATCACCAAGGACAGAGTCAGTCTTCTTGGTACTGACTGATGTGAGGATGGCCAAATGCCAGGAAAGATATGAACAGGGGCCTTTCCTGACTAAGCAGGTAGTGGCTCACTGCTGGCTCCTGACTGCTTCACAGAGTTGTACAAGGAGACCAGATCTGAGACAGGACAGACCATTACTGGGGAACATAGTATGCTAAACCTGTCAGAGGACACTCAGGATAATCACAGCCCTACTTGGGGGAAGGAGGTGTCTTTTTGAGTGTGGGTGTGTGGTTTTGTCTCTGTTCTGAGAATAGGTAGGAAAGGAGGTTTCTTTGGTTTGCAGTGAACTGTTTCTAGTAAGTCGTTTTACAAGGTGAGTGTTTCTATGTCTGTGTATCCCACTGTGTCCGTGGTTGTATACATTAGAAAAGAGAATGCATCAATGCATGTGTCCCCTCTAGTAGAAAGCTTCCCAGCATTCATCCTGCCCAATTAATGAATGGAGTGTGGTTTCCATATCGATAGGCAACACCTACTACCTTATTAAGTCCCTGTTTTCTTTCTGAATTCTGACAACTCTTCAGAATAGGCTCTTGGGTTTGTGTCCAAGATATGTACCACCTCCAATCTCTGTCACATGGCCATGTACTGGATATCTGAAGGGAATGGCCAGCATCTCAGAAAACTCAGATATCAGTGTGACCAGGAAAGTCTCAGTGGAGAAACCCTGCTTTGGGCCTTTTGCTAACCTATTGTTCTGTTGCCTTGAATATCAGGATGTCTTTGCCTCTGGCCACCCCTTTGGGAAGCCTGAGGAAAACATTTTTCAAATGGAAATGAAGGGCATCACCTGTGTCTCTTTGCTTAATTGCTTTGGAAAAACATGTGTCTGAATCATCCTCTGGGCCCTGTGTGAGGCTGTGGCTTAGATTCTCAGCACCTGATGGATCAAAAGAAAGATCACATGTGTGCATCCAAAACCAAAATGGCAAATATTCACTCATTGTGAATGAATTCTTTTACCTTCCTCTGTTAGGATCCTGACTTCCATCAAGTGAGAATAGGAATCCTTTGGGCCAAATGAGTTCTTCAAATCTCTGCAGAGGGGCTTGGATTTTCTCATGACTCAAATTCACATAAAGAATCTAAACCATAGAGTCAGAAGGCCTCAAATTGAAAAAGCCAAGCAGTATTAATGGCAGGCCTATTTGATCATTCCTGGTTTACAGGAAGTGTGTCCAGGCCACCTTGATGTTAGACAAATGAGGGGAACAGGACCTTAATTTGGACACTGACTTGGGCTGTGGACCTCATTGAAAACTCCAGCCAGACGTTATAAGGAGTGTCTATATGGAAAAAGATGAGGACCATGTGCGAGTGTTTTGGTTTTAATTGTGGTCATTTGTGTGGCGGTTGGAAGAGATGACTGTTCCACTGGGCTTGAACTCTGGTGTGATTCCCCTTAGAGACTGAGTTCTTTAACTGACCTCAGAGAAGTATTGCCATGAATTGTGTTGGGATTTTAGGAGGCCACACATGAGAGTCGCCCTTGGAACCTGAGATCTAGGCCCAGGTTGGATTTCCACAGAACATTGGGAATTTCAGCCCGGATATAACATACAATTTTTCTTAAAGACTTGGCAGCCATATTTGAGTTTAAAACACACATGGACCTCATATTGTAGATCTCAATGGGCCTGGCTTCATGTGACATTTTGGCCACCCTTAGGGAAACCTTGCCTGTGAGAGTGCTCCAGAGCTTTCATTGAAATTAGCTTCTTCACCATTTAATGGTTCCTGAATTAATTGAATCCCTCAGAGCCTCAAACTTCATCCGTGAAAAATGGCTAGAAAATTACCATGAAATTTTTGATATTTTCATGATCAGCTGGCACTGGAAATACTTTGGATGTCCTGTTTCTGATCCTGAGTATACCAGACACTGCCTTGATTGACTTTGTTTCATGAAAATGGTGTAGAACAGATATGCCAGTAAGTTGGAGCCTGGTGAGTAGTGGGCCTAGAGCAGTGGTATCTAATTGTGTGATAAAACATCTGTGTTGCGGCCCTGTGGATCAGCCATTGGCTTCCAAATGGCTTGTGACTGACATGGTGCAGCCAGCAGACCCATATATGTAAAGGCATCTTGTTATATGGAGAGGATTCACTGCAATGTTCAGAATCATGTTGCTATTCTCAAGGGGGCAATCTACATGGGATAGAACCTTGGTTGGTGCATTCTCCTGAAGACCCTGACTCACCACACCTTAAAGAACTCCCTCCACCACTCTGTCCCATTTTAACTCCTTGTATTTTTTGAAGCAAATACCAAACTCCCAGTGCAGCAGCGAGAAACACCACGAAAAGTGGAGGATGACCAATTGGCTTCACAGTCCACACTGAAAGACACTTAGACCCCAGTGTCCATAGTTTACCTACAAAGAGAGAATTCAGCACTGCTGCCTCATGTTCATTGGATAATAAGAAACCATGTCCTACAAGTAACATAGATGCAGACCCAGCTTTCATGGTTTCTCTACAAAGGAACTAAATCTCCTCAGAACATCAAATACTTCAAGTGCCCACTCTTAGAGGCAGTTTCTCAAAAAATATTTAGGCCAGCAGAGCTAGATGTTTGTGGAAGGTTTACCCTGTCCCTTACTTTTAGAATCTTCTCTACCACCTCCAAAGTTGTAAACTCCAGAGTATTTTCCATTCCAGATATATATTCACAGATTTTCTAACTCTTATCCTCTAATTGTGTCTTACTTGAGGAGAATGTAATGTCAAGGCATTGTTCTGGATGAAAGTGGGAAGATTTTTGTGTAGCACATATTTGCATACACATTGGATTCAATTTCCTATTTTCCATTAGAAATGCTGAATCCCTGAAACTAACATATACCCTATTAGACTCTGACTACTAATCCTAATATGATGGAGAAAAATAACACAAACATAATAGAAATACAAGCAGTTTAGATGAGGTATGTTTTATAGTTGGAGTTGCCTTTTGCATGGTATAGTGTAGCAGTTATAAATCTAGTCAATTATTTGTTGAAATAGTTATCCATGCGTTTTTAAAGTTAACAAATAAGTGAATTCCTGTCCCCCTTTCTCTGTAGCCTATTCAGCACACGTATTTTTATATGCACATATAGAATCCTACCTGGTACCACACGTACATTCTTGTGAGGTGGCTGATTTGGCAGATGCAAATTGGAAGAAGAGATCACTCCTCCTAAATGCTGCTTGAACATTTAATTCAAATGTGAGTGAGCTTCCTAGTTGAACAACATTATACATAAATCCATGTTCAGTAAAATGAATATATTTGGATCTGTGGATAATATACATTTCATGGTGAATTTCGTTTGGCATATATATTGCAATTTTTAATGTCTGTCTCTGTGTGTGTATATAAATATATATATAGATACACTCTCAGGAGTATTCAAAATATGAAATATGTGTCTTATTACACACTTCCTAAATTCATTCATATTTATGTTGTGGATTTATAATCAACTTTTCACAAGATTATTCTCAGAAATATTCATCCACCTGAAATACGTATTTGTTTCTTAGTACTGTTTCCACCCCAGATATGCATTCACGGATTTTCAAACTCTTCTACCCTAATTGTGTCTTACTTGAGGTGAAGGTAATGTAAAGGCATTGTTCTGGATGAGAGTGGGAAGATAATTGTGTAGCATATATTTTTATACACATTGGATTCATTTTCCTATATACCATTGAAAATACTGAATCCCTGACAATAACCCATACCCTACTATACTCTGTCTACTAATCCAAATGATGGAGAAAAACAACCCAAACAGAATAGAAATACAAGCAGTTCAGAGGAGGCGTGGGGTATAGTTGGACTTGCCTTTTTCATGATAAATGGTAGGTGTTATAAATCTAGTCAATTTTTAATTGAAATAGTTCTCCATGTGTTGTTAAAGTTAACAAATATGTAAATGCCTGTCTGCCTTTCTCTGTAGCCTATTCAGCACATGTATTTTTATATGCTTTATAGATTCCTACCTGGTATCACACGTTCATTTTTGTGAGGTGACTGACTTGGCAGATACAAGTTGTGAGAAGAGATCACTCCTCTAAACGCTACTGGAACTGAAAATTCAAACTATGGGTGAGCTTCCTAGTAGAACAACATTATACATAAATCCTTGTTCAGTAAAATAAATATTTTTGCATCTGTGGATGCTATATATTTTATGATGAACTTCGATTGGCGTATATATTCCTACATTTTAATGTCTGTGTGTGTGTTTTGTGTGTGTGTGTGTGTGTGTATATATATATATATATATATATATATATATATATATATATATACACACACATATATATGTATATACACATATATATAATTATGAATATATATATATATATATATATATATATATATATATATATATATACTGTCCTGATTTTTAAAAAATGAAATGTATGTATCTTAAATAGACTCCCTAAATTCATTCATGTTCAAAAATGTGGATTTATAATAAACTTTTCACAAAATAATTCTCAGAAATATTCATCCTCCTGAAATACACATTTGTTTCATAGTTCTGAAAACTAACTTCAGTAAATGGTGCTTACAAATCCTAATATTTGTACAGTAACTAACCCAGATTAACATCAATCAAGTAGATTTGTATGGGACATGATGTGTATTCTGACGTTTATTTTCATTCAACACTGGTACATTACTATTTCTTCAATTTTTACAAATCATAGGATATATATATTTCATCCACAAGTTCACAAATTTATACGCATTTGTTTCACAATCACTTCCTGCTTCATAAAACATGTATTCCTCCAGGTTTCTTGACTGGTCTTTTCATGAGACTTCTTTCCAAACACATTATTTTAGATTTCCATAATCACTTTTGAAGCAAAACTCACACACCCTTCATGATAAACCATAACCTTAATGTGGCCATTAGATATATAACTGGTTGGAATGAATGTTTGTATGTCAATATAAGATTTCTTGTATTTTTTCACATATAATTTCAATCCATTATTTAAAGTCGGAACCAGATATATTATTTATTCACAGTATGGTCTATTCATGCATTATCTCTATATGCACAGACAAAGGGTACACCTCTTTTTACCCTCATTACTAATTTATACATCTTGAATATGTTGCTGCCAGAAATGGTGGAAAAATAGTCATGTCACCTGATCTACATATACGTTTTATCACAGTAATATTCTGGACAAAAAAAGCAAAGGTCACACTTAAGATTGTAGCAAAGACTAAATGAAAAGTGAGCATGGATTACTAAACATCCATGTCTAGTTTCCTAATGCTGTCAAATGTCAATCCTATTGGTCACTACACATTTGTTTCTTTCTAAGATTATATATTCAAACTCAACCCTGATGAAAATATCTAATCCTATCACTCACTTTATACTTTGCCTGATTTCGTAATGTCTCTATTGATATCAGCTTTCCTAACTATTGTCCCCAGTTCATCATTGTGACTGTCTCTTCACTTGTGCTGACATTAACATTCACTGTCTACCAGAAACCCTATTGCTAAACAACATTTGGTCCAAATCCTATACTCACTCTTCTTTCTAAACCTACCGAGAATCTTCTGAATCCTACCGACTATCCCTTTTGACTGGAAGTTCTCTTCTACATTTAATCATCCATGGTACAAGGACCTAAGCCATTGTATATCGATTTACCTGACACATCAGTGCAGAACATAATTCAAACCTACGTATCCCAATCAAGGGCCCAATGCCCTTTTGGGCTTCAAATCTTAGCTAGATTTCTGTTTTCATACTTATAATTCACCTATATATTCTTCTAAATATCGCAGTTTCCCAATACCATTATTCATCCCGCAAAAAGTTTCCTAATCCAAATCGAACCTGTTAGTTAACCTAACCATACACTGTTCAGTCAATTTAACTTTACAGAAGAGCAGGGATAGAGTTGTTCTTACAATACAGGAATATAGGGGACCTTCCACATGCTGAGAAACTCAAAGGTCCATGCAGAAATGATTCCTGGAGAAGTTGTAAGCAGCTATGGAGGACCTAAGAGAGCAAAAGTCATCCTCCATGGCAAACAACCTGGTCAGGATGAAGGGTTGTGTCTGAATCAGCTTCTCTCTTCTTAATGTAGAGAAGATGGATCAAACCAGGCCTGTGTGGAGAGCTGTTCCCAGGTGCCAATGGTTGATATACCATTCTAACTTGTGAAAGTGTCACAGGAGGTAGGGGCAGCCACCATCTCATGGGACCCTTGAAAGCAATTGTTAGGACAAAGTGGTTGCCAGGGCAGTAACCTCATTCAGTTCCTGAATGAGGTGACCTACCTCTCTTCCTTGATGACGGATCTCTCTGAACTTGGGATCCAGGAAGCCAGGCACCCAGAGTCAGTCCCAGTTTCTTACCCAGTGGGCTCAGTTGTTTGGAATAACCAAGGACAGAGTAAGTCTTCCTTGGTACCTACTGATGTGAGGATTGCCAAATGCCAAGAGAGCTCTAAAAAGGGGAATTTCCTGAGAAAGCAGGTAGTGGCTCACCACTGGCTCCTGAAAACTTCACAGTGTTGGCCAAGGTGACCAGATCTGAGAAGGACAGGCCATTTCAAGGAAACATAGTATGGCCCATTAGTCAGAGTACATTCCATTAGTCACAGACCTACTTGAATAAAGGAGGTGTCGTTGTGGGTGTGATTGTGATTTTGTGGTTATGTCTCATGTTCTGAGAATAGGTAAGAAAGGCGGTTTGTTTGCTTTAGAGTGGACTGTTTGTAGTAAGTCATTTGACAAGGTGATTGTTTGTATGCCTGTGTATCCCACTGTGTCCGTGGTTGTAGACATTATAAAAGATAATGCATCAATGGATGTGTCCTGTCTAGTAGAAAGCTTGCCAACATTCATCCTGCCCAATTTATGAGTGGACTGCAGGTTGCTTTAGGGACGGGCAACACCTACTATCTTCCGAAGTTCCTGTTTTCTTCCTGAATTCTGGCCACTCTCCAGAGTAGGCTCATGGTTTTGTGTCCAAGATATGTACCACCTCCAAGCTCTGTGACATTGCCATATACTGGATAGCTGAAGGGAATAGCAAGCATCTCAGAAAACTCAGATATCAGTGTGACAAAGAAAGTCTCAGTAGAGAAACCCTGCTTTGGGTCTTTTGCTTACCTATTTTTCTGTTGCTCTAAGAGTCAGGAAGGTCTCTGCCTCAGGCCACCAATTTGTGAAGCCTGAAGAAAACTGTTTTCAAATGGAAATGAATGGGCATCACCTGTGTATCTTTGCTTAATTGCTTTGGAAAGGGATGTGTCTGAGTCAGCCACTTGGCCCTGTGTGAGGCAGTGGCTTAGATTCTCAGCACCTGATGGAACTAAAGAAAGATCCTATGTGTGCTTCCAAAACCAAACTGGCAAAAATATCAGTAATTGTGTATGAAGTATCTTGCCTTACTCTGATAGGTTTCTGATCTCCATCAAATGAGACTAGGGATCCTTTGGGTCAAATGAGTTCTTCAAAGCCCAGCAGAGGGTAGCCCATATGAACTTGGGTTTTTTCATTACTTTAAATCACATTAAGAATCTATACCTGACAGTCAGTAGGCCTCAAATTGGAGAAGCAGAGCAGTATTAAGGCCAGGCTTATTTTATCACTCCTGGTTCACAGGAATGGTGTCCAGGCCCAGCTGACTTTAAGCAAATAAGGGATAAGGGAGCTTGTTTTGGATACTGTCTTGTGCTGCGCCCCTCATGGAAACCTCCAGCCAGAGGTTATAATGAGTGTCTATATGGAAGAAGGTGAGGACCATGTGGGAGTGTTTTGGTTTTAATTGTGTTCATTTGTGTAGTGGTTGGAAGAAATGACTGGATCCACCAGGGCTAGAACTTTGGTATGATTCACCTTAGAGACTGAGTTCTGGAACTGACCTCAGAGAAGTATTGTCATGAATTGTGTTGCGATTTTAGAAGGCCACGCATGAGAGTCGCCATTGGAAACTGAAATCTAGGCCAAGGGTGGCTTTCGACTGATCACTTGGAATCTCAGCCAGGATATCACATGATTTTATTCTGAAAGACTTGACAGGCATAGTTGAGAGTCAAAACACACATGGACCTCACATTGTAGACCTCAATGGGCTGGGCTTCATGTGACTATTTGGCTACTCTTTGGGAAGCCTTGCCTTTGAGAGTTCTCCAGAGCATTCATTGAAATGAGGTTCCTCAACATTAAATGGTTCCTGAATGAATTGAAACCCACAGTTTCTCCAACTTCATCCTTGAAAAGTGGCTAGATAAATACCCTGAAATTTTTGAAACTCCCATGACCAGGTGGCACTGGAGAACCTTTGGATCTCCTGTTGCTGATCATGAGTTTACCAGACAGCGCCTTGATTGACTGGGTTTCATGATAATGGTGAAGAACAGAGATGCCAGTAAGTTGAGAATGCTGAGTAGTGGGCCCAGAGCAGTGGTGTGCAGGTGTGTGATAAAATATCTGAGGTGGGGCCGTGTGGATTTCCAATTGACTTCCAAATGCCTTTTGGCTGCCATGGTGCATCCAGCAGAACCTTACATGTAAAGGCATCTTATTATATGGAGAGGTTTCAAGGCAATGTTCAGAATCAGGTTGGTATGGTCAAGGAAAAAGCTGTGTGAAATAGAAGCCTGGTTGGTGCATTCTCCTGCAGTTCCTGACCCACCACACGTGAAAGAACTCCCTCCAGCACTGTGTCCCAGTTGAACTCCTTGTATTTTGTGAAGCAAATACCAAACTCCCAGTGCAGCACCAAGAAACACCACAAAAATGGAGGATGATCAAATGGCTTCCCAGTCCACACGGGGAGACACTTAGCCCCCAGTGGCCACAGTTTACCTACCAAGAGAGAATTCAGCACTGCTGCCTCATGTTCATTGGAAAATAAGAAACCATGCTCTCCATTCACATAGATGCAGACTCAGCTTTGATGGTCTCAATAAAAAAGAAGCTAAACCTTCTGACAACAAAATATATTTAAAGTACCCAACCTCAGAGGCAATTTCTCAAGAAGTCTTTAGGCCGGCAGAGCTCTATGTTTGTGGAGTGTTTACCTCTTAGACCAGGATGTAAGAAAAGAACACTGACTCCAGTTAAAATCAAATTAAAGTAAGCTTATTATTTCCACTGGCTGGGCTGCCGCTCCCTCCAAAGATTGCGAGAGCAAGAGAGCAACCCCACCTTTACTACAGCCCAGGTTTGCAGCCCAGAAAGTTACACAAAAATGGGGTAACAGATAACAGAACTCTGACAAGCATCACACTAATGGGAGTTTACATTTTTTTTTTTTTTGCTAGCCCCAACATCAAAATTTATGAGGACCATTAGAGCCTCAGAGAGGGTCATTGTCTGGCCACAGAAGGCCAATATTTATGAGGTGTGACAAAGTTTCAGAGAGGGCTGCTATCTGGTCAGAGAGCCATGCACGGGTGAGTTTAAGGCACGGGCAGTCATTCCAAGCAGGTTCAGAATTTGCAGTAATTTACAGCAAAGCCAAAATGATTTTTTCATGGCTTTGTTGCAAGATGGCTCCCAATTTTAATAAAAGATAAGGTTGGGTCTATCATTCCCCCCTTTTCTTATGTGTCCCTTTGTAATCCTTGATAGGTTAGTGGAAAAGCACTGAGGAAATTTTAATCCCTCAGTTAACAGTCTCCAAATTTTTAGAACTCACCGAAAACCAGTCTCCCTGATATTACCTGACTTAATTAATTACTTATATTGATAGTCTATTTATTTTGGGCTCCATTGGTGTAAGTGGAGAGTCGTCTCTCATTTTGCCTTCTTCTCAGCTGAGAGAGGGTGACATGAGTGTGCATGGCGTGAGAGACATGAGTTGCCTTTTTGAAGTCAGTTGAGGAATATGAGTTGCCTTTTAGAAGTCAGTTCTTTTTGAAGTCTTGTTGAGGAAGAACAGGTTGTAAAGTCATCTGGGGATGGGTTCTTCTATGAGAGAAACAAAAAACATGAGTATTGAATAAATGTTGCAGTAGCTGGATCATGTCACTGTATGAAGTACCCTCACCAGTCTTTAATATCCCCAATTATCAGGACTGTCAACTTAATATTTAACTTTTAGTGTTACAGTTGTCCCTCCCCATAATATACAGTTTAATAATTTAATGTCATCTGATTTTGCAAAATCCTTTCACTAGTATGACCTCTGTGTCTAATAGAGAAACATTTAATTCTGTTACTCAGGGCTGGATAATCGTACTAGCAAACACCAAGCCTACCTGTGTAGGTTAGGAATATCTGTAGGCCTTAAACTAAAAACTTCTGCCTCTGGCAGCTCCTCTTGATAGTCTTTGCAGCCAACAGTTTTACTTATTTTGGGAGGCTAACATAAAGTGTATACCTTAAAATATTATTATTATTATTATTATTATTATTATTATTATTATTATTATTATTATTTAAAATGCCCAGGAATGGCTGTATTTTGGTTTTAACTGTCTTTGCTAAGTGTTTAAGATGAAGCAGTCAAATGACTTTTGTTTCTATCTATTGTTAGCAGTCAGCTGAGCTTTTATGGGAGTCATTCCTTGGGAAACTTGAGAGCAGCTTCTCAGTTCTGCTAGTGCAATTTGAGCTACGTGGGTTCAGGTCTTGCTTGACCATGTGGCTTCCCTCAGAAGCATCAGGGATGTCTCCCTTTCCTGATGACTCTCCTCTTTGTAGCAAATGCACTGATTGGCTTTCTGTTCTCCAGTGGTCTCATTAATCTCCCTGATCGGGAGGTTATGTGACCCAGAGTTGCAAAGCTCATAGAGAAGTCCCCTGTTCCCTGGATTCAGACTGACTCAAAGGGCAAGAGTCAAATATTGTTTTTTTTTTTTTGGCCCTTTTCATTTAACTTTAATTTTCAATCCTAATCTGAAACAACCAGCAAATAAATTTTAACAGCCATATATTAAGAGTACTGCACTTTAATGTCTATAAGTTTATAATTATTTATATTTTTTTAATTGGGATCTTATTATTTTGTCTGTCTTGTAGTTGATGACTTCTTTTCTTAAATTAACCCATGTTGTGTTCTTAAAGCAACACTTCTGTAAAACACCAACAGGGAATCTTTAGATCACTTATAAAGAAATTAAAAAATAAAATTTTTTAACAAGAGTAAAAATACTTAGTTCATGTAATAGCTACCCTGAATTTTTTGGTGAGTTATATATTATATCACCTTTTTGAGATCCTAGTAATCTTGACAGAAAAAAAAAATTTGAACATAACTTTAAATGAAATAAAATCTGACCTACTGCTTTCGTAGTCATTCTCACATGTAGTAAGATGGGACACAGAGTCTTATCTCAGGTAAGCAGGGCTCCTTATAAATCTTAAATGCTTTAGTTCTCAATCTGATCTTTTTTTTAAATATCATTTTACAAAGTTTACATGAATTGTTTGAGGTCACATGAACATTAGCTCACACCATATGATATCACATTTAAAACATGAATTAAAGTACGGCTAAAAGATTTTAACCTTTACATAGATTAGGGTCTCATTAACTTAAAAATACATTTAAATTGTTCCACAATGTAAAAAATAACATAAAACTTTACATATATTATTGATAACAGGTAAATAAATCCCCAATATATATTTTATTTACCATACAACTTCAGAACACCTGCTTGATATAATGCTCTTTTAAAGTTTCTACCTTATAGAGTTGTATAACTGGAAAATATGAGCACATTAATAGCATCACAATTGCATTGAAGTTTCTACATTAACCAAGTTTAGCTTTTAAAGAAATGGCAGTACTGTGCTCTAAAATAACAGTTCTTATTTAAACATTTGTTTAATTTTTATGGTTGCTTGCTCTAGAAAATTTAAATCTTAATAAACTTAATGTTATGGGTAAACTTATGTTTAAGAAATTTTTGTCTCTTTTACACATGACTGATTTTTACAATCTTATACAGACTTTAGTACAAACTTATACAGACCTTAGTATATCAATCAGATATCAAACAAAAGTACTCATGAATGAGTAATCCCATATCAAATTTACTTTACTTATTTATCAAAATATTAGACAAATTTTTTGAACACTGTAAACCATTTTTTTGATTGAAAGAAAAGTCCTGGAACAAAGGCATATTAGACCTTTTGTAGACATTAATAGTTTATTAGATTTTTGAACACCTAGAAAAACTTGTAAGTTTAAATTTAAAGACATTTATATTTATCTGTTTACCCAATTTAACTTGAAACATTTAAATCACGTGAATTAAAGATATTTGGATCCACTTTTTAAAATTGTTTTTATGAGTTATTTTTAATATGAGTGCTCCTTATATATGTTAATTTGTGTATCATATATATGATATATGGACATATGTATATATATATATATAGACATACAACACATAACAAATTGTGCACACATAATAAAAGTGAAGGCCTTGTAGCTTTTCACAGGTGAAATCTCCATTGCAATGATTTAAAAATTCCATAGTTGGTCAAAGATATTACTGATCAGAAAAACATTAACCTAGGTCTGTAGGAGCAAAATCATGAGCTCAAAAAATAAATAAAGAACCTAAGGAAAAAATTATGAGTCCTAGAAAAATGACTGGCCAGTAATTAGTAAATACCATACAATTTACCTTTTTTTTTCCCTTAGGCCTCAAATAAGTCTCCTACTAAGCTTACAGGCTTCTTTCATTTGCATTTCAAAATAAGTCCTGGCTGAGTTCTGGAAGAAGAAGGAAAAAAAGGCTATTCTGAGCAGAAACCTTAGGCCTAAGGTATTTTAAACATAATTTTCATGTTCGGATGTTGAAAATTATGATACAAGTTTAAGATACAATTCACAAAATTTTATATCTTTACAAGTTGTTTTGTCAACAGATATCATACTATGATTTAGTATCCTCGTCCAAATTAATGCACTGGAACACACAGTGACATTTTCCGAGGCTACCTAATTTAAAATTGGTGAAACAAAGACTGAATGATTGGGAAGTTACTTGCCAACTTGGAAGTAGAGTTCTTTAGTTTTCCATCCTAAGTATTTAAGTTCTCTGGCATGAATTATCTGAAACCATGAACTAAACAAATACCTAAACCCGACTTTTAACTGCAAGATTGTGGAATGCTTCAAAAACCCATTCAGATACCAGATTGGTACAATGAAACATCATCATTTAGACACACATTCAGCTAAGATCATTTCCAAGAAACAATTTATAATATTAACACATTATTGCACATGTCTTAAAGGGCTAGAAAAAAGGCACAAGACAGACAGAAATGAACTCCAGACAATGGCTGACAGACAGAACCCTTTAAAACAGAGCAAATAAGAGAAAAATCTCCTTCTCCAGTGGCACCACAGATGTCCCCACAAGGGGACCAAATGTTTTCACAGAGGAGCAACCTGAAATATAAAATAAAGTGTCTCCATGGCAACTTTACTGCATTTAGTGTCCCCTTTTTGTTTTTCTCTTTTTTTAAGAAGACAGAGGTGGCATTATCCTTGCAGTGCAGGGAACGAAGGAGGGAATTCCCTGAAGCAACAGGGCTTCGGCAGATGCTGGGAGATACTCAGTTCTTCATTCCTCAGCAGGCATTACCATCTGCACTGGGTGTGCTCCAGGCAGCCAGCTAGGGGCTTCTCTCATTCTGCTTAACAAATGGTGGTAAAGTTCATCACAGTTCCTTAAAACACAGTCCAAAGGGGTGTCAGGTTTACTTGCTTTGTTACCCATTTTCAAGTTCAATATCCTTAAGATTTTATCACAGAAATCACAAAACAAAACGCACAAAAACAAACAAACAAAAAACATATAGAACACAGAACAAAACACACACACACACACACACAAAAAAAAAAAAAAAAAAAAAAAAAACAGAATCCCATTGCCAAAACAGAAAAACAGATGAGCAATTCAACGTCTTGCTAAAGCTCTGGGGTAGGAGCGCATGCGTGTCCCTCGGCACCTCTCTAACCTTCCAGAGGAATTCCCTACAGAACGGAACAGAGGACAGAACGATTCTCATTACTATCCTGGACAGGAGTGAATGTGAGCCTCCCCAGGCCACCTCTCTGTCATTAGAAGAGATCTCCCTTAACCAGATATAAGATGTTATCAAGGTGCCACTTACTTATGGAGGCCTCCTCCACCAGGTACTTGCTAATAGTTTCAGTGCGTGGTTCACTGCAGTGCTCCCCAGACCGATGGCTCACTCCAAGGCCTTGGAACATCTCAAGTTGTGCACCCCCTAGAGTGGCTCTCCAGCCCGTAGCCCTGGAGGGAAGGCCAGCTTCAGAATTTTCAGCAATCTGGTCTTGTGATCTGGTCGGGCAGGGTCATCTCACTGGGGAACTCCAAAATGTTGGAATAGGATGCAAGAAAAGACCAGTGACTCCAATTAAAATCAAATTAAGGCAGGCTTATTATTAAAACTGGCCAGGCTGCCTCTCCCTCCAAAAATGGCGGGGACAAGACAGCAACACCACCTTTCCTACAGCCCAGCTATATAGCCCAGAAAGTTACACAAAAAGGGGGTTACAGATAACAGAACTTTGAAAGCATCACACTGATGTTAGTTTACATTTTTTTTTGCTGGCCCCAACATCAATAATTATGAGGACCATTAGAGACTCAGAGAGGGTCGTTGTCTGGCCTGGGAAGGCCAATATTTATTAGGTGTCACTAATGTTTCAGAGAGCACTGTTATCTGGTCAGAGAGCCAGGCATGGATGAGTTCAAGGCACGGACAGGCATTCCAAGCGGGTTCAGAATTTGCAGTAATTTATAGTAAAGCCCAAATTATCTTTTCATGCTTTCTGGCAAGATGGCTCCCAATTCTAATAAAAGATCAGGTTGGGTCTATCAAGCCTGTCCTTTACTTTTGGAAACTCCTCTACAACCTGCAAGGTTGTGAACTCCTGACCATTTTACATTCCAGATATGTATTCACAGATTTTCTAACTCATGTCCTCCAACTGTGTCTTACTTGGGGTGAAGGTAATATCAAGGCATTGTTCTGGATGACAGTGGGAAGATTTTTGTGTAGCACATATTTGCATACACATTTAGGAGATCACTCCTCCTAAACACTGATTTGGAACAGAAAATTCAATCTATGGGGGAGCTTCCTAGCTGAACAACATTATACATAAATTCAAGTTCATTAAATAAATAGTTTTGGATCAGTGGATGATATATATTTCAAGATGGATTTAAATTGGCATATATATTGCTACATTTTAATGTCCATGTGACTTTTGTGTTTATAATGTTTTGTGATTTATGTGGATTTATAATCAAATTTTCACAAGATTATTCTCAGAAATATTCATCCAACTTAAATACATACTTTTTTCCTAGTACTGAAAAGTAACTTCAGTGAATGGTGCATAAAAATCCTAATATTTCTACAGTAACTGACCCAGATTAACATCAATGCAACTAGATTCCTATGGGACATGATGTGTATTTTGATGTTCATTTTTATTCAACATTGGTACATTACTATTTCTGCAGTTTATGCACATTATATATAGTATGATATATAATGTTCAATCACTTCCTTCTTGAGAACACATGTATTCTTACAGGTTTCTTGACTATTCTTTTCATGAGACTTCTTTCCAAACACATTATTTTTGATTTCCATAATCACTTTTGAAACAAAACTCACACACCTTTCAGGATAAACCACAACCATAATATTACCATTAGATGTATAACTGGTTGCAGTGAATGATTGTATATCAATATGTGATTTCTTTTATATTTTCAGATATCAATTCAATCCATTATTTAAAGTAGAGCAAGTTATATTATTTACACACAGTATGGTTTATTCATGCATTATCTGCATATTCATAGACACAGGGTACACCTATTTGTACCCTCAATAGTAATTTATACATCTACAAAATATTGCTACAGAAATGGTGGAAGAAATACTCAAGTCACCTGATCTACATATACATTTTATCACAATAATATTCTGGACACAAAATGCAAAGGTCACACTTATGATTTTACCAAAGCCTAAATAAAAAGTGAGCATGGATTAATAAAAACATCCATGTCCTGGTTACCTAATGCTCTCAAAAGTCAATCCAATTTGTGACAACATATTAGTTTCTGCCTAAGGTTATATATTCAGACTCAAACCGTTGAAAATGTCTAAACAAATTACACACTTCATACTTTTACTGACTTCCTAATGTCTCTATTTATATCTGCTTTCCTACATATTTTCCCCAATTCGTCATTGTGACTGACTCTTCACATGTGCTGACATTTACATTCACTCTCTACCCGAAACCTTATTTGTAAAGAACTTTTGGTACAAATCCTATACTCATTCTTCTTTCTAAACCTACTGACTATCTTGCTAATCCTACAGACTATCCCTTTTTTATTGGATATTCTGTATGTTATTCAATCATCTAGTGTATACGATCCTATTTCTTTGTATATCAATTTATCTGAGACATCTGTGCAGAATATAATTCAAAGCAAAGTATGCTACTCAAGGGCCCAAAGTCCTACTTGGCTTCAAGTCTTCCCTAGATTTCTGTTTCCATACTTATATTTCACCTATATATTCTTGTAAATATCTCAGGTTCCCAATACCATTATTCATGCAGCAGAATGATTCCTAACGCAAATAGAACATGATATTAACATTAACCATACACTGTTCCCTCAATCTAACTTTACAGCAGTGCAGGGATAGAGTTGGTCTTACAATCCAGGAATATAGGGGATCTTCCACCTGCTGAGAATCTCAAAGATCCATGCAGAAATTATCCCTGAAGAAGATATAGAATGCTATGAAGGACCTGAGAGAGCAAAAGTCATTTTCCATGGCAAAAAACCTGGTCAGGATGAAGAGATGTGTCTGAATAAGCCTCTCACATTTTAATGTAGACAAAATGGACAAAACCAACCCTGTGTGGAGATCTCTCCCTCAGTACCTATTGTTGATATACCATTCTAACTTGTGAAAGTGTCACAGGAAGTAGGGGCAGCCTCCATCTCATGGGACCTTAGGAAGAAACTGTTAGGACAAAGTGTTTTCCAAGGCTGTGAGCTCATTCAGTTCATGAAGGAAGTGACCTACCTCACTTCTTTGTGATGGAACTCTCTGAAACTTGGGATCCCAGAAACCAGGCACCCAGGGTCAGGCCCAGTAACAGTCACAGAGATCTCACTTTTTTGGATTTATCATGGAAAGAGTCAGTCTTTCTTGGTACTTACAGATGTGAAGATGGTCAAATGCCAGAAAAAATCTGAAGAGGTGTCTTCCCTGAGAATGCAGGTAGTGGCGGCTCAAAGCTGGCTCCTGACAACTTCACAGAGTGGGCCAAGGAGTCCAGATTTGAGAACAGACAGGCCATTTCGGGTGAACAAAGAATGGCTCACCAGGCAGAGGACACTCCGGTTAGTAACAGACCTTCTTGGGGGAAGGAGGTGCATTTGTGGGAATGAGTGTGGGTTTGTGGTTTTGTCTCATGTTCTGAGAATAGGTAGGAAAGTTGGTTTGTTTGGTTTGGAGTGGACTGTTTCTATTAAGTCATTTGACAAGGCAAGTGTTTCTATGTCTGTGTATCCCACTGTGTCCGTGGGTGTAGACATTACAAAAGAAAATGCATCAATGGATGTGTCCTGTCTAGGAGAAAGCTTCCCAACATTCACGCTGCCCAATTTATAAAAGGACAGAGGGTTGCCTTATTTGTGGGCAAGACCTGAAATCTTCCTAAGTTCCTGTTTTCTTCCTGAATTCTGGCCACTCTCCAGAATAGGCTCATGATTTTGTGACCAAGATAGGTACCACCTCCAAGCTCTGTGACTTGGCCATGTACTGGATAGCTGAAGGGAATGGCGAGAATCTCAGAAAACTCAGATATCAATGTTACCAGGAAAGTCTCAGTGGAGAAACCCTGCTTTGGGACTTTTGCTTACCTATTGTTCTATAGCACTGAAGGTCAGGAAGGTCTTTGCCTAAGGCCACCCCGTTGTGAAGCCTGAATAAAACAGTTCTCTAATGTAAATAAATGGGCATCACCTGTCCCTCTTTGAGTAATTGATTTCAAAAGGGATGTGTCTGAATCAGCCTGTTGGCCCTGTGTGAGGCTGTGGCTTAGATTCTCAGCACCTGATGGATCTAAAGAAAGATGCCATGTGTGCATCCAAAACCAAATTGGCCAAAAGAGTACTCATTATGGATGAAGTCTCTCGCCTTCCTCTGTAAGTTTCCTGACCTCCATAAGGTGAGAATAGGAATCCTTTGGGTCAAATGAGTTTTTCAAAGCCCTTCAGAGTCTAGCCCATTGGTGCTTGGGTTTTCTCATTACCCCAATCCACATGAAGAATCTAAACCCCACAGTCAGTAGGCCTCAAATTGGAGAAGTGGAACAGTAATAATGGTAGGCCTATTTGATCACTCCTGGTTCAGCGGAAGGGTTTCCAGGCCACCCTGACTTTAGGCAAATGACAGGCAAGTGAGCTTATTTTGGACACTGTCTTGTCCAGCGCCCCTCATAGAAACCTCCAGCTAGAGGTTATGATGAGTGTCTATGTGGAAAAGATGAGGGCCATATGGGAGTGTTTTCATTTATATTTTGGTCATTTGTGTGGCGATTGGAAGAAATCACTGGGTCCACCTGGGCTTGAACTCTAGTGTGAATCCCTATAGAGACTGAATTCTGGAACTGACCTCAGAGAAGTATTGCCATGAGCTTTGTTGGGATTTTAAGAGCCCACGCATGAGAGTAGCCCTTATAAACTTAGATCAAGGCCACAGAGCACTGGGAATCTCAGCCAAGATAATCCATGATTTTCTTCTTAAAGTCTTGGCAGCCATAGCTGAGAGTCAAAACACACATGTACCTCACATTGTAGACTTCAATTGGACTGGCTTCATGTGACCTTTTGACAACTCTTTGGGAAGCCTTGCCTATGAGAGTTCTCCAGAGTTTCATTGAAATGAGCTTCCTCAACATTTAATGGTTTTTGAAAACCACAGTTCCTCCAACTTCATCCTCAAAAAAATGGCTAGATAAACACCATGTAATTTTTGGAATTCCCATGACCAGGTGGCACTGGAGAATCTTTGGATGTCCTATTGCTGATCATGAGTGTATCAGACAGTGCCTTGACTGACTAGGTTTCATGAAAATTGTGTAGAACAGAGATGCCAGTAAGTTGGAGCCTGCAAATTAGTGGGCCTAGAGCAGTGGTGTGAAGGAGTGTGATAAAACGTGTGGTGGGGCCATGTGGATCTGCCACTGGCTTCCAAATGGCTTGTGAATGACATGGTACAGCCAGCAGAACCTTCCATGTAAAGGCATCTTTTTGTATAGGGAGATTTCAAGGCAATGTTCAGAATCAGGTTGCTATGGACAAAGGGGCAACCCATGTGGGATAGAATCCTGGTTGGTGCATTCACATGCAGACCATGACCTCCACACGTGACAGAACTCCCTCCAGCACTGTGTCCCAGTTGATCTCCTTGTATTTCATGAAGAAAATACCAAAGTCCCAGTGCAGCAGCAAGAACCACCACGAAAATGGAGGAGGACCAAATGGCTTCACAGTTCACACGGTGAGTCACTTAGCTCCCAGTGGCCATAGTTTAACTACAAAGAGAGTATTCGCACTGCTGCCTCATGTTCATTGGAAAATTAGAAACAATGTCCTCCAGGTCACATAGATGCAGACCCAGCTTTGATGGTCTCACTAGAAAGTAAGCTAAAGCTACTGACAACAACATATATTTCAAGTGCCCAACCTCAGAGGCAGTTTATCAAGAAGTCTTTAGGCCAGCAGAACTCCATGTTTGTGGAGTGTTTACCATGTGCCTTACCTTTGGAAACTGCTCTACCACTTCCAAGTTTGTGAAATCCTGAGTATATTCCATTCCACATATGCATTCACAGATTTTCTAACTCTTCTCCTCTAATTGTGTCTTACTTGGGGCGAAGTTAATGTCAAGGCATTGTTGTGGATGAGAGTGGGAAGATTTTTGTGTAGCACATATATGCATACACATTGGATTCATTTTCCAATTTTCCATTCGAAATACTTAATCCCTGACACTAACTCATAAACTACTAGACTCTGACTGCTAATCCTAATATGATGGAGAAAACTAACCCAAACAGAATAGAAATACAAGCAGTTCAAAGGAGGCATGGTGTATATTTGGACTTGCCATTTGCATTATGAAGGGTAGGTTTTATAAATCTAGTTAATTTTTAATTGAAATAGTTCTCCTTGTGTTTTTAAAGTTAATAAATATATAAATTCCTGTCTCCCTTTCCCTGTAGCCTATTCAGAACATGTATTTTTATATGCACATATAGAATCCTACCTGGTATCACATGTACATTCTTGTGAGGTGGCTGACTTGGCAGGTACAAATTATGAGAAGAGATCACTCCTCCTAAACCCTGTTGGATCTTAAAATTCAACCTATGGGTGAGCTTCCTAGTTGAACAACATTAAACATAAATCCATGTTCAGTAAAAGAAATATTTTTGCATCTGTGGATGATATATATTTCATGATAAATTTCGATTGGCATATATATTGGTAATTTAATGTCTCTGCATGTGTGTTTTTTGTATATATATATATATATATATATATATATATATATATACTCTCCAGATTTTTCAAAATATGAAATATATGTGTCTTATATACACTCCCTAAATTCATTCATGTTCATTTGTATGGATTTATAATCAAGTATTCACAAGATTATTCTCAGAAATATTCATCCACCTGAAATACATATTTGTTACCAGTACTGAAAACTAACTTTAGTTAACGTTGCATACAAATACTAAATTTGTACAGTAACTGACCCAGTTTAACATCAATGCAAGTAGATTACTATGGGACCTGATGTGTATTTTGACATTCATTTTTATTCAACACTGCTACATTACTATTTCTTCAATTTATGCACATCATAAGATATATATTTCATCCACAAGTTAGCAAACTTATAGGCATTTGTTTCACTTTCAATAACTTCCTGCTTCAGAACACATGGATTCCTCCAGGTTTCTTGTCTGGTCTTTTCATGAGACTTCTTTCCAAACACATTATTTTCAACTTCCATAATCAATTTTGAAGCAAAACTCACACACTCTTCATGATAAATCATAATCCTAATATAACGTTTAGATGTTTAACTGGTTGGAATGAATGTATGTATATCAATATAAGATTTCCTGTATATTTTCAGATATCAATTGAATCCATTATTAAATTTGGAATCCATTATATTATTTATTCACAGTATTGTCTATTCATGCATTATCTCTATATTTATATCACAGGGTACACCTATTTGTACCCCCAATAATAATTTGTACATTTTGACACAGAAGCAATGGTCACACTTATTATTTTACCAATGTAAATGTCAGGCGAGCATCGGAGGAAGAGACTACCAGGGACTGTCTAATGCAACAGCCAAAAGTTTATGGGGGTCCAACATGCTGGGGCTCAGAGCTCCCTTGAATAGAGCAGAGAGCCCTGAGAACAGCTTAAGCAGAGCTTATATACTTTCCTTGGAGATGGTAGGGAGGGAAGATTATTGATGGGTCAGGGCGAGTGGGCAGTTTGCGTGCAAATGGGTGAGGGAGTACATTCTGCAGTTTTGCAGTTGGTACAGAACATTCAGGGAACAAGATTAGCGAACAGTTCTCAAGATATCAACAGTGTTTTTTTAAGCATACTGTAAAACTGGAAGTGACAATTACCTATTTTATTTACCTTTCATTCCCCACTTTCTTTTGGTTACATTAAATCATAATAGTGATCATTGAGGATGTCACATTTTATGTCTGCTAGTGTGGTATATTGATTTCTGATTACCATAAGTTTAACTTGTCCAATTTGAGCTTGGAGAAAGGAAACTACACGGTTGAGCAAACAGGGTCCTACAGTTAGCAATAATGTGAGGATTATTAATGGACCGGCCAGGGCTGATAAAAGCATAGTTACCCAGGGGGACTCTGTGAACCAAGACTCAAACCACCCTTTTGGGGCTTCTCTCTCTTGTTGATGCTCTTCAATGCGTCTTCTTAATTTAATCATAGATTCTTTTACAACTCCAGTATGGTAGGCATAATAACAACATTCTTCCCTCAATGCAGGACAAAGGCCCCTTCTCTCATGAAGAGGAGGTCGAACCCTCGCCTGTTCTGTAAAACAACTTCAGAGAGAGAGGTTAAAGATTCTTGTAAAGCTGTGATGGTGGTTTTTTAATATCTTTAAGTTTTGGTCTATTGCTGCTTCTAATTGGGTCATTTGTTGTGTCCCATGGATTAGGGCAGTGGTTCCTGTGCCCTTCTCTGCAGCAACTACTATTCCTCATAGGATGGCTAAAGTGAAGGATACAGGTTGCCAGCGGAACCGGGTTGTATGCCCCCCTATTTGAAATTTAAATGATCCTGCCTCATGATAGAGCACTTGGGGAAACATCTGCACCATTACATAATTAATCACATCTGCTGATAATTTTATGAATAAACAATGTTTAAGTATATAGAATTATACTGTTGTAGGTATGGACAAGGCAAGGCACCTAAGATAGCACCAAAGACAGGGAAACAGTCCTATTTGGTTGCAACCGGATATAGAGGGCATTGCTTCTGTTGTAATCAATTAATCCCCTGAATCCCAAGTTTAGGTAGTTTCAGAATTTTGTACCCAACATGTAAGGGAAAAGACTCCGAAATTCACAGTCTGCAGAAGTTCACAAAAAGCAGTTTTTGGTTCTGTTTTTATTTTCCTCTTCTCTGGGAAAGATAACTTATTAAGGACACCTGGGAGGGGGAGAGCTTTTTTCTTCTCTTTTATTTTCTCCCTGCCAGCTGTTACCATGGAGCCCAGTTGGTAACTTCTTTATCTTGGAAATGTAGCCATCTCTGGAAGCCTCAGCTCAAGGCCAGAGGCCTTGTTCACATATTTTGTGAAAAACTAGTAAGGGGGTGTCTAGCTTAGAAGGGCTGATTTTTCCAGCCAGTGGCCAAGTATGACAGAGCAACACGAAAAGAGGAAGTTTATCTACACTGAACTCTTTTATAGGGACTTTGTTGCTGAAAGTCCTAAAGTCAGCCACGATGAAGACTTCTGGAGAAGGCCATTTAAGATTTTTCTGTGCGCCTGGTACAGAGGGGAAGACGGGGAAGGCGGGGGGTGAGAGCAGTTCTGTGGTTCTGAGAATGAGGAAAAAGAGATATAAAAGAATAATGGGAAAAGGGTTTGGGATTTTCCTGGCAACAAAACTTGAGCAGTAGAACAGGTAGAGCAGATGGGAAGACGGGAATGAGTATCTAAAAAGCCTGTGAGGGACTTTAAATACTTAGTAACCTGTTTTTAGTGATGACAAAGCAACTTTAAAGGCCATTTTCATTACATCTTGGATAGGCGTCTGAGGGCACTCCTCAGCTGGTTTGAGCTTTGGGTTAGCTGGTAAGAGGACCTGGTGGGATCCGGTGTGGGCACTGACAGGAGAAGAGAGGAGTTAGTGGGTGGAAGGGTACCTCAGTACCTGCTGCCTCAGCATGGGGGCAATGGTCTGAGAACCAGCGGAGGTTTGGGGTTTTGATCTAGTAATTGGAGGGGAGAAATCAGGTTGTTGATGTGAGAGTGACAGCAGAGAATCTGGAGCAGAAGGATCTATTGGAGAAACATATTTCATGATGTGAGCAAAGGACGGAAAAGGCCTACACATAGGGGAATTTTCTTCAATCCTTTTGAGCACTTGCCGAAGTTGAAATAGTCACACAGAATTTGAGGATCTAGAGACCCCTCTGGGGGCCATCGGTTTTGGTTGTCTAATTGGTAATATGGCCAATGCTGTGAACTGAATTTGATGAGGAGTTTGGGTTCCTCCAGGCAGCCCCTGTATGCTCACATCCCCATGACTTACGGAAGAAGACGGCTTTTCCCCCACACAGCCGTGGTTGTTTGTGGCTTTGATAGTCCACCGGGCAAACATAGTAATCTAGGCTAGCCAACCTGCATCAGGCTTGCGTGTCCCTACATCCATAATGTTTGTTTCCATTATCTATGGTATGGGAGAAATTTAATGGAATTTTAGTGGGATCCTCTTCATCAGAGATATCCCAATTGGAAAGACGTATACCCAGCTGACAAATATCTGGGTGGAGAGTTGGCCACCAGGTCCCTAAGGGGGCTGTATGTGAGACAGACCATACTTCTTGTCTAATAGAATTTGTGATCAGCCATCGCTGCTGAATGGGCTGATGATGGTTAGGACTAGTGGTGGCCAAGGGGAGAGTCTATAGCCTTATCCACATGGCAAATATGCAATTTGAAAGGGTTACCAGTCTTTTCCACTTTCAAGCCAGAGTCTGGACAGGGCACAGGCTTGAGATGAGAATTAGGATCCAGGAAGTGATTCCGTCTACCTTTACCACTGTAGGTTTTATAAGTAGCACCTGGTATGGTCCTGTCCAGCGGGGTTCCAGGGATGACACCTGATGTCATCTTATGTAGATGAAGTCTCTTTTTTGATATCGATGTGGAGTCTCCTCTTCACCAGGTTGGTAGGCAGTGGCCAGCTGTTTTGACAGGTATCCCTGAGTTCTTTCAATAGCTTTAAGTTTGTCAAGCAAGGGGGTGTGGAAGGGATCGGTAGGTCTTATAGTTGTGGTTAGGTCCTTACTGGAGGAGGGGCCACATAGAGAATTTCATAGGAGGTGAGGTTACACAAAGAAACAGAGGGAGTATTTCTTGCATGAAACAGTGCATAAGGCAGGAGCATAGTCCAATCTTTGATGCCCTCTCTAAGCTTAATTTTGTTAAGGTCTCTTTAATGGTTCTATTAATTTTTTAACCTGTCCTGAGCTCTGTGGTCTATAAGCACAATGTAACTTCCAATTTATCCCCAGGATCCTGGCTAACCCCTTACTTACCTGGGCCATGAACGCCGGTCCATTATCAGACCCTATTACCTTAGGTAGGCCGTATCATAGAAAAATATCTTTCAGGATTTTCTACCACTATTTGTGCCTTTTTTTGTGGGGAAGGCTTCAATCCATCCTGAAAATATATCTACAAACACTAGGAGATATTGTAGTCCATACCTTGCTGGCTAAATTTCAGTAAAGTCCACTTCCCAGAATTTCCTGGTCTGGTTGCTCATAGGTGCTTTCCTGCAGGAAGCTGGGAAGGGTAATTGTTCTATTGACAGAACGGACAGGGTTTTGTTACCCGTTCAGTTATGTCCTTTCGCTGTGAGTCAGTTAGTGGAAAACTCTGTTCTTGATCCTTCAGGAATGCCTGCAGTTTCTTTGGACCAAGGTGTGTGAATTGATGTACATTTTTAACGTAGTGTAGGGCTTTCTGAAATTGCAGGCTTGGCTCAGTGAAGTTGAGGAGTTCAGTGCCAGTGTCGTAAGATGTTATCAAAAGCTTGCTGGTGCTCAGGGGTCCATTGGAATTGGGCATCTCCCTTTAACAGCGGGTATAAAGGAGAAGTTAAGGACGCAAACACAGGAATCCATAACCTGCAAAACCCAGTAGTCCCAAGAAACTCTTTGTGTTGTCTGCTGCTGGGGGGGGGGTATCTGCACAACCGTTTGTTTTCTGGGCTCAGTGAGCCAACATTTACCACCTCTAAGGGAATAGCCCAGGAAGACTACTTCTTGCTGGCAAATTTGGGGTTTTTTGGAAGAAGCTCTATACCCGAGTTGAGCAAGCTTACATAATAGTGCTTGGTTCCCAGACTCACAGTTTTCCTTGGTGTTGGCTGCAGTAGCAGGTCATCCACGTATTGAAGCTGGGTGACTTCGGGGTGCATAGTTCTGAAGTTGTTGACATCTCTGTGGAGGGCTTCATCAAAGAGAGTGGGGGAGTTTTTGAACCCCTGTGGGAGTCTAGTCCATGTTAGTTTACCATACGTTCCGGTTTCTGGGTCTACCCACTCAAAAGCAAACAGAAACTGACTGTCTTTATGCAGAGGCATGCAAAAGATAGCATCTTTATGTCCATACCATTTTTACTCAGGGTTCAGAGTGATAAGCAGATTGTACAAATTATTTACCGTGGGGTGAATGTCCTGCACTCTGTTGTTGATCTCTCTTAGGTCTTGAACGGGGATAGTGACCAGTTCCTGGATTTTTTACTGGTAGCAGGGGAGTGTTCCAGGCCGATTGACAGGGCCTTAGGACCCTAAAGCCAGATATTTCTGAATATGGGGCCTTAACCCATCTTTAGCATTTTTGCTCAGAGGATGTTGTTTGACATTGATTGGGGAGGCTGAGGTTTTTAACTCCACTGTTCTTGGAGGTTGTTTCATGGCTAGGCCTAACCCAACAATTTTTTCCCAGGCATCTGGGTAATCTGTTATCCATTTCTGGGGTAGCTTGCCTGTTTGATCATTCTTGGGGTGTGTGAAAAGTGGATGTTCATCTTCGACTGACATTTATAAAGCCATGACTATAGGAGTTTTTAATGAAGGATTTAGAAATTTCATTTTGGGGCCTTCGGGGTTAAAAGTTGTTTTGTCCCGGAGCTTACTGAGCAGATCTCTGCCCATCAATGGGGCCAGGCATTCTGGGATTACTAGGAAGGAATGTTGGATTTTTCCTTTCCCCATGTCCATGGTCCTCTTAGTTGTCTAAGTCTGATATTTACTGCTGTTAGCCCTTTGAACTAGAGACCTTTTATTTGATAGAGGGCCCAGTGGGGCCTTAAGGGCTGAGTATACTGCTGCTGTATCCACTTCAAAGTTTATGGGGTCCCCTTCACTTCAAAAGTTACCCTGAGCTCGGGGAAGGGATCTGAGCCCCGACATTCTCAGTCAACCTCCAGAGTCAGAAAGGCTGTCTGGCGTGGCTGTCTCTTTCTAGGGCACTTTTTGGCTCAGTGTCCTTTTTCTTTACAGTAGGCACATTGATCTGAGGCCAAGGGTGGCCTCTGGTGGGGACCCAGGTATCGCCTCTTGTCTCCCTGTTTCTTAATTTCTGGCCTATTTATTGTTGTGACCAGGACCTTAGTTAATACCTTCATCTGTCTTTTTCATCTGTCATCCTCCCTTTGCTCCCTTTCGTTCTCTCTGTTTCTCTCTTATAGGATACTTTCTCGGCTACCCTGACTAAATCTCTCAAAGTCATATCTTGTAATCCATCTAAGTATTGTAACTTTCTTTTAGTATCCAGATCAGCTTGCCCAATGAAGGCCATCATGACATATGTCTTTTGATCCTCTGCCTGAAGATCGAAAGGAGTATATCTCCTATATGCCTCCATAATTCTCTCTAGAAACATAGAGGGATATTCATCAGGCCCTTGAATAATCTCTCTTACCTTGGCCAAATTATTTGGTTGGCTAGCGGCCGCTTGGAAACCCACTATTAGGGCCCGGCAATAAGTGGACAGATGCTCCCTACCTTCAAAGGTGTCGGGGTCCCAGTTGGGTCAGTTCAAGGGTAAGCCGGCTTTGATAATGTTGGGAAGTAGTGTTGGTCACCCATCTGGTCCGAGGATATTTTTTTTTTAGCTTCCAGAAAGTTTCTCTCTCGTTCCTCTGTCATGAAGAGAATCCCTAGGATTTGTTGGCAGTCATCCCAAGTAGGCAGGTGTGAAAACGCCAGGGAGTTCTTTGAGTTCTTTTAGCCGGGCCAGCTTCCTCCAGGGAAGGAGGGGCTGTGTGTGTGACAAGGGGGAGTCATCTGGTGGGCGCTGGGCCGGCCTAGCTTTCTCCAATGGCGGAGATGCTGAGTCAGCAGCAAAGGAATCACTTAGAGGTTGTTGGGGGTTGGTGGACGACGGCAGCGGATAAGAAGGGTATTAGAGTCCAGTAGAGTCTTGAGACTCAGGGAGAACAGAGGTTGGAGGAGGAAGAGCAGAGGGTTTGTGAGATAGAATCATGGTGGAAGGAGTAGGAGTGGGCGCAGAGACAAAGAAAGGCTTCACCCATGTAGGAGGAGATTTGCAGAGGTCCTGCAAAGTTAAGATATATGGCTGTTGATCTGGATGTCTATGTGGCCCCGGTTGAAAGACAAAATCTCTGACGTTTCAAATTAGTGGGAAGTAGATGTTTCTAGTGGCTATCCAACTCCAAAGGTGGGTCATTCTGAGGCACAGAGGGTCTGCCAGGTCCAGCAATTTACTGAAAAAGAAAGATTCTGGGCCTTGCGCAGACTTTGGTCCAGTGATCAAGGGTCAGGAAGAGAGGTGTTGAAGTTCTCTGTCCCAAAATGAGAGATACACAAACAGTGAAAGCAATCACACACTACACTGACAAGACAAGACAATAAAGACAGGCAATGGACGTCCAATACTGAGGCCAGGACTGAGTAGCCGGCAAAACCTGATGGGCTGGCAATACTGAATCCGAAGCAAAATATCACTGAGTCAAGGAGACTATTGTTCCTCGATTTCCTGAGTCCTCTGGGGCATCCCCCAGGGACGTGGCCTGTGGCTCTGTGACACGTATGTCAGCCTCTGTCAGAGAGAGCTCACGCTCATCACCAATAGCCATTTTGCCAAGCCCTAACCTGAAACCTAAAACCAAAAAGAGTTCCCTTACTTACCCTGAAAGGAGCCCCTTGGGGATCTTTCATCCGCCGCTGCCGGATCTTGCTCGTGCCTCCAGATGTAAAGGTCGGGCAAGCATCAGAGGAAGAGACCACCAGAGGAATGTCTCATGCAACAGTAAATGGTTTATTATGGGTCCAGCATTCTGGGGCTCAGAGCTCACTTGAATAGAGCAGAGAGCAATGAGAACAGCTTAAGCAGAGCTTATATGCTTTCCTTGGAGAGGGCAGGGAGGGAAGTTTATTGATGGGTCAGGGCAAGTGGGTGGTTTGCGTGCAAACGGGTGAGGGTATACATTTGCAGTTTGGCAGTTGGGGACAGCACATTCTGGATACAAGATTAGCAAACAGTCCTCAAGACTTCAACAGTGTTTTGTTAAGCATACAGAAAAACAGTAAGTAACAAGTACCTATTTTATTAACCTTTCACCAAAGCCTAAATGGAAAGTGAGCATGGATTACTAAACACATCCATATCCAGGTTGCCTAACGCTCTCAAATCAATCCTATTGGTGACTACATATTTGTTTCTTCTTAAGATAATATATTCAACCTCAACCCTGTTGAAAATGACTAATCCTATCACTCACTTTATATTTTGCCTGATTTCCTAATGTCTCTATTGATATCTGCTTTCCTACATATTTTCCCCAGTTCATCATTGTGACTGACTCTTCACATGTGCTGACATTTACATTCACTCTTTATCCGAAACCCTATTGCTAAAGAACTTTTGGTCCAAATCCTATACTCACTCTTTTTTCTAACATACCGACTATCTTCCTAATCCTAAAGACTATCCCTTTTTGACTGGATGATCTCTTCGACCATCAATCATCCAAGGTACAAGGTCCTATGCCATTGTATATTGATTTATCTGAGACATCTGTGCAGAACATAATTCAAAGCTAAGTATCCCAATCAACAGCCCAATGCCCTTCCTGGATTCAAATCTTATCTAGATTTCTGTTTTCAAACTTATATTTCACCAATATATTCTTGTAAATATCGCAAGTTCCCAATACCATTATTCATTAAGCAGAATGATTCCTAACTCAAATGAAACATGTTATTAAGCCTAACCATACATTGTTCCCTCAAACTAACTTTACAGAAGAGCCGAGACAGAGTTTATCTTACAATACAGTAATGTAGGGTATCTTCCACCTGCTGAGAACATCAAAGGACCATGCAGAAATTATACCCTGAAGAAGTTGCAGGCAGCTATGAAGGACCTAAGAGGGGAAAAGTCATATTCCATGGCAAACAACAGGGTCAGTATGAAGGGATGTGTCTGAATCAGCCTCTCCTTTCTTAATGTAGAGAACTGATGAAACCATGCCTGTGTGGAGAGCTGTTTACAGGTGCCTATGGTTGATATACCATTCTAACTTGTGAAAGTGTCAAAGGAAGTAGGGGCAGCCTCCATTTCATGGGACCTTTCGAAGCAACTGTTAGGACAAAGTGGTGGCCAAGGTAGTGACCTCATTCAGTTCCTAAAGAAAGTGACCTCACCTCTCTTCCTTGGTGATCAAAAAATCTGAAATTGTGATGCAGGAAGCCAGGCACCCAGAGCCAGTCCCAGTCCCAGTCCCAGTGGTCTCACTTGTTTGAATTTATAAAGGACAGAGTCAGTCTTCCTTGGTACCGACTGATATGAGGATTGTCAAATGGCAGAAGAGCTCTGAAGAGGGGCCTTTCCTGAGAAAGCAGGTATTGGTTCACCGCTGGCTCCTGACAACTTCACAGTGTTGGCCAAGGAGATCAGATCTGAGAAAGGACAGGCCATTTCAGGGGAACATAGTATGGCCCACCAGTTAGAGGACACTCCGGATAGTCACAGACCTACTTGGGTTAAGGAGGTGCCTTTGTGGGTGTTCAGTGAGTTTGTGCTTTTCTCTCATGTTCTGAGAATAGGTAGGAAAGGCAGTTTTTTTGGGTTGGAGTGGACTGTTTCTAGTAAGTCGTTTAACAAGGCTAGTGTTTCTAAGTCTGAGTATCCCACTGTGTCCGTGGTTGTAGACATTAGAAAAGAGAAGGCATCAAAGGATGTGTCCTGTCTAGTAGAAAACTTCCCAGCATTCATCCTGCCTAATTGAAGAATGGACTTTGGTTTGCCTTATGGATGGGCAACACCTACTAAATTCCTAAGTTCCTGTTTTCTTCCTGAATTCTGGCCACTCTCCAGAATAGTCTCATGGTTTTTTTTCCAAGATATGTACCACCTCCAAGCTCTGAGACATGTCCATATACTTGATAGCTGTAGAGAATGGGAACATCTTAGAAAACTCAGATATCAGTGTGACCCGGAAATTCTCAGTGGAGAAACCCTGCTTTGGTTCATTTGCTTACCTATGGTTCTGTTGTCCTGAATGTCAGGAAGGTCTTTGCCTCAGGCCACCTCTTTGTGAAGCCTGAAGAAAACAGTTTTCAAATGGAAATGAATGGGCATCACCTGTGGCTCTTTGCTTAATTGCTTGTAAAAGGATGTGTCTAAATCAGCCTCTTGGCCCTGTATGAGGTTGTGGCTTAGACTCTCAGCACATGATGGATCTAAAGATAGATTCCATGTGTGCAATCAAAACCAAAATGGCCAAAAATCTGTCATTGTTGATGAATCTCTTGCCTTCCTCTGTTAGGATTCTGACCTCAATCAAGTGAGAATAGGGATCCTTTAGGTCAAATGAGTTCTTTGAAGAACTGCAGAGGTGCTTGTGTTTTCTTGTGACTCCAAATCACTTAAAGAATCTATCCCTGAGAGTCAGTAGGCCTCAAATTGGAGAAGCAGGCCTATTGGATCACTCCAGGTTCACAGGAAGGGTGACCATGCCACCCTGACTTTAGGCAAATGAGGGGCAAGGAAGATTATTTCGGACACTCTCTTGGGATGCGTCCCACATGAAAAACTCCAGCCAGAGGTAATGATGAGTGTCTCTCTGGAAGAAGGTGAGGACCATGTGGAAGTGTTTTGGTTTTAATTGTAGTCATTCATGTGGCAGTTGGAAGAGATGACTGGATCCACCTGGGCTTGAACTCTGGTGTCATTCCCCTTAAACACTCAGTTCTGGATCAATCATCAAAGAAGTATTGCCATGAATTGTGTTAAGAATTTAGGAGGCCATGCATGAGAGTCTCCGTTGGAAACTGAGATCTAGTCCTAGGGTGGCTTTCCACAGAGCACTGGGAATCTCAGCCAGGATATCACATTATTTTTTTCTGAAAGACTTGGAAGCCATATATGCTAGTCAAAACACACATGGACCTCAATTGTAGACCTCGATGGGCCTGGATTCATGTGACTTTTAGGCCACTCTTTGGGAAGCCTTGCCTGTGAGAGTTCTTCAAATTTTTCATTGAAATGAGCTTCCTCACCATTGAATGATTCCTGAATGATTTGAAAGCCATAGTGCTTCCAACTTCATTATTGAAAATTGGCTAGATAAATACCATGAAATTTTTGAAATTCCAATGACCAGGTGGCAATGAAGAACATTTGGATGTCCTGTTGCTGATCACGAGTGTACCAGACAGTGCCTTGATTGACTGGTTTTGATGAAAATGGTGTAGAACAGAGATCTCAATAATTTGGATCCTGCTGAGTAGTGGGCCTAGAGCAGTGGTGAGCAAATGTGTGATAAAACATCTGAGGTGGGGCCATGTGGATCTGCCATTGGCTTCCAAATGGATTGTGACTGACATGGTGCAGCCAGCAGACCCTTATATGTAAAGGCAACTTGTTTTATCGAGAGGTTTCAGTGCAATGTTCAGAATCAGGTTGCTATGGTCAAGGGGGCATCCTATGTGGTATACAAGCCCTGTTGGTGCATTCTCCTGCAGACCCTGATCCACCACACGTGACAGAACTCGCGGCAACACTGTGTCCCAGTTGAACTCCTTGTATTTCGTGAAGCAAATACCAAACTCCGAGTGCAGCAGGAAGAAACATTAGGAAAAGTGGAGGATGATGAAATGGCTTCGCAGTCCATATGGGGAGACACTTAGCCCCCAGTGGCCACAGTTTACATAAAAGAGAGAATTCAGCACTGCTGCTTCATGTTTATTGGAAAATTATAAACCATGTCCTCCAGATCACAGAGATGAAGACGCAGCTTTGATGGTCTCACTAGAAAGGAAGCTAAAGATCCTCACAAAAACATATATTTCAAGTGCCCAACCTAGAGACAGTTTCTCCAGACGTCTTTAGGCAGGCAAATCTCCATGTTTGTAGAGTTTTTACACTGTCCCTTACTTTTGGAAACTCCTCTACAATCTCCAAGGTTGTGAACCCTAAGCATTTTCAATTTCAGATATGTATTCAAAGATTTTCTAACTCTTCTCCTCAAATTGTGTCTTACTTGGGGTGAAGGTAATGTCAAGGCATTGTTCTGAATGAGAGTGGGAAAATTTTTTTGTAGTACACATTTGCATACACATTGATCCATTTTCCAATTTTCAATTCGAAATACTGAATCCCTGACACTAACTCATACCCTACTAGACTCTGACTACTAATCCTAATATGATGGAGAAAAATAAACAAAAAAATGAAAATACAAGCAGTTCAGAGGAGGCATGGTGTATAGTTGGACTTCCCTCTTGCATGATAAAGGGTCGGTTTTATAAATCTACTCAATTTTTAATTGAAATAGTCCTCCATGTGTTTTTTTTTAAAGAGAGAGTTAGAGAGGAGAGAGAGAATTCTATAATATTTATTTTTTTAGTTATCGGCGGACACAACATCTTTGTTTGCACGTGGTGCTGAGAATCGAACCCATGCCGCACTCATGCAAGGCGAGCGCGCTACCACTTGAGCCACATCCCCAGCTCTCTCCATGCGTTTTTAAAGTTAACAAATATGTGAATTCCTGTCTCCCTTTCTCTGTAGCCTACTCAGCACATGTACTTTTTATATGCACATATAGTTTCCTACTTGGTATCACACGTATATTTTTATGAGTTGGCTGACTTGGCAGAAACAAATTGTAAGAAGAGATCAGTCCTCCTAAACGCTGTTGGAACTGAAAATCCAAACTATGGGTGAGCTTCCTATTAGAACAATATTATACATAAACCCATGTTTAGTAAAATAAATATTTTTGCATCTGAGGGTGATATATATTACATGATGAATTACGATTGGCATATATATATTGATACTTTTTAATGAATTTTTGTGTATTTTGGCTATATATATATATATATATATATATATATATATATATATATACACATACACTCTACAGATTTTATAAAATATGAAATATATTTGTCTTATATACACTCCGTAAATTCATTCATGTTCATGTATGTGGATTTATAATCAACTTTTCACAAGATTATTCTCAGAAATAATCATCTACCTGAAATACATATTTGTTTCCCAGTGCTGAAAACTAACTTCAATCAATGGTGCTTACAAATCCTAATATTTCTACAGTAACTGACCCAGTTTAACATCAATGCAAGTATATTCCTATGGGACATGATGTCTATTTTGACATTCATTTTAATTCAACACTGGTACATTACTATTTCTTCAGGTTTGCACATCATAGGATATATATTTCATTCACAAGTTCACAAATTTATAGGAATTTGTTTCACTTTTAATCACTTCCTGCTTCAGAACACATGTATTCCTCCATGTTACTTGACTGGTCTTTTCATGAGACTTCTTTCCAAACACATTATTTTCGATTTCCATAATCAATTTTGAAGCTAAACCCACACACTCTTCAAGATAAACCATAACATTAATATTACCATTAGATGTATAAGTGGTTGGAATGAATGTGTGAATATCAATATAAGATTTCCTGTACATTTTCACATTTCAATTCAATCCATTATTAAAGTTGGAACCAGGTATGCTATTTATTCACAGTATGGTCTATTAATGCATTATCTCTATATTCATAGACACAGTGTACACCTCTTTGTTCCCCCAATACTAATTTATACCTCTTCAAAACATTGCTCCCAAAAATGGTAGAAGAAATATTCATGTCACCTTATCTATCTATCTATCAATATATATATATATTTCTTTTTTTTATCACAGTAATATTCTGGACACAAAAAACAAAGATCATACTCATGATTGTATCAAAGCCTAAATGGAAAGTGAGCATGGATTACTAAAAACAACCATATCCAGGTTGCCTAATGCTCTCAAATGTAAATCCTATTGGTGACTACATATTTGTTTCTTTCTAAGATTATATATTCAACTTCAATCCTGTTGAAAATGTCTAATCCTATCACTCAGTTTATACTTTGCCTGATTTCCTTATATCTCTATTGATATCTGCTTTCCTACATATATTCCCCAGTTCATCATTGTGTCTGACACTTCACATATGCTGACATTTACATTCAATGTCTACCCGAGACCCTATTGCTAAAGAAATTTTGGTCTAAATCCTATACTCACTCTTATTTCTAAACCTACTGACTATCTTCCTAATCCTACTGACTATTGCTTTTTGACTCGATGTTCTCTTCGACAATTAATCATCCAAGGTATAAGGTCCTAAACCATTGTATTTCAATTTGTCGGAGACATATATGCAGAACATAATTCAAACCTAAGAATCCCACTCAAGGACCCAATGCCCTTCTGACTTCGAATCTTACCTAGATTTCTGTTTTCATACTTACATTTCACCTATATATTCTTGTAAATATCACAGGTTCCCAATACCATTATTCATGGGGCAGAGAGATTCCTAACCCAAATCAAACATGTTATTAACCCTAAACATACACTGTTCCCTCAATCTAACTTTACAAAAGAGGAGGGACAGAGTTGGTCTTACAATACAGGAATGTAGGGGATCTTCCACCTTCTGAGAACATCAAAGGTCCATGCAGAAATGATCCCTGGAGAAGATATAGGCCGCTATGAAGGACCTGAGAGAGGAAAAGTCATCTTTTATGGTAAACAACCTGGTCAAGATGAATGGATGTGTCTGAATCAACCTCTATCTTCTAAATGTAGAGAAGTTGGACCAAATCAGGCCTGTGTGGAGAGCTCTTCCGAGGTGCCTATGGTTGATATACCATTCTAACTTGTGAAAGTGTGACAGAAAGAAGGGACAGACTCCATCTCATGGGACCCTTAGAAGTTACTGTTAGGACAAAGAGGTTGCCAAGGCAGTGACCTCATTCTGTTCCTGAAGGAAGTGACCTCACTTCACTTCCTTGGTGATGGAACTCTCTGAACTTGGGATCCAGGAAGAGAGGCACCCAGAGCCAGTCGCAGTCCCAGTCCCTGTGGTCTCACTTGTTTCAATTTACCAAGCACAGAGTCAGTCTTTCTTAGTACCAACAGATGTGAGGATGGCCAAATGCCAGGAAAGCTCTGAAGAAAGACCTTTCTGAGAAAGCAGGTATTGGTTCACCGCTGGCTCCTGACAACTGCACAGAGTTGGCCAAGGAGACCAGATTTGAGATACAACAGGCCATTTTGGGGGAATATAGTATGGCCCACCATTCAGAGGACACTCCACAAAGGAGGTGCCTTTGTGGGTGTAGGTGTGTGTATGGTTTTTTCTCAAGTTCTGAGAAGATGTAAGAAAGGCTGTTTGTTTGAATTGGCATGGACTGTTTCTAGTAAGTCCTTTGACAAGGCGAGTGCTTCTATGTCTGTGTATCCCACTCTGTCCGTGATTGTAGACATTAGAAAAGAAAATGCATCAATGGATATGTCCTGTCTAGGAGAAAGCTTCGCAACATTCATCCTGCCCGATTTATTAATGGACTGCAGCTTTCCTTATTGAAGGGAAACACCTGCTATCTTTCAAAGTTTCTGTTTACATCCTGAATTCTGGACACTCTCCAGAATTGCCTCATTGTTTTGTGTCCAAGATATGTACTACCTCCAAGCTATGTGATATGGCTATGTACTGGATAGCTGAAGGGAAAGGCGAGCATCTAGGAAAACTCAGATATCAGTGTGACCAGGAAAGTCTCAGTGGAGAAACCCTGCTTTGTGCGTTTTGTTTACCTATTGTTCTGTTGCCCTGAATTTCAGGAAGGTTTTTGCCTCAGACCACTCCTTTGTGAATATCAATTCAATCCATTTTTTAAAGTGGAACCAGCTATACTATTTATTCACAGTATGGTCTATTCATGCATTATCTGTATATTCATAGACACGGGTACAGCTTTTTGTACAACCAATACTTATGTATATGTCTTCAAAATATTACTCGCAGAAATGGTGAAAGAAATACTCATGTCACCTAATCTACATATACATTTTATCACAGTAATATTCTGGACACAAAATGCAAAGTTCACACTTATTATTGTACTAAAGCCTAAATGGAAAGTGAACATGAATTACTTCCATGTTCAGGTTGCCTAATGCTCTCAAATATCAATCCTATTGGTGACTACATATTTGTTTCTTCCTAAGATTATATATTCAAAATCAACCCTGTTGCAAATATCTAATCATATCACTCACTTTATACTTTGCCTGATTTTGTAATATCTCTTTTTTTATTGTTACGGTGAGCCAATTTAGTACTTTTTTAATTTTTATTTTTTTCATCTTTCATACATTTGATTCAAGTGAGTTATGCATTTCCATTTATACCCCAAATACAGATTGCAGAATCACATCAGTTACACATTCACAATGTTTACATAATGCCATATTAGTGACTGTTGTATTCTGCTGACTTTCCTATCCCCTACTATCCCCCCTCCCCTCCCCTTTCATCTTCCCTCTCTACCTCATCTGTTGTTGTTCCGTTCTCTCCCTTCCCCCCCTTTCCCCTCACAACCTCGTAAATGTGATTTCGTATAACGATGAGGGTTCTTTCCATTTCCATGCAATTTCCCTTCTCTCTCCCTTTCCCTCCCATCACTTGTCTCAGTTTAATGTTAATATTTTCCTCATGCTCTTTCCCTCTGTTCAGTTCTTAATTGCTCTCCTTAAATCAAAGAAGACATTTGGCATTTGTTTTTAAGGATTGGCTAGCTTCACTTAGCATTATCTGCTCTAATGCCATCCATTTCCCTGCAAATTCCATGAATTTGTCATTTTTTAGTGCTGCATAATACTCCATTGTGTATAGATGCCACATTATTTTTTATCCATTCATCTATTGAAGGGCATCTAGGTTGGTTCCACAGTATGCCTATTGTGAATTGTGCTGCTATGATCATTGACGTGGCGGTATCCCTATAGCATGCTCTTTTATGGTCCTCAGGGAATAGTCCGAGGAGGGCGATAGCTGGGTCAAATGGTGGTTCCATTCCCAGCTTTCCCAGGAATCTCCATACTGCTTTCCATAATGGCCGCACCATTTTGCAGTCCCACCAGCAATGTACAAGTGTACCCTTTTCCCCACATCCTCGCTAGCACTTATTATTGTTTGACATCCTAATGGCTGCCGATCTTACTGGAGTGAGATGGTATCTTAGGGTGGTTTTGATTTGCATTTCTCTGACTGCTAGAGAAGGTGAGAATTTTTTCATGTACTTATTAATTGATTGTATGTCTTCTTCTGAGAAGTGTCTGTTCAGGTCCTTGGCCCATTTGTTGATTTTGTAATATCTCTATTGATATCTGCTTTCCTACATATTTTCCACTGTTCATCATTGTGACTGACCCTTCAAGTGTGCTGATATTTACTTTCACACTTTAACCCAAACCCTATTGCTAAAGAACTTTTGTTCCAAATCCTATACTCACTCTTCTTTGTTAACCTATCGAATATCTATCTAATCCTACTTACTATCCCTTTTTGACTGGATGTTCTCTTTGAATTTTAATCATAAAAGGTACAAGGTCCTATGCCATTGTATATCGATTTATCTGAGATATCTGTGCACAACGTAAATCAAAGCTAAGTATCCCAATGAAGGGCCCATTGCCCCTCTGGGCTTCAAAATTACCTAGACTTTTTTTTTTTCATTTATATATTTCACCTCTATATTTTTAAAAATATCGCAGATTCCCAATACCATTATTCATCCAGCAGAATGATTTCTAACCCAAATCAAACATTTTATTAACCCTAACAATACACTGTTCCCTCAATGTAAATTTAAAGAAGAGCAGGGACAGAGTTGGTCTTAAAATACAGGAATGTAGGGGATCTTTCACCTGTTGAGAACCACAAGTTCAATGCAGAAATGATCCCTGGAGAATATGTAGTCAGCTATGGAGGACCTGAGAAAGCAAAAGTAATCTTCCATGGCAAAATACCTGGTCAGGATGACGGGATGTGTCTGAATCAGAACCTCTCTTCTCAATGTAGAGGAGATGGACCAAACCAGGCCTGTGTGGAGAGCTATTACCGGGTTCGTCTGGTTGATATACCATTCTAACTTGTGAATATTTCACAGGAAGTAGGGGAAGCCTCCATCTAATGAGACACTTGGAAGCAACTGTTAGGATAAAGTGGTTGCCAAGGCAGTGACCTCATTCAGTTCCTAAAGGAAGTGACCTCACCTTACTCCCTTGGTGATGGAACTCTCTGAACTTAGGATCCTGGAAGCCAGGCACACAGAGCCAGTCCCAGTACCAGTCCCAGTGGGTTCACTTGTTTGGAATTACCAAGGACAGAGTCAGTCTTTCTTTGTACCTACTGATGTTAGAATGGCCAAAAGCCAAGAGAGCTCTGAAGAGGGGCCTTTCCTGAAAAAGCAGGTAGTGGCCCACCGCTGGCTCCTGACAACTTCATAGAGATGGCCAAGGAGACCATATTTGAGACAGGACAGGACATTTCGGGGGAACATTGTGTGGCCCACCAGTCAGAGGACACTCCATAGAGTCACAGACCTACTTAGGGTAAGGAGGTGCCTTTGTGGGTGTGGTTGTGAGTTTGTGATTTTGTCTCATGTTGTGAGAATAGGAAAAAAAGGTGGTTTGTTTGGTTTGGAGTGAACTGTTTCTCATAAGTCATTTGAAAAGGAGAGTGTTTCTATGTCTGTGTATCCCATGGTGTCCGTGGTTGTAGACATTAGAAAAGAGAGTGCATCAATGGATGTGTCCTGTCTAGTAGAAAGCTTCCCATTTCATCCTGCCCAATTTATGAATGGTTTGCGGCTTTACTTAAAGATGGGCATAACCTAATACATTCCTAATTTCCAGGTTTATTCATGAACTCTGTTCACTCTCCAGAATAGGATCATGGTTTTGTGTCCAACATATATACCACCTCCATGCTCTGTGACATGGCCATGTACTGGATAGCTGAAGGGAATGGCGAGCATCTCAAAAAACTCAGATATCAGTGTGACCAGGAAAATCTCAGTGGAAAAACCCTGCTTTGGGCATTTTGCTTATATATTGTTCTGTTGAACTGAATGTCAGGAAGTTCTTGCTCTGGCCACCCCTTTGTGAAGCCTGAAGTAAACAGTTTTCAAATGGAAATGATTGGGCATCACCTGTGGCTCTTTGCTTAATTGCTTTGGAAAGGGATGTGTCTGAATTAGCATCTTGGCCCTGTGTGAGGTTGTGGCTTAGATTCTCAGCACCAGATGGATCTAAAGAAAGATCCCATGTGTGCATCCAAAACCAAAATGGCAAATACACCAGTCATTGTGGATAAAGTCTCGCTTTCCTCTGTGAGGTTCCTGACCTCTATCAAGTGAGAATAGGGATCCTTTGTGTCAATTGAGTTCTTCAAAGCCCTGCAAAGGTGCTTGGGTTTTCTCATGACTCTAATTTACATAAATAATCTATACCTCTAGCTCAGTAGGCCTCAAATTGAAGAAGCGGTGCAGTATTAACGGCATGCCTATTTGATCACTCCTGGTTCACAGGAAGTATGTCCAGGCCACCCTGACTTTAGGCAAATGAGGGGCAAGGGAGCTTATTTTGGACACTGTCTTGGAATGTGCCCCTCATGGAAACCTCCAGCCAGAGGTTATGATGAGTATCTATATGGAAAAAGATGAGGGCCATGTGGGAGTGTTTTGGTTTAATTGTGGTCATTGTGTGGCTGTTAAAGGAGATGCCTGGGTCCACATGGGCTTGAACTCTGGTGTGATTACACTTAGAGAGTGCATTCTGGATCTGATCTCAGAGAACTTGTGCCATGAATTGTGTTGGGATTCTAGGAGGGCACGCATGAGAGTCTCCCTTGGAAACTGAGATCTAGGCCCAGGGTGGCTTTCCACAGAGCACTGGGAATCTCAGCCAGGATACCACATGATTTTTTTTTTCTGAAAGACTTGGTAGGCATAGGTGACAGTCAAAACACACATGGACCTCACATTGTAGACCTCAATGGGTCTGATTTCATGTGACTTTTTGGCCACTCCCTGGGAAGCCTTGTCTTTAACAGTTCTACAGAGCTTTCATTGAAATGAGGTTTCTCATCATTTAATGGTTCCTGTACAAATTGAAATCCACAGTGCCTCCATCTTCATCCGTGAAAAATGGCTAGATAAATACAATAAAATTATTGAAATTCCCATGACCAGGTGGCACTGGAGAAAATTTGGAAAACTGGTTGCTGATCATGAGTATACCAGACAGTGCCTTGATTGACTAGGTTTCATCAAAATGGTGTATAACAGAGATGCCAGTAAATTGGAGCCTGCTGAGTAGTGGGCCTAGACCAGAGGAGGGGAGGTGTGTGATAAAACATCTGTGGTGGGGCCATGTTGATCTTTCATTGGCTTCCAAATGCCTTGTGACTGACATGGTGCAGCCAGCAGACCCTTATATGTAATGGTATCTTGTTATATAGAGATGTTTCAGGGCAATGTTGACAATTATGTTGCTGTGGTCAAGGGGAAAAGCTATGTAGAATAGAAGCATTGTTGGTATATTCTCTTGCACACCCTGACCCACCACACGTGACAGAACTCCCTCAAGCACTGTGTCCCAGGTGATCTTTTTTTTACTTCATAAGCAAATACCAAACTCCCAGTGCAGCAGCAAGAAACACCAGGAAAAGTGAAGGATGACCAAATGGCTTCACAGTCCACACGTGGAGACACTTAGGCCCCAGTGGACACAGTTTACCTACATAGAGAGAATTCAGCACTGCTGCCTCATGTTCATTGGAAAATATGAACCATGTCCTCCAGGTCGCATAGATGCACACCCAGGTTTCATGGTCTCAGTACAAAGAAAGCTCCTTACAAAAACATATATATCAAGTGCCCAACCTCAGAGGCAGTTTCTCAAGAAGTCTTTAGGGCAGCAGAGCTCCATGTTTGTGGAGTGCTTACCCTGTCCCATACTTTTGGAAACTCCTTTACGACATCCAAGGTTGTGAACTCATGAGAATATTCATTTCCAGATATGTATTCACAGAATTTTTAACTCTTATCCTCTAATTGTGTCTTACTTGGGACGAGGGTAATGTCTAGGCATTGTTCTGAATGAGAGTGGAAAGATTTTTGTGAATCCCTGACACTAACCCATTCCCTACTAGACTCTGACTACTAATCCTAATATGATGGAGAAACATAACCCAAACAGAATAGAAATACAAGTATTTCAGAGGAGGCATGGTGTATAGTTGGACATGCCTTTTGAAATATATAGGGTAGGAGTTATAAATCTAGTCAATTTTTAATTGAAATAGTTCTACATGTGTTTTTAAAGTTAACAAATATATGAATTCCTGTCTCCCTTTGTCTGTAGCCTATTCAGCACATGTGTTTTAATATGCACATATAGAATCCTACCTGGTGTCACACGTACATTCTCGTGAGGTGGCTGACATGGCACATACAAATTGCGAGAAGTGATCACTCGTCCTAAACACTGTTGGAACTGAAAATTCAACCCATGGGTGAGCTTCCTATTTGAACAAACTTATATAAAAATCCATATTCATTAAAATGAATATTTTTGGATATGATGATGATATATATTTCATGATGAATTTCAATTGGCATATATATTGCTATTTTTAATGTCTGTGATATATATATATATATATATATATATATATATATATATATATATATATATATATATATATATATATAAAACATGTGTCTTATTATACACTCCCTAAATTCATTCATATTGATGTATTTGGATTTTTAATCAACTTTTCACAAGATTATTCTCAGTAATATTCATCCACCTGAAATACATATTTGTTTCCTAGTCCTGAAAACTAACTTCTTTGAATGGTGCAAACATATCCTAACATTTCTACACTAACTGACCCTGTATAAAATCAATTCAAGTAGATTACTATGGGACATGATGTGTATTTTGATGTTCAATTTTATTCAACACTTCTACATTACTATTTATTCACTTTATGCACATCATGGAATATATATTTCATCCACAAGTTAGCAAATTTATAGGCATTTGTCTCACTTTCAATCACTTCGTGCTTCAGAACACATGTATTCATCCATGTTTCTTGACTGACCTTTTCATGAGACTTCTTTCCAAACACATTATTTTCGATTTCCATAATCACTTTTGAAACACTTCAAAAGTTACCTTGAGCTTGGGGAGGGAAACTGAGCCCCGACTTTCTTAGTCATCCTCCAGAGTCAGTATGGCTGGCTGGTGTGGCTGTCGCTTTTTATGGCAATTTTGGCCCAGTGTCCTTTTTTCTTTAGGGTAGGCACATTGATCTGAGGGCAGGGTGCCCTCTGGCATGGGCCAATGTTATCCCTTTTTGTCTACCTGTTTCTTAATTTCTGGCCTATTTGTTGTTGTGACCAGGACCTTAGTCAACGCCTTAGTCTGCCTTTTGTTTCTTTTATCCTCCCTTTGCTCCATTCTCTTCCTCAGTTTCTCTCTTATACTATACGTTCTTGACTTCTCTGACTAAATCTCTCAAAGTCATATCTTGTAATCAATCTAGCTTTGTAACTTTGTTTTAATATTCAGGCCAGTTTGCCCAATAAAGTCCATCGTGACAGATGCCTTTTGATTCTCTGCCTGAGGATCAAAAGGAGTATATCTCCTATATGCCTCTATAATTCTCTCTAGAAACATAGTGGGAGATGCATCAGGCCCTTGAATAATCTCTCTTACCTTGTCCAAATTAGTTTGTCGCTAGCGGCTGCTTGGAGACACACTATTAGAGCCCGGTGATAAGTGGACAGATGCTCCCTACCTTCAAAGATTTTGGGGTCTCAGTTGGGTGGGTTCAAGGGAAAGCTGCCTTTGATTATGTTGGGAAGTTGTGTCGGACGCACATCTTGTTTGAGGATATTTTTTTCTAGCTTCCTGGAGGATTCACTGTTGTTCCTCTGTCATGAAGAGGATCCCTAGGAGTTTTTGGCAGTCTTCTGAAGTAGGCTGGTGTGAAAACATCAATGACTCAACCAGACCTGAGAGCCAAGTAGGGTCCTCAGAAAAAGGGGGATTATAATTTTTTAAGTTATTTAGGTCTGACGAGGAGAAAGGCTAATACTGGTAGGCTTGCATTTTTTCCCCGTGGCCATCGTCAATCATTGGCCCATAGGGATGGAGGGGGAGCATCCCGAGAGTTCCAGGGTTTTCAATCATTCACCGCCAGTGAGTTCCTTTAGACGGGTCAGCTTCCTCCAAGGGAAGAGGTGCTGTGTGTGCCGCAAGGGAATTATCTGGAGGGCGCTGGGCCAGCATAGCTTCCTCCTATGGAGGAGAGGCTGAGTCAGCAGCAGGGGAATCACTTAGAGGGTGTTGGAGGTTGGGGGACAAGGGCAGGGGATAAGGAGGGGAAGGAGAGTCCAGTAGAGTGAAATCTGGTGACTCAAGGAGAACAGAGGGTGTAGGAGGAGGAGGAGCAGAGGATTTGAGAGTTCCTGGGGGAAGGAGTCAGAGTGGGGGCAGGGGCAAGAAAGGCTTCACCCATGGAAAAGGAGATATGCAGAGTTCCCGCCGAGTTAAGATATATGGCTGTTGATCCAGATGGCTATGTGGCCCCGGCTGAAAGACAATATCTCTGACTTTTTTAAATTAGTGGGAAGTAGAAAGATCCTTCTAGGGGTAATCCAAATCCAAAGGTGGGCCATTCTGAAGCACAGAGAGTCTGCCACATCCGGGGCTTTACTGAAAAAGAAAGATTCTGAGCCCTTAAGCGGACTTTGGTCCAGTGATCAAGGATCAGGGAAAGAGGCATTGAAGTGCTCTGTCCCATAATGAAAGATACACAAACAGTTAAAGCAATGAAACATGACACAGACAAGACAAGGCAATGAAGACAGGCAATGGACGTCCAACACTGAGACCAGGACTGAGGAGCCGGCAAAACCCGATTGACTGGCAATACTGAATCCGAAAAAAATATCACTGAGTCCAGAAGACTATCTCGTCCCCATAAATTTACGGGAAGATGATCCAATACATATGGCTGTAGAGTTCCTTCACATCCTCAGGATCCTTCCAATCTAATACCATTGCACTTCTATGGGGATTAGACGCCACTCCAAGGCCTCGAAGCGTTTGAGTGGCTTGTTGTAACGGCCAATGTTTTGGCCATTCTTGACGAGAGATGATGCTAAGGTCTGCATCTGTATCCAGTAGCCCATTAAATTTATGCCCTTGAATATTTAGTTTTAGCATTGGGCCAGAATCTAAATTTAAAGAAAGCATAGCCCAATCTACACCTGTGGAGCCTAATCACTTGGAACCTCTTTCTACAGTACAACTGGAAAATTTTTCATGTAGGCTGGGTATTATTAGTAACTGTGCTATTCTATCTCCTGGTGAAATTACTGATATACCCTTTGGAGAACTGGCTATAATTTTTATTTCACCTTCATAGTCGAGATCAATTACCCCAGGACTTATCATAAGTCCTTTTAGAGTAGAAGAGCTGCGTCCCAATAATAAGGCTACTGTTCCTTTGGGAAGAGGTCCTTTTACCCATGTGGAAATGAATTGAACTCCCATCTCTGGAGTTAGTACTGCTCTGGCGGAGGCACAGATGTCCAACCCTGAGCTCCCTCTGGTTTGTCTGATGAGGGATCTGATGGACAATGTGTCCTGGGCACTACCCTGATGGGGTTGCTGGGTTTCTCCAGTGCTGCGTATATTTGTGGTTTTGGGCCCCGGAGCATTGAGCCCCCTTGTCCATTTTTGGCAATGGAGCTCCATGTCTTTGTCCACAATATTGTGGATAAACACCTGGTCCTTGTTCATTTTTTGATAATGGTGTACCCTCTATGGTGGTTTGAGAACAGCATTCATTAGCCCAAAGTCTCCCTCTACGGCATCGTGGACAAATACCTGGTATTCTACTCCTTTGATACCTAGTTTTGTTAAACCCTCCTCCTATGGGACAATTCCTTTTAAAATGTCCTGTTTCTTCACAATTGTAGCATGTTCTTGGCCTGGCATCTAAAGCCTGTTTTACTGCAGCTGCCACAATTTGCCCTTGTTCATTAATGTCTCTGGCATCTAAAGCCTGTTTTACTGCAGCTTCCACGACTTGCTCTTGTTCTTTAATGTCTCTACATAATTTAATATATGTGTTTAAATCTTCATGTTTCCATGGTCTAATGATATCTTTGCACCAACGATTCGCTTGCTCATAAGCCAGTTGTTTTAGTAATGGCATTGCTTGTTGTGTATTTCCAAAAACTCTGGTAGCTGTTTGAATAAGCCTATCTACAAATTCTACATCTACATCTACATCTATCTACATCAGCCGGCAGATGGAAGTTTGCTGGCAGATGCAAGTTTACTGGGGCTCCTTTGGCTGTGGCTCTCAACAGATTATTCTCAGAAATATTTAACCACCTAAAATACATATTTGTTTCCTAGTACTGAAAACTAACTTCAGTGAATGGTCCTTATATATCCTAATATTTCTATAGTAACTGACCAAGTTTAACATCAATGCAGTTAGATTCCTATGGGACATGAAATGTATTTTGAAGTTCATTTTTATTCCACACTGATACATTACTATTTCTTAAGTTTATGGACATCATAGGATATAACCTTTCATCCACAAATTCACAAATTTATAGGCATGTGGTTCACTTTCAATCACTTCCTCTTTCAGAAAACATGTATTCCTCTATGATTCTTTAGTGGTCTTTTCAATAGACTTCTTTCTAAAAACATTATTTTCGATTCTATACTCATTTTTGAAGCAAAACTCACACACTCTTCATGATAAACCGTAACCCTAATATTACCATTAGATGTATAACTGGTTGGAATGAATGTATATATATCAATATAAGATTTCCTATATATTTTCAAATATAATTTCAATGCATTATTTAAAGTTGGAACCAGTTATATAATTAATTCACAATATGGTCTATTCATGCATCATCTCTTATTCATCAACACAGGGTACGCCTATTTTATCCGCAATACTAATTTATAAGTTTTCAAAATATTGCTCCTCATATTGGTGGAAGAAATACTCATGTAATCTGATCTAAATATATATTTTACCACAGTAATATTCTTGACACAAAATGCAAAGGTCACACTTATGATTGTACTAAAGCCTAAATTTAAAGTGAGCATGGATTACTAAAAACCTCCATGTCTAGGTTCCCTAATGCGCTCAAATGTCAATCCTATTGGTGACTAAATAATTGTTTCTTCCTAAGATTATATATTCAACCTCAACCCTGTTGAAAATGTCTAATCCTATCACTCACTTTAGACGTTGCCTGATTTCCTAATGTGTCTATTGATACATATTTACTCTCTTTCCTACATATTTTCCCCAGTTCATCATTGTGACTGACTCTTCACATGTGCTGACATTTACATTCACTCTCTAACTTAAACCCTATTGCTAAAGAACTTTTGGTCCAACTCCTAGACTCACTCTTCTTCCTAATCCTACTGACAATCTTCCTAATCCTTTGGACTATCCCTTTTGGACTGGATGATCTCTTCTAAATTCAGTCATCTGAGGTACAGCATCCTATGCCATTGTAAATGAATTTATCTGAGACCTCGGTACAGAACATAATTCAAGCTTAGTATGCCAATCAATTGCCAAATGCCCTTCTGGACTTCAAATCTTACCTAGATTTCTGTTTTTGTACTTATATTTCAAGTCTATATTCTTATAAGTATCACAGGTTCCCAAACCATTATTAATCCAGCAGAATGATTCCTAACCAAAATCGAACATGCTATTAACCCTAACCATACAATGTTCCGTCAATCTAACTTTACAGAAGAGCAGGGACCGAGTTGGTCTTACAATACAGGAATGTAGGGGATCTTCCATCTGCTGAAAACCTCAAAGGTCCATGCAGAAATGATGCATGGAGAAGATTTAGGCAGCTATTTAGGACCTGAGAGAGCAAAAGTCATCTTCCATGGCAAACAACCTAATCAGGATGAAGGGATGTTTCTGAATCAGCCTCTCTCTTCTTAATGTAGAGAAGTCGGACCAAACCAGGCCTTTGTGGAGAGCTGTTCCCAGGTGCCTGTGGTTTCTCTACCATTCTAATTTGTGAATGTGTCACAGGAAATAGGGGCAGCCTCCATCTTATGAGAACCTAGGAAGCAACTGTTAGGACATATTGGTGGCCAAGTCAGTGACCTCATTCAGTTCCTGAAGGAAGTGACCTCACATACTTCCTTGGTGATGGAATTCTCTGAATTTCGGATCCAGGAAGCCAGGCACCCAGAGCCATTACCCGTCCAAGTCCCAGTGGTCTCACTTGTTTGGATTTACCAAGGATAGAATCAGTCTTTCTAGGTACCTATTCATGTGAAGGTGGCCAAATTCCAAGAAAGCTCTGAAGAGGGGCCTTTACTGACAAGACTGGAATTGGCTCACCACTGCCTCCTGACAACTTCACAGAGTTGGTGAATGACACCAGATCTGAGACAGGAAAGGCCATTTCGGAGGAACATCGTATGGCCTACCAGTCAGAGGACACTCAGAAGAGTTACAGACCTACTTGGGGGAAGGAGGTGCCTGGGTATGTGGATGTCAGTTTGTGGTTTTGTCTCATGTTCTGAGAAAAGGTAAAAAAACGTGATTTATTTCTTTTGGAATGGACTGTTTCTAATAAGTCATTTGACATGGTGAGTGTTTCTATTTCTGTGTATCCCACTGTGTCCGTGGTTGTACACATTAGAAAAGAGAATGCATCAATGAATATGTCCTGTGTAGTAGAATGCCTCCCACCAATCAACCTTTCCAATTTATGAAAGGACTGCGGCTTGCCTTACCAATGGGAAACACCTACAACCTTCCTAAGTTCCTGTTTTCTTCCAGAATTCTGGCCACTAGCCAGAATAGGCTCATCGTTTTTTATCCATGATATGTACCACCTCCAATCACTGTGACATGACCATGTACTGAATAGCTGAAGGGAATGGCATGGAGAGCATCTCAGAAAACTCAGATATCAGTGTGGCCAGGAAACTCTCAGTGGAGAAACCCTGCTTTGGGCCTTTTGCTTACATTTTGTTCTTTTGCCCTGAATGTCAGGAAGGTATTTGCCTCTGGCCACCCCTTTGTGAAGACTGAAAAAAACTGTTATCAAATGGAAATGAATGAGGATCACCTGTGGCTTTTGGCATAATTGCTTTGGAAAGGGAAATGTCTGAATCAGCCACTTGGCCCTGTGTGAGGCTCCAGCTTAGCACATGATGGATCTAAAGAAAGATCCCGTGTGTGCATCCAAAACCAAAATGGCAAAAAGATCAGTCATTGTGGATGAAGTCTCTAGCCTTTTTCTGTGATGTTCCTGACTCCATCAAGTGAGAATAGGGATCCTTTGGGTCAAATGAGTTCTTCAAAGCCCTGCAGAAGTGCTTGGGTTTTCTCATGACTCCAAACCACATAAAGAATCTATATCTGACATTCAGTAGGCCTCAAAATGGAGAAGCAGAGGAGTATTAATGGCAGGTCTATTTAATCCCTCCTGGTTCACAGGAATGGTGTCCAGGCCACCCTGACTTTAGGCAAATGAGGGCCAAGGGTGCTCATTTTGGTCACTGTCTTGGGCTGCGCCCCTCATGGAAACCTTCAGCCAGAGGTTATGATGAGTGTCTATATGGAGAAGATGAGGGCCTTGTGGGAGTGTTTAGGTTTTAATTTTGGTCATTTGTGTGGCGATTGGAAGAAATGACTGGGTCCAACTGGGCTTGAACTCTGGTGTGAGTTCAAGGGGACTTAGAATCTGAGTTCTGGAACTAAACTCAGAGAAGTATTGCCATGAATTGTGTTGGGATTTTAGCAGGCCACACATGAGAGTCGCCCTTATATACTGTAATCTAGGTCCAGGGTGGCTTTCCACAGAGCACTGAGAATCTCAGCCTGGATATCACATGATTTTTTCTGAAACACTTGGCAGGCATACTTGAGCGTCAAAACACACATGGACCTCACATTGTAGACCTCAATAGTCCTGGATTTCTGTGACCTTTTGGCCACTCCTTGGGAAGACTTGCCTGTGAGAGTTTTCCAGAGGTTTCATTGAAATGAGCTTCCTCACCATTTAATGTTTCCTGAAAAAATTGAAACCAACAGTGCCTCCAACCTCATGCTTCAATAATGGCTCGATAAATACCATGAAATTTTTTAAATTCCTTTGACCAGGTTGCACAGGAGAACCTTTGGATGTACTGTTGCTGACGATGAGTGTACCAGACAGTTCCTTGATTGACTAAGTTTCATGAAAATGGTGTAGAACAGAGATGCCAGTAAGTTCAAGCCTGCTGATTAGTGGACCTAGAGCAGAGATGTGCAGTTTTGTGATAAAACTTCTGTCATGGGGCCTTGTGGATCTGCCTTTGACTTCCAAATGGCATGTGGCTGACATGGTGCATCCAGCAGACCCTTATATGTAAAGGCATCTTTTTATAAGAAGAGGTTTAAGGGAAATGTTCACAATCAGGTTATTATGGTCAAGGGGGCAAACTATGTGGGCTAGAAACCTGGTTGGTGCATTCTCCTGCTGACCCTGACCCACCACACATGACAGAACTCCCTCCAGCACTGTGTTCCAGTTGAGCTCCTTGTATTCCATGAAGCAAATACCAAATTCCCAGTGCAGCACCAAGAATCACCACGAAATGTGGAGGATGACCAAATGGTTTCACAGTCAACATGTGGATACACTTAGCTCCCCGTGGCCACAGTTTACCTACAAAGAGAGAATTCAGCACTGCTGCCTCATGTTCATTGGAAAATAAGAAACCATATCCACAAGGTCAAAGAGATGAAGACCCAGCTTTGATGGTCTCCCTAGAAAGGAAGCTAAAGCTCCTGACAACATATGTTTTAAGTGCCCAACCTCAGAGACAGTTTCTCAAGAAGTCTTTAGGCAGGCAGAGGTCCATGTTTGTGGAGTTTTTACCCTGTCCCTTACTTTTGGAAACTCCTCTACCACTTCCAAGGTTGTAAACTCCTGATCGTATTCCATTCCAGATATGTAGTCACGGATTTTCTAACTCTTCTCCTCTAATTGTGTCTTACTTGGGGCGAAGGTGATATCTAGGTGTTGTTCTTGATGAGAGTGGGAAGATTTTTGTGTACCACATATTTGCATACACATTGGATTCATTTTCCTATTTTCCATTCGATATACTGAATCCCTGACACTAACTCACACCCTACTAGACTCTGATTACTAATCCTAATATGATGGAGGAAAGTAACCGAAACATTATAGAAACATAAGCAGTTCAGAGGAGGCATGGTGTATAGTTGGACTTGATTTTTGCATGATAAATGGTAGGTGTTATAAATATAGTCAATTGTTAATTGAAATAGTTCTCCATTGTTTTTAATGTTAACTTATTTCTGAATTCCTGTCTCCATTTCTCTGGAGCCTATTCAGCACATGTATTTTTATATGCACATATAGAATCCTACCTGGTATCACACGTACATTTTTGTGAGGTGGCTGACTTTGCAGATACAAATTGTTAGAAGAGATCACTCCTCCTAAACGCTTTTGGATCTTAAAATTCCACCTATGGGTGAGGTTCCTAGTTGAACAACATTATACATAAATCCATGTTCACTAAAATGAATACTTTTTAATCTGTGGATGATATATATTTCATGATAAATTTTGATACGCATATATATTTATATATTGCTACTTTTTAATGTATCTGTGATATATATATATATATATATATATATATATATATATATATATTATACACCCTCCGATTTTTCAAAATATGAAATATATGTGTCTTATATACACTCCCTAAATTTATTCATGTCATGAATGTTGATTTATAATAAAATGTTCACAAGATTATGCTCAGATATATTCATCCACCTGAAATATATATTTGATTCCTAGTACTGAAAACTAACTTTAGTAAATGGTCCTTTCAAATCCTAATGTTTCTACAGTAACTGACCCAGTTTAACATCAATGCAAGTAGATTCCTATGGGACATGATATGTATTTTGACATTCATTTTCATTCAACACTGGTACATTACTATTTTTTTCAGTTTTTGCACATCATAGGATATATATTTCATCCACAAGTTAGTAAATTTATACGTTTTTTTATACTTACAATCACTTCCTGCTTCAGAACACATGTATTCCTCTATGTTTCTTGACTCGTCTTTTCATGAGACTTCTTTCCAAACACATAATTTTTCATTTTCATAATCACTTTTGAAACTAAACTCACACACCCTTCATGATAAAACATAACCCTAATATGACCATTAGATGCATTACTCGTTGGAATGAATGATTGTATATCAATATAAGATTTCTTATATATTTTCAGATATCAATTCAATCCATGATTTAAAGTGGAAACAGTTATATTATTTATTCACAGTATTGTCAATTCATGCATTACTTCTATATTCATAGACACAGGGAGCAACTCTGTGTACCCCCAACACTAATTTATACCTCTTCAAAATATTGCTCCCAGAAATGTTAGAAAAAATATGCATGTCACCTGATCTACATATACATTTTATCACTGTAATATTCTGATCACAAAATGCAAAGGTCAAACTTATGATTGTAGCACATCCTAAATGGAAAGTGATCCTGGATTATTAAAAACATCCATGTCCAGGTTGCCTAATGCTCTCCAATGTCAATCATATTTGTGACTACATATTTGTTTCTTCCTAAGATTATATATTGAAACTCAACCTGGTTGATCATGTCTAATCCTATCATTCACTTTATACATTGCCTGATTTCATAATATGTGTATTGATATCTGATTTCCTACATATTTTCTCCAGTTCATCATTGTGACTGACTCTTCACATGTGCTGAGATTTACATTCACTCTCTAACCGAAACCCTATTGCTAAGGAAATTTTGTTCCAAAACCTATACACAGTCTTCTTCCTAAACCTACCAACTATATTCCTAATCCTACCGACTATCCCTTTTTGAATGCATGTTCTCTTCTACATTTAATTATCCAAGTACAGGTCGGGTGAGGTCGAAGGAAGAGACCACCAAGAGACTATCTCATGCAACAGCAAAGGGTTTATTGGGGGTCCAGCATGCTGATGCTCAGAGCTCACTTGAATAGAGTAGAGAGCCCTTAGAACAGCTTAAGCAGAGCTTGTACACTTTCCTTGGTGACGGCAGGGAGGGAAGTTTATTGATGGGTCAGGGCGAGTGGTCAGTTTGCATGCAACCCACTGAGGGAGCACATTCTGCAGTTAGTCAGTTGGGGACAGCATATTCTGGGAACAAGATTAGCAAACATTTCTCAAGATTTCAACAGTGTTTTGTTAAGCATACAGGAAAAAAGGAAGTGAAAAGTGCCTATTTTATTAACCTTTCATTCCCCACTTCTTCTTCTGGCTACTTTTAATCATAAAAGTGATCATTGCGGGGTGTCACATTCTATGTTTGCTAGTGGGGTGTTACCATAAGTTTAACTCGTCCAATTTGAGCTTGGAGAAAAGAAATTACACGGTTGAGCAAACAGGGTTTTATAGTTAGCAATAATATGAGGATTATTATTGAAATGGCCAGGGTTGATAAATGCGTAGTTAACCAGGGGGACTGTGTGAACCAAGACTCAAACCACCCTTTTTGGGCCTCTCTCTCTCAATGACACTCTTCAAGGCATCTTTTTAATTTACTCCTAGATTTTTTTAAAACTCCAGTATGGTCGGCAAAAACACAAGATTCTCCATCAATGCAGAGCAAAGGCCCCCTTCTCTCATGAAGAGGAGGTTCAACCCTCGCCTGTTCTGTAAAACAACTTCAGAGAGAGAGGTTAAAGATTCCTGCAAAGCCAAGATGGAGGTTCCTAATATCTTTAAGTTTTGGTCTATTGCTGCTTCTAATTGTGTCATTTGTTTTATCCCATGGACCAAGGCAGTGGTTCTTGTGCTCACGCCTGCAGCAACTCCTATTCCTAATAGGATGGCTAAAGTGATGGATATATGTTCTCAGTGGAACCGGGTTTTATGCCCCCTTATTTGATCTTCAAATGAACCTGCATTATGATAAAGCACTCTGGGAAACCTCTGCACCTTTACAAAATTAATCACATCGTCTTGACAATTTCATGAAAACATAAACAATGTTTAAGTCTATAGAATTATACTGTTGTAGAGACGGACATGGCAAGGCACCTAAGATACTACCAAAAACAGGGAAACTTTCCATTTTATTTGCAACCGGATTCAGAGGGCATTACTTCTGTTATAATCAATTAATTCCCTGAAAACCACGTTTAGGTAGTTTCAGAATTTTGTACCCAACATATAAGGGAAGGGGCGCAGAAGTTCACAGCCTGCAGAAGTTCACAAAAAGCAGATTTTTTCTGTTTTTTTCCTCTGTTCTGGGCAAGTTAACTTTTCAAGGCCACCTGGGTGAAGGAGAGCTTTTTCTTCCCTTTATTTTTCCCCCTTCCAGCTGTTACCATGGAGCCCAGTTGGTAACTTCTTTATCTTAGAAATGTAGCCATCTCTGTGAAGCCCCAGCTCAATGCCCAAGGCCTTGTTCACATATTTTGTGAAAAACTAGTAAGGGGGTGTCTAACTTAGGAGTGCTGATATTTTTAGCCAGTGGCCAAGTACAACAGGGCAACAGGAAAAGAGGAAGTTTATCTACTTTGAAGTCTTTCATGGTGACTCTTTTGCTGAAAGTCCTAAAGTCAGCCATGCTGAAGACTTCTGTAGAATTTCAGTTAATGTTTTTCTGTGGGCCTGGAACAGAGGGGGGAGATGGGGAAGGCGTGGCTTTGAGCAGCTCCGTGGATCTGAGAATGAGGTAGCAGAGATGTGAAAGAATACTGGGAAAGGGGTTTGTGATTTTCCTAGCAACAAAAAGGTGAGCAGTAGAACAGGTAGAGCAGAGGGGAAGATGGGAGTTAGTATCCCTAAAAGCCTGTGAGGGACTTTAAATTCTTAGTAATCTGTTTTCAGTGATGACAAAGAAACTTTAAAGGCCATTTTCACTAAATCTTGGATAGGGGTCTGAGGGTTCTCCTCAGCTGGTTTGAGCTTTGGGTTAGCTGGTAAGAGGAACTGGTGGGACCCGGTGCGGGCACTGACTGGAGAAGAGAGGAGTGATTCGGTGGAGGGTTACCTTAGTACCTGCTACCTCAGCAAGGGGGCAATGGTCTTAGATCCGGCGGAGGTTTGGGTTTTTGATCTAGTAATTGGAGGGGAGAAATCATGTTGCTGAGGTGAGAGTGACAGCAGAGAGTCTGGAGCAGAAGGCTGAGTGTGAGGACCTATTGGAGAAGCATAGTTCAGGATGTGAGCGAAGGAGGGAAAAGGCCTCCACATAGGGAAATCTCCTTTCACCCTTTTGAGGACTTTCAGAAGTTAAAAAGGTCAGGCAGAATTTGAGGATCTAGAGACCACTCTAGGGGCCATCGGTTTTGGTGATCTAATTGGTAATAGGGCCAATGCTGTGTACAGAAGTTGATGAGGAGTTTGGGTTCCATCATGCACTGCCTGTATGATCACAACCCTATGACTTACAGAAGAAGTCGGCATTCCCCCCACACAACCGTGACTGTTTGTGGCTTTGGTAGTCCACCGGGCAAACATAGTAATCTAGGCTAGCCAACCTGCATCTGGCTTGCGTGTCCCTACATCCATAATGATTGTTTCCATTATCAATGGTGCAGAATGGATTTAATGGAAATTTAGTGGGATCCTCTTCACCAGGTATATCCCAATAGGAAAGACCTATAGCCAGCTGACAAATGTCTGGGTGGATAGATGTCCACCAAGTCCTTAAGTGGGCTGTATGCGAGATAGATCATACTTCTCTACCAGTAGGATTTGTGATCAGCCATCGCTGCTGAACGGGTTGAAGAGGTTTAGGACTACTGGTGGTCAAGGGGAGAGTGTATAGCCTTAGACACAAAGTAAATACACAATTTGAAAATTTTACCAATTTTTTCCTGTTTCAAGCCAGAGTCTGGACAGGGTCAGGCTTGAGATGAGAGGTATGGATCCAGGAAGTGATTCTTTCTACCTTTACCGCTGTAGGTGTTATAAGTAGCACCTTGTATCGTCATTTCCAGTGGGGTTCCAGGGATGACACCTGATGTCGACTTACATAGATGAAGTCTCTTACTTGATATCGATGTAGAGTCCACTCGTCCCCAGGTTGATAGGAATTGGCCATCTGTTTTCACAGGTATCCCTGAGTTCTTTCAAGAGCTTTAATTCAGTCAAGCAATGGGGTGTGGAAGGAATTGTTAGGTCTTAGAGTTGGGGTTAGGTCCCTTACTGAAGGAGGGGCACCATGGACAATTTCATAGGGGGTGAGGTTACACGAAGAAACAGAGGGAGTATTTCTTCCATGAAATAGTGCATAAGGCAGGAGCATAGTACAATCTATTATGCAGGTTTCTAAGCTTAATTTCGTTATGGTCTCTTTAATGGTTCTATTCATTCTTTCTACCTGTCCTGAACTCGGTGGTCTATAAGCACAATGTAACTTTTAATTAATCCCCAGGGATTGGCCTAACCCCTGACTTACCTGGGCTACAAACGCCAGTCCATTATCAGACCTTATTACTTAAGGCAGGCCGTATCTTGTAAAAATATCTTTCAGTATCTTCTTGACGACCATTTGCGCTGTTTCGATTTTTTTTCTTTTTTCCTGGAAAAGGCTTCAATCCATCCTCAAAATATATCTACAAAGACTAGGCGATATTTAATTTCAAACCTTGCTGGCTTAATTTTCGTAAATTCCACTTCCCAGAATTGTCCTGGTCTGGTTCCTCGTAGGTGCTTTTTTGCAGGAAGCTTGGAATGGTAAGCATTATCCATGACAGACCTAACAGGCTTTTGTTACCCATTCAGTTATTTCCTTTTGCTTTGAGTCGGTTAGTAAAAAACTCTGTTCTTGATCCTTCAGGAATGAATGCAATTTCTTTGAACCAAGTTGAGTGAGTTGATGTACATTTTCTACTGACATATATAGAGCCGTGACTATAGGAGTTTTTACTGAAGGATTTAGAAATTCCACTTGTGGTCCTTCAGGGTTAAAAGTTATTTTGGCCCGGAGCTTGGTGAGCAGATCTCTGCCCATCAATGGGGCCGGGCATTCTGGGATTACTAAGAACGAGTGATGGATTTTTCCTTTCCCCTGGTCCATGGTCCTCTTAGTTGTCCAAGCCCTATATTTTCTGCCATTAGCCCCTTGAATTAGAGACCTTTTATTTGATAGAGAGACCAATGGGGCCTTAAGGGCAGAGTATATTGCCCCTCTATCCACTTCAAAGTTTGCTGGGGTCCCCTCCACTTCAAAATTTACCCTGAGCTCTCGGAGGGGATCTGAGCCCCAACGTTCTTAGTCATCCTCCAGAGTCAGAATGGCTGGCTAGAGTGGCTGTCTCTTTCAATGGCACTCTTTGAAGCAGTGTCCTTTTTCTTTACAGTAGGCACATTAAATTGAGGCCAGGGGTGGCCTCTAGTATGGGCCCCGATATCCATTCCTGTCTCCATGTTTCTTATTTCTGGCCTATTTGTTGTTGTGACCAGGACCTTAGTCAATGCCTTAGTCTGTCTTTTGTTTCTTTTATCCTCCCTTTGCTCCCTACTCTTCCTCAGTTTCTCTCTTATAGTATACCTTCTCGGCTACTCTGACTAAATCTCTCAAAGTCATATCTTGTAATCTATCTAAGCATTGTAACTTTCTTTTAATATCCAGGGCAGCTTGCCCATAAAGGCCATCTTGACAGATGCCTTTTGATCCCCTGCCTGAGGATCGAAAGGAGTATATCTCCTATATGCCTCCATAATTCTCTCTAAAAACATAGAGGGAGATTCATCAGGCCCTTGAATAATCTTTCTTAACTTGGCAAAATTTGTTAGTCGCCTAGCGGCCACTAAGATACCCACAATTAGAGACCAGCGATAAGTGGACAGATGCTCCCTACCTTCAAAGGTGTTGGGGTCCCAGTTTCGTCGATTCAAGAGAAAGCCGGGTTGAATATGTTGGGAAGTTTTGTCGGTCACCCATCTGGTCAGAGGATATTTTCTCCAGCATCCAGGAGGATTCTCTTTTGTTTCTCCATCATGAAGAGACAACCCTAGGTGTTGTTGACAGTCATCCCAAGTAGGCTGGTGTGAAAACATCAATGACTCAACCACACCTAGGAGCCTGGTGGGGTCCTCGGTAAAAGGGGGATATTTATTTTTCCAGTTATATTGGTCTGAAGAGGAGAAAGGTTAATACTGGTAGGCTTGCATTTTTCCCCCAAGGCCGTTGTCAATCATTGGCCCCTAGGGATGAGGGGGAGCATCATTCGAGTTCCAGGTTTTTCAATCATTCACTGCTGGTGAGTACCTTTAGCTGGGATAGCTTCCTCCAGAGGAGGAGGGGCTGTGTGTGCTGCGGGGAAATTATCTGGAGGGCGCTGGGCTGGCTTATCTTCCTCCAATGGTGGAGAGGTTGAGTCAGCAGCAGGGGAATCACTTAGAGGGTGTTGGTCTTTGGGGGACGTGGGCAGGAGATAAGGAGGGGGACAAGAGTCCAGTAGAGTCAAATCTTGTGACTCAGGGAGAACAGAGGGTGGAGGAGGAGGAGAAGCAGAGGGTTTGAGAGATCATGGGGGAAGGAGTAGGAGCGGGGGTAGGGGCAAGGAAATGCTTCACCCATGGAGGAGATTTGCAGAGGTCCTGCCAAGTTAAGATATATGGCTGTTGATCCAGATGCATATGTGGCCCTGGCTGAAAGACAATATCCTCTGACTTTTTAAATTAGTGGGAAGTAGAAAGATCCTTCTAGGGGCCATCCGAATCCAAAGGTGGGCCATTCTGAGGCACAGAGAGTCTGCCAGGTCCAGAATTTTACTGAAAAAGAAAGATTCTGAGCCCTTAAGGGTACTTTGGTCCAGTGATCAAGGGTCAGGGACAGAGGCATTGAAGTGCTCTGTCCCATAATGAAAGATACACAAACAGTAAAAGCGATGACACACGACACAGACAAGACAAGAAAATAAAGACAGACAATGGAACTTCCAACACTGAGACCAGGACTAAGTATCTGGCCAAACCCGATGGGCTGGCGATACAGAATCTGAAACAAAATATCACTGAGTTGAGGAGACTATTGCTCCTCGATTTCCCGAGTACTCTGGTGCATCCCCCAGGGATGTGGCCTGTGGCTCTGTGACACGTATGTCAGCCACCATCGGAGAGAGGTCACACTCTTCATTGACAGCCATTTTGCGAAGCCCTAACCTGAAACCTGAAACCAGAAAGAGGCACCATACATACCCCAAGAGGAGCCTGTTGGGGTCTCTCGTTCGCCGCTGCCGGATCTCACTGGAACCTCCATATGTAAAGGTCAGACGAGCATTGGGTGAAGAGACCACCAAAAGACTGTCTCATGCAAAAGCAAAGGGTTTATTGGGGGTCCAGCATGCTGGGGCTCAGAGCTCACTTGAATAGAGCAGAGAGCCATGAGAACAGCTTAAGCAGAGCTTATATACTTTGCTTGGAGAGGGCAGAGAGGGAACTTTATTGTTTGGTCTGGGCGAGTGAGCAGTTTGCGTGCAACCGGGTGAATGAGTACATTCTGCAGGTTGGCAGTTGGGGACAGCACATTCTGGGAACAAGATTAGCAAACAGTTCTCAAGATTTCAAAAGTGTTTTGTTAAGCATACAGAAAAACGGGAAGTGACATTTACCTATTTTACTAAATTTTCATTACCAAATATACTTTGCCAGATTTCCTAATGTCTCTATTGAAATCTGCTTTCCTACATATTTTCCCCATTTCATCATTGTGACTGACTCTTCACATGTGCTGACATTTACATTCACTCTATACCCGAAACCCCATAGCTAAAGAACTTTTGGTGCAAATCCTATACTCACTCTCCATTCTAAACTTACCGACTATCGTCCTAATCCTACCGACTATTCTTTTTTTTAAATTTTTTTTCTTAAAGAAAGAGTTAGAGAGAGAGGGAGAGAGAGAGAATTTTTTAACATTTATTTTTTTTAGTACTTGGCAGACACAACATCTTTGTTTGTACATGGTGCTGAGGATCGAACTCGGGCCGCACGCATGCCAGGCGAGCGCGCTACGACTTGAGCCACATCCCCAGCCCCCCGACTATGCCTTTATGACTGGAAGTTCTCTTTGACAATAAATAATCCAAAGTACAAGGTCCTATGCATTTGTATATTGATTTATCTGAGACATCTGTGCAGAAAATAAATCAATGCTAAATATTGCAATCAAGGGCCCAACGCCCTTCTGGGCTTCAAATATTACCTTTATTTCTGTTTTTGTGCTTATATTTCACCTATATATTCTTGAAAATATCGAAGATTCGCCATACCATTATTCATCCAGCAGAATGATTCCTAACCCCAATCGAAACTGTTATTAACCCTAACCATACACTCTTCCCTCAATCTAACTTTACAGAAGAGCAGGGACAGAGTTGGTCTTACAATACAGGAATTTACGGTTTCTTCCAACTGCTGAGAAACTCAAAGGTCCACGCAAAAATGATCCCTGGAGAAGTTGTAGGCACATATGTACGAACTGAGAGAGCAAAAGTCATCTTCCATTGAAAACAACCTGGTCAGGATGAAGGGATGTGTCTGAATCAGCCTCTCTCTTCTTAATATGGAGAAGAAGGACCAAACTAGGCCAGTGTGGAGAGCACTTCCAGGGTGCCTATGGTTGATATACCATTCTAACTTGTGAAAGTGTCACAGGATGTAGGGGCAGCCTCCATTTTATGGGACACTTTGAAGCAACTGTTAGGACAAAGTGGTTGCCAAGGCAGTGACCTCATTCAGATCTTAAAGGAAGTGACCTCACCTAACATCCTTTGTGATGGAACTCTCTGAACTTGGGATCCAGGAAGCCAGGCACCCAAATTCAGTCTCAGTCCCAGTCCCAGTCGCAGTGGTTTCAATTGTTCAGATTTACCAAGGACAGAGTCAGTCTTTGTTGGTACCTACGGAGGTGAGGATGCCCAAATGCCAGGAAAGCTCTGAAGAGTGGCCTTTCCTGAGAAAGCAGTTAGTGGATCACCGCTGGCTCCTGAGAACTTCACAGTGTTGACCAAGGAGACCAGATCTGAGACAGGAAAGGCCATTTCGGGGTAACATAGTATGGCCCACCAATCAGAGGACACTATGGATAGTCACAGACTGACTTGGGGGAAGAAGGTGTCTTTGTGGATGTGGGTGTTGGTTTGTGGTTTTGTCTCATGTTGTGAGAATAGGTAATAAAGGCGGTTTTTTGGTTTGAAGTGAATTGTTTCTAATAAGTCTTTTGAAAAGGCGAGTGTTTCTAAGTCTGTGTATCACACTGTGTCCGTGGTTCTAGACATTAGAAAAGAGAATGCATCAATGGATGTCTCCTGTCTAGTAGAAATCTTCCCAACATTCATCCTGCCAATTTATGAATGGACTGCGGCTTGCCTTATGAATGGGCAACACCTACTATCTTCCTAAGATTCTATTTTGTTCCTGAATCCACTCCACTCTCCAGAATAGGCTCATGGTTATGTGTCCAATATATATACCACCTCCAAGCTCTGTGACATGGCCATGTACTGGATAGCTAAAGGGAATGGCGAGCATCTCAGAAAACTCAGATATCAGTGTGACCAGGAAAGTCTCAGTGGAGAAATCCTGCTTTGGGCCATTTGCTTACCTATTGTTCTGTTGCCCTGAATTTCAGGAAGCTTTTTGCCTCAGACCACCCCTTTGTGAAGCATGAAGAAATGAGTTGTCAAATGCAAATGAATGGGCATCACCTGTGGCTCTTTGCTTGATTGCTTTGGAAAGGGATGTGTCTGAATCAGCCTCATGACCCTATGTGAGGCTGTGGCTTAGATTCTTAGCACCTGATGGATCTAAAGAAAGATACCATGTGTGCATCCAAAACCAAAATGGCCAAATGAGCAGTCATTGTAGATTAAGTCTTTTGCTTTCCTCTGTTAGGTTCCTGAAATCCATCAAGTGAGAATAGGGATAATTTGGGTCAAATGAGTTCTTCAAACCCTGCAGTGACTAGCCCAGAGGTGCTTGGCTTTTCTCATGACTCCAAATCACATAAAGAATCTATACCTGAAAGTAAGTAGGCCCCAAATTGGAGATGCAGAGCAGTATTAAGTGCAGGCCTATTTAATCACTCTTGGTTCTCAGGAAGGGTGTCCAGGCCACCCTGACTTTAGGCAAATGAGGGGCAAGGAAACTTATTTGGATACTTTCTTTGTCTGCACCCCTCATGGAAATTTCCAGCCAGAGGTTATGATAAGTGTCTATATGGAGGATGTTGAGGGCCATGTGGGAGTGTTTTGGTTTTAATTCTGGTCATTTGTGTGGCGGTTGAAAGAGATGACTTAGTTCACCTGGGCTTGAACTCTGGTGTTATTCCCCTTAGAGACTGAATTCTGGAACTGTCCTCAGAGAAGTATTGCCATGAATTGTGTTGGGATTTTAGGAGGCAACACATGAGAGTCACCCTGAAATCTGAGATCTAGGCCAAGGTGGCTTCCACAGAGCACTGGGAATCTCAGCCAGGATTTCACGTGATTTTATTCTGAAAGTCTTGGCAGCCATAATTGAGAGTCAAAACACACATGGACCTCACATTTTAGACCTCAATGGGCCTGGATTCATGTGAAATATTGGCCACTCTTTGGGAAGCCTTGCCTGTGAGAGTTCTCCAGAGATTTCTTTGAAATGAGCTTCCTCACCATTTAATATTTCCTAAATAAATTGAAACCCACAGTGCCTCCAACTTCATCTTTGAAAAATAGCTATGTACATACCATGGATTTTTTGAAATTTCCATGACCAGGTGGCAATGGAGAAACTTTGGATGACTTGTTGCTGATCATGAGTGTACCAGACTGTGCTTGGATTTACTTGGTTTCATGAAAACAGTGTAGAAAAGAGATCCCTGTAAGTTGGAGACTGCTGAGTAGTGGGCCTAGAGCAGTGGTGTGCAGGTATGTGATAAAACATCTGTGGTGGTACCATGTGGATCTTCCCTTGGATTCCAAATGGCTTGAGACTGACATGGTGATGTCAGCAGACCCTTATATATAAAAGCATCTTGTTATATGGAGAGGTTTCAGGGCAATGTTCAGAATCAGATTGCTATGGACAAGCGGGCAAGCTATGTGGGGTAGAAGCCTGGTTGGTGCATTTTCCTGCAGACCTTGACCCACCACACGTGACAGAACTCCCTCCATAACTGGTACCTGTTGAACTCCTTGTATTTCCTGAAGCAAATACCAAATTCACCATGCAGAAGCAAGAAACACCTCGAAAAGTGGAAGATGATCAAATGGCTTCACAGTCCACATGGGGAGACACTTAGACCCCAGTGGCCACAGTTTACCTACAAAGAGAGAATTCAGCACTGCTTCCTCATGTTCATTGGAAAAAAAAACATATCCTCCAGGTCACAGAGATCAGACCCAGCTTTGTTGGTCTCACTAGAAAGGATGCTAAAATTCCTGACAACAACATATATTTCAAGTGCCCAACCTCAGAGGCAGTTTCTCAAGAGTCTTTAGGCCCAATGAGCTCCATGTTTGTGAAGTGTTTACCCTGTCCCTTATTTTTGGAAACTCCTCTACCACATCCAATATTGTGAACTCCTGAATATTTTCCATTTCAGATATGTATTCACAGATTTCCTAACTCTTCTTCTTTAATCGTGTCTTATTTGGGGCAAAGGTAATGTAAAGGCAATGTTCTGGATGAGAGTGGGAATATTTTTGTGTAGCACATATTTGCATACACATTGTATTCATTTTCCTATTTTCCATTCGAATTACTGAATTCCTGACACTAACCCATACCCTAATAGACTCTGACTACTAATCCTAAAATGATGGACAAAAATAACCAAACAGAATGGAAATGAAAGCAGTTCAGAGAAGGCATGGTGTATAGTTGGACTTTCCTTTTGCATGATAAAGTGTAGGTGTTATAAATCTAGTCAATTTTTAATTGAAATAGATCTCCATGTGTTTTTAAAGATAACAAATATGTGAATTCCTGTCTCCCTTTCTCTGTAGCCTGTTCAGCACATGTATTTTTATATGTAAATATAGAAACATAACTGGTATCACACGTACATCCTTGTGAGTTTGGCTGTCTTGGGAGATACAAATCATGGGAAAGATCACTCCTCCTAAACGCTGTTGGAACTTAAAATTCAACCTATGGGTGAACTTCCTAGTTGAACAATATTATACATAAATCCATGTTCAGTAAAATGATTATTTTTGGATCTGTGGATGATATATGTTTCATAGTGAATTTTGATTGGCATGCATATTGATACATTTTAGTGTCTGTGTGTGTGTGTGTGTGTGTGTGTGTGTGTATATATATCTATATACATAAATGCACACACACATATCTATATATATATACACTCTCAAGATTTTTCAAAATATGAAATATATGTTTCTTATTATACACTCCCTAAATTCATTCATGTTCATATATGTAAATTTAGAGTCAACATTTCACAAGATTATTCTCATAAAAATTCATCCACTTGAAATACGTATTTGTTTCCTAGTACTGAAAACTAACTTCAGTGAATAGTGCATACAAATCATAATATTTCTACAGTAACTGACAGAGTTTAGCATCAATGCAAGTAGATTCCTATGGGATATGATGTGTATTTTGACGTTCATTTTCATTCAACACTGGTGCATTACTATTTTTTCAGTTTTTGCACATCATAGGATATATATTTCATCCACAAGTTAGGAAATTTATAGGCTTTTTTTATACTTACCATCAAATCCTGCTTCAGAACATATGAATTCCTCTATATTTCTTGACTCATCTTTTTATGAGATTTCTTTACAAACACATTATTTTCCATTTCCATAATAACTTTTGAAGCTAAACTCACACACCCTTCATGATAAAACATAACCCTAATATTACCATTAGATGTATAACTCGTTGGAATGAATGATTGTATATCAATATAAGATTTCTTACGTATTTTCAGATATCAATTCAATCCATGATTTAAAGTGGAAACAGTATATTATTTATTCACAGTATTGTCAATTCATGCATTTCTTCTACATTCATAGACACAGGGTACAACTCTGTGTACCCCCAATACTAAGTTATATCTCTTCAAAATATTGCTCCAAGAAATGTTAGAAGAAATACTCATGTCACCTGATCTACATATACATTTTATCACAGTAATATTCTGATCACAAAATGAAAAGGTCACACTTCTGATTGTAGCAAATCCTAGATGGAAAGTGATCCTGGATTACTAAAAACATCCATGTCCAGGTTGCCTAATGCTCTCCAATGTCAATCATTTTGGTGACTACATATTTGTTTCTTCCTAAGATTACATATTGAAACTCAACCTTATTGATAATGTCTAATCCTATCATTCACTTTATACTTTGCCTGGTTTCATAATGTGTGTATTGATATCTGATTTCCTACATAATTTTCCCAGTTCATCATTGTGACTGACTCTCCACATGTGCTGAAATTTACATTCACTCTCTAACCGAAAACCTAGGGCTATTGAACTATTGGTCCAAATCCTATACTCACTCTTCTTCCGAAACGGACCGACTATCTTCCTAATCCTAACAACTATCCCTTTTTGACTGGATGAACTCTTCTACATTCAATCATCCAGGGTACAAGGTGATATGCCATTGTATATTGATTTATCTGAGACATTTGTGCGAACGAAATTCAATGCTAAGTATTCCAATCAAGGACCCAATGCCCTTCTGGGCTTAAAATCTTACCTAGTTTTCTGTTTTCATACTTATATTTCACATCTATATTCTTATAAATATCCCAGGTTCCTAATACCATTATTCATCCAGCAGAATGATTCCTAACTCAAATCGAACATGTTATTAACCCTAATCATACATTGTTCCCTCAATCTAACTTTATAGAAGAACAGGGACAGAGTTGGTCTTAATATAGAGGAATATAGGGGATCTTCCACCCGCTGAGAACCTCAAAGGTCCATGCAGAAATTATCCCTGGGGAAGATGAAGGCAGCTATAAAGGACCTGAGAGGGCAAAAGTCATCTTGTAAGGCAAACAACCTGGTTAGGATGAAGGGATGTGTGTGAATCAGGCTCTCTCTTCTTAATGTAGAGAAGATGGACCAAACCAGTTCTGTGTGAGAGCTGTTCCTGGGTGCCTATGGTTGATATACCATTCTAAGTTGTGAAAGTGTCACAGAAAGTAGGGGCAGCCTCCATCTCATGGGACCCTTTGAAGGAACTGTTAGGACAAAGTGGTTGCCAAACCAGTGACCTCATTCAGTTCCGAACGGAAGTGACCTATCTCACTTCCTTGGTCTTGTAACACTCTGAACTTGGAATCCCGGAAGCCAGGCACACAGAACCAGTCCCAGACCCAGTCCCAGTGGGCTCACTTGTTTGGTTTTACCAAGGACAGAATCAGTCTTTCTTGGTACCTACTGATTTGAGAATGGCCAAATGCCAGGAGAGCTTTGGAGAGTGGCCTTCCCTGAGAAAGAAGGTAGTGGCTCAAAGCTGCCTCCTGACAACTTCAAAGAGTTGGCCAAAAATTCCAGCTCTGAGACAGTACAGGGCATTTTGGGGGAACATAGTATGGTACAACAGTCAGAGGAAATTCCGAGAGTCAAAGACCTACTTGGGGGAAGAAAGTCCTATGTTGTTGTGCGTGTGAGTTTGTTGTTTTGTCTCATGTTCTGAGAATTGGTAGGAAAGGCAGTTTGTTTGATTTGAAGTGGACTGTTTCTAGTAAGTCGTTTGACAAGGCAAGTGTTTCTATGTCTATGTATCCCACTGTGTTTGTAGTTGTAGACATTAGAAAACATAATGCATCAATGAATGTGTCCTGTCTAGTACAATGCTTCCCAAAATTCATACTGCCCGATTCATGATTGGACTGCAGCTTTCCTTATGGATGGGTAGCAATGACTAACTTCCTAATTTCCTGTTTTATTCCTGAATTCTGGCCACTCTCCGGAATAGGCTCATGGTTTTCTGTCCAAGATATGTACCACCTCCAAGCTCTGTGACATGGCCATGTACTGGAGAGCTGAAGGAAATGGGAGCATCTCAGGAAACTCAGATATCAGTGTGAACAGTAAAGACTATGTGGAGAAACCCTGCTTTGGGAATTTTGCTTACCTATGGTTCTGGTGCTGTGAATATCTAGAAGGTCTTTGCCTTAGGCCACCCTTTTGTGAATCCTGAAGAAAAGAGTTTTCAAATGGAAATGAATAGGCATCACCTGTGGCTCTTTGTTTTATTGCTTTGTAAAGAGATGTGTCTTAATCAGCATATTTTCCCAGTGTGATTATTTGGAGAAGTAGATCAGTATTAATGGCAGGCCTATTTGATCATTCCTGTTTAACAGGAAGGGTTTCCAGGCCACCCTGACTTTAGGCAAATTAGAGGCAAGGGAGATTATTTTGGGCACTGTCTTGGTATGCACCCCTCATGGAAACCTCAACCCAGGGGTAATGATGAGTGTCTATATAAAAGAAGATGAGGGCCATGTGGGAGTGTTTTGGTATTAATTGTGGTCAGTTGTGTGGCAGTAGGAAGAGATTCCTGGGTCAACCTGGGCTTGAACTATGGTGTGATTCCCCTTAGAGATTGAGTTTTGGAACTGAACTCAGAGAAGTATTACCATGAATTCTGTTGGGATATTAGAAGGCCACGCATGAGAATTGCCCTTGGAGACTGAGATTTAGGCCCAGGATGGCTTTCCACAGAGCACTGGGAATCTCAGCTAGGATATCACATGATTTTATTCTGAAAAACTTGGCAGCCATACTTGAGAGTCAAATCACACATGGAACTCACATTGTAGACCTCAATGGGCCAGGCTTCATTTGACCTTTTGGCCACTCTTTGGGAAGACTTGCCTGTGAGAGTTCTCCTGAGCTTTCATTGAAATGAGCTTCCTCACCATTTAATGGTTCCTGAATGAATTGAAACCCACAGTGACACCAACTTCATCCTTGAAAAATGGCTAGATAAATACCATGGAATATTTGAAATTCCCAAGATCAGGTGGCACTGGAGAATCTTTGGATGTTCTGTTGCTGATCATGAGTGTACCAGACAGTGCCTTGATTTACTGGGTTTCATGAAAATGGTGTAGAACAAAGGTGCCAGTACATTGGAACCTGCTTAGTAGTGGGCCTAGAGCAGTGGTTTGCAGGTGTATGATAAAACATCTGTGATGGGGCCACATGGATCTGCCATTGGCTTCCAAATGCCTTGTGACTGACATGGTGCAGCCAGCAGACCCTTATATGTTAAGGCATCTTGTTACATTGAGAGGTTTTAGGGCAATGTTCAGAATTGGGTTGCTGCAGACAAGGAGGCAAGCTTTGTTGAATAGAAGCCTGGTTGGGGCATTCTCCTGCACACCCTGACCCACCACACGTGAGAGTACTCCCTCCAGCACTGTGTCCCCGTTGAACTCATGGTATTTACTGATGCCAATACCAAACTCCCAGTGCAGCAGTAAGAATCACCAGGAAAAGTGGAGGATGACCAAATGGCTTCTCAGTCCACACGAGGAGACACTTAGCTCCAAGTGGCCACAGTTTACCTACAATGAGGGAATTCAGAACTGCTGCCTCATGTTCACTAGAAAATAAGAAACCATGTCCTTCAGGTCACATACATGCAGATCCAGCTTTGATTGTCTCACTACAAAGGAAGCTGAAGCTCCTGACAACAACATATATTACAAGGTCCCAACTTCAAAGGCAGTTTCTCAAAGAGTCATTAGGCCAGCAGAACTCCATATTTGTGGAGTATTTACCCTATCCCATACTTTTGGAAATTTCTCTACCGCCTCCAAGGCTGTGAACTCCTGAGCATTTTCATTTCCACATACGTATTCACAGATTTTCTAACTCTTCTCCACTAATTGTGTCTTAATTGGGGCGAAGGTTATGTCAAGTCATTGTTCTGGATTAGAGTGGGATGATTTTTGTGTAGCACATATTTGCATACACATTAGATTCATTTTCATATTTTCCATTTGAAATACTGAATCCCTGACATTAACCCATAACCTCCTAGACTCTGACTACTAATCCTAATATGATGGAGAACAAGAAACCTAACAGAATAGAAATACAGGCCGTTCATAGGAGGCATGGTGTATACTTGGACTTCCCTTCTGCTTTATCAAGGGTATGTGTTATAAATCTAGTAAACTTTTCATTGTAATAGTTCTCCATGAGTTTTTAAAGTTAACACATATGTAAATTTCTGTCTCCCATTCTCTCTAGCCTATTCATCACATGTATTTTTTATGCATATTTAGAATCCTACCTGGTATCACAAGTACATTTTTGTAAGCTCGCTGATTTTGAAAGATACATATTGTGATAAGATATCACTCCCCCTAAATAATGATGGAACTGAAAATTAAACCTATTGGTGAATTTCCTAGATGAACAACATTATATATAAATCGATGTTCAGTAAAATGAATATTTTTGGATATGTGGATGATATGTATTACACGGTGAATTTCGATTAGCATTTATATTGCTACATTATAATGTCTGCGTGTGTCTATCTATCTATCTATCTATATATATATATACTGTCCAGATTTTTCAAAATATGAAATATATATGTCTTATTATACACTCCCTAAATTCACTCATGTTTCTATATGTGGTTTATAATCAACTTTTCACAAGATAATTCTCAGAAATATTCATCCGCCTGAAATACATATTTATTTCCTAGTACTGAAAACTAACTTCAGTGAATGGAGCTTACAAATCCTAATATTTCTACAGTAACTGAATCAGTTTAACATCAATGCAAGTAGAATCCTACGGGACATGATGTGCATTTTGAAGTTTATTTTTATTCAATATTGGTACATTATTATTTTTTCAGTTTATGGACATCATAGGATATATCATTTCATCCACAAGTTCAAAAATTTATAGGCATTTGTTTCACTTTCAATCACTTCCTGCTTCAGAACACATGTATTCCTCTAAGTTTCTTGACTGGTCTTTTCATGAGATTTTATACCAAACACGTTAATTATAATTTTCATAATCACTTTTGAAGCAAAACTCACATACCATTCATATTAATTATCAATCTGATATTACCATTAGATGTATATCTGGTTTGAATGAATGATTGTATGTCAATATAAGATTTCTTATATCTTTTCAGATATCAATTCTATCCATTATTTAAAGTGGAAGCAGTTATATTATTTATTCACACTATGGTCTATTCATGCATTATCTCTATATTCATAGACACAGTGTACACCTCTTTGTACCCCAATACTAATTTATACGTCTTCAAAATATTGCTCCCTGAAATGGTGGATGTGGACTCATGTCACCTGATCTTTATATACATTTAATCACAGAAATATTCTGGACACAAAATGCAAAGGTCACACTTATGATTGTATAAAAGCCCAAATGGAAAGAAAACATGGATTACTAAAAACATCCATGTCCAGGTTCCCTAATGCTCTCAAATGTCAATCCTATTGGTGACTACATATGTGTTTCTTCTTAAAATTATATATTCAAACTCAACCCAATTGAAAATGTCTAATCCTATCCCTCACTTTATACTTTTCCTGATTTCATTATGTCTCTATTGCTATCTGCTTTCCTACATATATTCCCCAGTTCATCATTGTGACTGACTCTTCACATGTGCTGACATTTACATTCACACCCTAATAAATAACCTATTGCTAAAGAACATTTGTTCCAAATCCTATACTCACTCTTCTTCCTAAACATACTAACTATCTTCTTAATCCTACCGAGTATCCCTTTTTGACTGGATGTTCTCTTCTACATTCAATCATTCAAGGTACAAGGTCTTATGCTATTGTATATTGATTTATCTGAGACATCGGTGCAGAATGTAATTCAACGCTAAGTATCACAATTAAGGGCCCAATGCCCTTCTGGGCTTCAAATCTTACTTAGATTTCTTTTTTCATACATATATTTCATCTCTATATTCTTAAAATAATCACAAGTTTCCAATACCATTATTCATGCAGCAGAATAATTCCTAACCCAAATGGAACATGTTATTAACACTAACCATACACTGTTTGTGTTAATAACATGTTTACAGAAGAGCAGGGACAGTGTTGATCTTACAATACAGGAATGTAGTGGATCTTCCATCTGCTGAGAACCTCAAAGCTCCATGCAGAAATGATCCCTGGAGACGATGTAGGCAGGTATGAAGGACCTGAGAGAGCAAAAGTTATCTTCCATTGCAAACAACCTGGTCAGGATGAAGGGATGTTTCTGAATCAGCCTCTCTCATCTTAATGTAGAGAAGATGGACCAAACCAAGACTGTGTGGAGAGCTCTTCCTGGTTCCCTATGGTTGATATACCATTCTAACTTGTGAAAGTGTCACAGGAAGTAGGAGCAGCCTCCATCTCATGGGACCGTTGGAAGAAACTCTTAGGACAAAGTGGTTGCCGAGGCAGTGATCTCATTCAGTTCCTGAAGGAAATGACCTCAAAGCACTTCCTTATTGATGGAACTCTCTGAACATGGGATCCAGGACGCCAGGCACCCAGATCCAGTCCCAGTCCCAGTCCCAGTGGTCTCACTTGTTTGGATTTACCAAGGACAGAATCAGTCTTTCTTGGTACCTACTAAGGTGAGGAAGCCAAATGCCTGGAAAGCTTGGAAGAGGGGTTTTTCCTGGAAAAGCAGGTAGTGGCTCACTCCTGGCTCCTGACAACTTCACAGAGTTGGCAAAGGAGACCAGATCTGAGACAGGACAGGACATTTCGGGGGAACATAGTATGGCCCACCAGTCAGAGGATACTCCGGATACTTTCATACCTATTTGGGGGAAGAAGGTGTCATTGTCGGTGTGGGTGTGGGTTTGTGGTTTTGCCCCATGTTCTGAGAATAGGAAGAAAAGTCAGTTTGTTTGGTTTGGAGTGAACTGTTTTTAGTAAGTCGTTTAACAAGGCAAGTGTTTCTGGGTCTGTGTATCACACTGTGTCCGTGGTTGTAGACATTAGAAAAGAGAATGCATCAATGGATATGTCCTGTCTAGTAGAAAGCTTCCCAGCATTCATCCTGCCCATTTTATGAATGGACTGTGGATTGCCTTATTAATGGGCAATACCTGCTACCTTCTTAAGTTGCTGTTTTCCTCCAGAATTCTGGACACTCTCCAGAATAGGCTCATGGTTTTGTGTCTAAGTTATGTACCACACCCAAGCTCTGTGACAAGGCAATGTTCTGGATAGCTGAAGGAAATGACGAGCATCTGAGAAAACTCAGATATCAGTTCACCAGGAAAGTCTCAGTGGAGAAACCCTGCTTTGGGCCATTTGCTTGCCTATTGTTCTGTTGCCCTGAGAGTCAGGAAGTCTTTGTCTCACACCACCCCTTTGTGAATCCTAAAGAAAATAGTTTTCAAATGGAAATAAATAGGCTTCACCTTTGGCTCTTTACTTAATTGATTTGGAAAGAGTTGTGTCTGAATCAGCCTCTTGGCCCAGTGTGATTCTTTGACTTAGATTCTCAGCACCTGATGGATCTAAAGAAAGATCCCATGTGTGCATCCAAATCAAAAATGGCAAAAAGAGCTGTAATTGTGGATGAAGTCTTCTGCCTTCCTCTGTAAGGTTCCTGAATTCCATCAAGTGAGAATAGGGATCATTTGGGTCAGATGAGTTCGTCAAAGCCCTTCTGAGGCTATCCTGTAGGTGCTTAGGTTTTCTCATCACTCCAATTCACATAAAGTATCTTTAAGCGACACTCAATAGGCCTCAAATGGGAAAAGTGGAGCAGTATGACAGGCAGGCCTTTTTGATCACTCCTGGTACAAAGGAAGGGTGCCCAGGCCACCCTGAATTTAGGCAAACGAGGAGCAACAGAGCTTATTTTGGACACTGTCTTGGGCTGCGTCCCTCATGGACACCTCCAGCCAGAGGTTATGATGAGTGTCAATATGGAAGAAGTTGAGGACCATGTGGGAGAATTTCGGTTTTATTGTGGTCATTTGTGTGGCAGTTGGAAGAGATGACTGGGTCCACCTGGGCTTGAACTCTGGTGTGATTCCCCTTAGAGACTGAGTTCTGGAACTCACCTCAGAGAAGTATTGCTATGAATTGTGTTGGGATTTGAGGAAGCCACGCATGAGAGTCATCCTTGGAAACTGAGATGAAGGCCCAGGGTAGCTTTCCACAGGGCACTCTGATCTCAACCAGGATATCACATGATTTTATTCTGAAAGACTTGGAAGCCATTGTTGAGAGTCAAAACAGACAATGACATCACATTTTAGACCTCAATGGCCCTGGCTTCATGTGACCTTTTGGCCACTCTTTGGGAATCCTTGCCCGTGAGAATTCTCCAGAACTTACATTGAAATGAGTTTCCTCAACATTTAATGGTTCCTGAATGAATTGAAACCCACAGTGCATCCAACTTCATCCGTGAAAAATGGCTAGATAAATACCATGAAAATTTTCAATTTCCCATGACCAGGTGGCAATGGAGAACCATTGGATATTCTGTTGCTGATCATGAGTGTACCAGACAGTGCCTTGATTGATTGGGTTTCATGAAAATAAGTTGGAGCCTGCTGAGTAGTTGTCCTAGAGTAGTGGTTGGCAGGTGTGTGAAAAAACATCTATGGTGGGGCCATGTGGATCTGCCATTGGCTTCCAAATGGCTTGTGACTGACATGGTGCAATCAGCAGACCCTCCTATGCAAAGGCATCTTGTTATATGGTGACGTTTCAGGGCAATGTTTACAATCAGGTTGCTATGTTTAAGGGGGCAAGTTATGTGGGATAGAAGCCTGGTTGGTGCATTCTCCTGCATACCCTAACGCACCACGCCTGAGAGAACTCACTCCAGCACTGTGTCCCAGTTGAACTCCTTGGATTCCATGAAGCAATTACTAAACTCCCAATGCAACAGCAATAAACACATATAGAATCCTACCTGGTACCACACCTACATTCTTGTGAGGTGAACGACTTGGCAGATACAAATTGTGAGAGAAGATCACTCCTCCTAAACGCTGTTGGAACTGAAAATATAACCAATGGGTGAGCTTCCTAGTTTTACAACATTATATATAAATCCATGTTCAGTAAAATGAATATTTTTAGATCTGTGAATGATATATATTTCATGATGAATTTCGAATAGCATATATATTGCTAGTTTTTAATGTGTGTGTGTATGTATATATATGTGTGTTTGTATGTATATATATGTGTGTGTGTGTGTGTGTGTATATATATATATGTATATATATATATATATATATATATACATATATATATATATATATATATATATATACATACATACACACATTCTCCAGATTTTTCAAAATATGAAATATTTGTACCTTAATTCATTCATATTCATGTATGTGGATTTATGATCATCTTTTCTAAATATTATTCTCAGAAATATTCATCCACCTGAAATACTTTTTTGTTTTTAGTACTGAAAACTAACTTCAGTGAATGTTGCATACAAATCCTAATATATCTAGAGTAACTGACCCAGTTTAACCTCAATGCAAGAAGATTCATATGGAACATGATGTGTATTTTGATGTTCATTTTAATTCAACACTGGTACATTACTATTTCTTCAGTTTATGCACATCATAGGATATATATTTCATCAAAAAGATCACAAAATTATAGGCATTTTTTTCACTTTCAAACACTTCCTACTTTAGAACACATGTATTCTTCCATATTTCTTTACTGGTCTTCTCAAGATTCTTTTTTACAAACACATTATTTTCGATTTTTATAATCACATTGAAGCAAAACTCACACACCCTTCATGATAAACCATAACCCTAATATTAACATTGATGTATAACTTGTTGGAATGAATGATTGTATATCAATATACGATTTTTTATATTTTCAGATATCAATTCTATCCACCATTTAAAGTGGAACCAGTTATATTACTTATTCACAGTTGGTCTATTCATGCATTATCTCTATATTCATAGACACCGGGTACACCTGTTTGTACCCCAAATACTAATTTATAAGTCTTCAAAATATTGCTCCCAAAAATGGTGGAAGAAATACTTATGTCACCCGATCTATATATACATGTTATCACAGTAATATTCTGGACACAAAATTCAAAGGTCAAACTTATATTTGTACCAAAGCCTAAATGGAAAGTGAACATGGATTACTAAAAACATCAATGTCCAATTTGCCTATTGCTCTCAAATATCAATCCTATTGATGACTACATATTCGTTTCTTCCTAAGATTATATATTCAAACTCAACCCTGTTGAAAATGTCTAATCCTATCACTGACTTTATACTTTTCCTGATTTTGTAATGTCTGTATTGATATCTGCATTCCAACATATTTTCTCCAATTCATCATTGTGACTGACTCTTCACTTGTGTTGACATTTACATTCACTCTGTAAGCGAAACCCTATTGCTAAAGAACTTTTGTTCCAAATTTTCTACTCACTCTTCTTCCTAAACCTACCGACTATCTTCCTAATTTTACCGACTATCACTTTTGAATGGATGTTCTCATCTACATTCAATCATCCAAGTAAATGTAGGGCGAGTGTCAGAGGATGAGACCACCAAGAGACTATCTCATGCAACAGAAAGGGTTTATTTGGGGTCCAGAATGCTGGGGCTTAGAGCTCACTTGAATAGAGCAGAGAGCCCTGAGAACATCTTAAGCAGAACTTATATAATTTTCTTGGAGAGGGCAGGGAGGGAAGTTTATTGATGGGTCAGGGCGAGTTAGCGGTTTGTGTGTAAACGCGTGAGGGAGTACATTCTGCAGTTTGTCAGTTGGGGACAGCACATTCTGGGAACAAGATTAGGAAACATTTCTCAACATTTCAACAGTGTTTTGTTAAGCATACAGAAAAACAGGAAGTGACAAGTACATATTTTATTAACATTTCATTCCCCACTTCTTCTTCTGGCTACTTTTAATCATAAAAGTGATTGTTGGGGGGTGTCACATTTTATGTATGCTAGTGGGGTATTAACATAAGTTTAACTTGTCCAATTTGAGCTTGGAGAAAAGAAGTTACATGGTTGAGAAACAGGGTTTTATAGTAAGCAATAAAATGAGGATTATTATTGGACCGGCCAGGGTTGATTAAAACGTAGTTAACCAGGGGGACTGTGTAAACCAAGACTCAAACCACCAATTTTGGGTCTCTATCTCTCTTTGATGCTCTTCAAGGCATCTTTTTAATTTACTCATAGGGTTTGTTACAACTCCAGTATGGTCGACATAAAAAAAAAAAAAAAATTCTTTCCTCAATGCAGCACAAAGGCTCCCTTCTCTCATGAAATGGAGGTCCAAACCTCGACTTTTCTGTAAAACAACTTCAAAGAGAGAGGTAAAAGATTCCTGCAAAGTTGTGATGGAATTTTCTAATATCTTTAAGTTTTGATCTATTGCTTCTTCTAATTGGGTCATTTGTTGTGTCCCATGGACCAGGGCAGTGGTTCCTGTGCGAACCCAGGCAGCAACTCCTATTCATAATAGAATGGCTAAGGTGAGAGATATATGTTCCCAACTGAACCGGGTTGTATGCCCCTCTATTTGATCTTCCAATGAACCTGCGTCATAATAGAGCACTCTGGGAAACATCTGCACCATTACACAATTAATCACTTCTGTTGACCATTTCATAAAAACATAAACAACGTTTAAGTATATAGAATTATATTGTTGTAGGGACGGACAAGGCAAGGCACCTAAGATAGCACCAAAGACAAGGAAACAGTCATATTTGGTTGCAACCAGATTCAGAGGGCATTGCTTCTGTTGTAATCAATTAATCCCCTGAAACCCAAGTTTAGGTAGTTTCAGAATTTTGTACCCAACATGTAAGGGAAGGGGCTCTGAAGTTCACAGTCTGCAGAAGTTCACAAAGAGCAGTTTTTGTTTCTGATTTTTCCTCAGTTCTGGGCAAGTTAAATTTTCAAGGACACCTGGGTGGGGGAGAGCGTTTTTTTCCCTTTTTTTCCCCCTGCCAGCTGTTTCCATGGAGCCCAGTTTGTAACTTATTCATCTTAGCAATGTAGCCATCTCTATGAAGCCCCAGCTAAAGGACAGAAGCCTTGATCACATATGTTGTGAAAAACTAGTAAGGGTGTGTCTAGCTCAGGAGTGCTGATTTTTTTCAGCCAGTTGCCAGGTAGACCAGGGCAACACAAAAAGAGGAAGTTTATCTACACTGAACTCTTTTATAGGGACTCTTTTGCTGAAAGTCCTAAAGTTAGCCATGGTGAAAACTTCTGGATAAGGTCAGTTAAGACTTTCCTGTGGGCCTGGTACAGAGGGGGAAGACGGGGAATGCAGGGCTGAGAGCAGCTCTTTGGATCTGAGAATGAGGAAGGAGAGATGTAAAAAAATAATGGAAAAGGGTTTTGAGATCTTCCTAGCAACAAAAACATGAGTAGTAGAACGGGTAGAACAGAGCGGGAGATGGGAGTGAGTATCCCAAAAAGCCTGTAAGGGACTTTAAATTCTTAGTAACCTGTTTTCAGTGATGGCAAAGCAACTTTAAAGGCCATTTTCATTACATCTTGGATAGGGGTCTGAGGGCTCTTCTCAGCTGGTTTGAGCTTTGGGTTAGCTGGTAAGAGGACCTGGTGGGACCCAGTGTGGGCACTGACAGGAGAAGAGAGGAGTGAGTGAGTGGAGGGTTACCTCAGTACCTGCTACCTCAGCAAGGGGGCAATGGTCTGAGAAACGGTGAGGTTTGGGTTTTTAATATAGTAATTGGAGGGGAGAAATCAAGTTGATGAGGTGGGAGTGACAACAGAGAGTCTAGAGCAGAAGGCTGAGGGTGAGCATGTATTGGAGAAGCATAGTTCACGATGTGAGCAAAGGAGAGAAAAGGCCTCCACATAGAGGAATCTCCTTTCACCCTTTTGAGCACTTGCAGAAGTTAAAAAGGTCACACAGAATTTGAGGATCTAGAGACCCCTCTGGGGGCCATCGGTTTTGGTTGTCTAATTGGTAATATGGCCAATGCTGTGTAGAGAATTTCATGAGTAGTTTGGGTTCCATGTGGCAGTCCCTGTATGCTCACATCCCCATGACTTACAGAAGATGTCGGCGTTCCCCGCACACAGCCTTGACTGTTTGTGGCTTTGATAGTACACTGGGCAAACATAGTAATCTAGGCTAGCCAACCAGCATCTGGCTCGCGTGTCCCTACATCAATAATGTTTGTTTCCATTATCTATGGTATGGAAGGAATTTAATGGAATTTTAGTGGGATCCTCTTCATTAGGGATATCCCAATCGGGAAGACCTATACGCAGCTGACAAATGTCTGGCTGGAGAGATGGCCACCAGGTCCCTAAGCGGGCTGTATGCAAGATAGACCATACTTCCGTTCCAGTAGGATTTGTGATCAGCCATCGCTGCTGAACAGGCTTATGAGGGTTAGGACTACTGGTGGTCAAGGGGAGAGTCTATAGCCTTATCCACACAGCGAATCCACAATTTGAAAAGGTTTCCAGTCTTTTCCAGTTTCCAGCCAGAGTCTGGACAGGGCACAGGCTTGAGATGAGAGGTAGGGATCCAGGAAGTGATTTTGACTACCTTTACCCTGTAGGTGTTATAAGTAGCACCTGGTATGGTCCTTTTCAGCGGAGTTCCAGGGATGACACCAGATGTCGTCTTACATAGATGAAGTCTCTACTTGATATCGCTGTAGAGTCCCCTCATCCCCAGGTTGGCAGGCAGTGGCCATCTGTTTTCACAGGTATCCCTGAGTTCTTTCAAGAGCTTTAAGTCTGTTAAGCAAGGGGGTGTGAAAGGAATCGTTAGGTCTTAGAGTTGGGGTAGGTCCCTTACTGGAGGAGGGACACCATAGAGAATTTCACAGGGTGTGAGGTTACACAAAGAAATAGATTGAGTATTTCTTGCATGAAACAGTACATAAAGCAGGAGCATAGTCCAATCTTTTATGCCGGTCTCTAAGTTTAATTTCGTTATGGTCTCTTTGATGGTTCTATTCATTCTTTCTACCTGTCCTGAACCCCGGGGGTCTGTAAACACAATGTAACTTCCAATTAATCCCCAGGGTCCTTGCTAACCTCTGAGTTACCTGGGCCACGAACGCCGGTCCATTATCAGACCCTATTACTTTAGGCAGGCCGTACCTTGGAAAAATATCTTCCAGGATCTTCTTGACCACCATTTGCGCTGTTTCATTTTTTTTTCTTTTCTTTTTTTTTTTTTGGGGGGGGAGGCTTCAATCCATCCTGAAAATGTATCTACAAAGACTAGGAGATATTTAAGTCCATTCCTTGGTGGCTTAATTTCAGTAAAGTCCACTTCCCAGAATTGTCCTGGTCTGGTTCCTCGTAGGTGCTTTCCTGCAGGAAGCTTGGAAGGGTAAGAATTAAACAATTGATGGACCCAACAGGCTTTTGTTATCCATTCAGTTGTTTCCTTTCACTGTGAGTTGGTTAAGGGAAAACTCTGTTCTTGATCCTTCAGAAATGAATGCAGTTTCTTTGAACCAAGGTGAGTGATTTGATGTACATTTTCTACTGACATAGTTAGAGCCGTGATTATAGGAGTTTTTACTGAAGGATTTAGAAATTCCACTTGGGGGCCTTCAGGGTAAAAAGTTATTTTGGCCCAGAGCTTTGTGAGCAGATCTCTGCCAATCAATGGGGCCGTGCATTCTGGGATTACTAGGAATGAGTGATGGATTTTTCCTTTTCCCTGGTCCATGGTCCTCTTAGTTTTCCAAGCCCGATATTTACTGCCATTAGCCCCTTGAATTAGAGACCTTTTATTTGATAGAGGTTCCAATGGGGCCTTAAAGGCAGAATATCTTGCCCCTGTATCCACTTCAAAGTATACTGGGGTCCCCTCCACTTCAAAAGTTACCCTGAGCTCGGGGAGAGGATCTGAGCCCCGACTTTCTTAGTAATCCTACAGAGTCAGAATGTCCAGCTGGCCTGTCTGTCTCTTTCTAGGGCACTCTTTAGCCCAGTGTCCTTTTTTTTAGAGTAGGCACATTGAATTGAGGCCAGGGGTGGCCTCTTGTGTGGGCCCCGGTGTCCCTTCCTGTCTCCATGTTTCTTAATTTCTGGTCTATTTGTTGTTGTGACCAGGATCTTAGTCAATGCCTTAGTCTGTCTTTTGTTTCTTTTATCCTCCCTTTGCTCCCTAGTCTTCCTCAGTTTCTCTCTTATAGTATACCTTCTTGGCTTCTCTGACTAAACCTCTCAAAGTCATATCTTGTAATCCATCTAAGCATTGTAACTGTCTTTTAATATCCAGAACAGCTTGCCCAATAAAGGCCACCATGACAGATGCCTTTTGATTCTCTCCCTGAGGATCGAAAGGATTAAATTTCCTATATGCCTCCATAATTCTCTGTAGGAACATGGAGGGACATTCATCAGTCCCTTGAATAATCTCTCTTACCTTGGCCAAAATAGTTGGTCGCCTAGCGGCCACTAAGATACCCACTATTAGAGCCCGGCAATAAGAGGAAGGATGCTCATTACCTTCACAGGTTTTGGGGTCCCAGTTGGGTCGGTGCAAGGGAAAGGCGGCTTTGCATATGTTGGGAAGTTTTGTCGGTCACCCATCTGGTCCGAGAATATTTTTTTCTAGAATCCAGGAAGATTCTCTTTTGTTCCTCTGTCATGAAGAGAGTCCCTAGGAGTTGTTGGCAGTCATCCCAAGTAGGCTGGTGTGAAAACATCAATGACTCAACCACACCTGAGACCCACGTGGGGTCCTCGGTAAAAGGGGGATTGTTATTTTTCCAGTTATTTAGGTCTGAAGAGGAGAAAGGTAAATACTGGTAGGCTTGCATTTTTCCCCCATGGTTGTCATCAATCATTGTTCCTTAGAAATGGAGAGGGAGCATGACGTGAGTTCCAGGGATTTCAATCATTCAACGCCGGCAAATTCCTTTAGCCGGGCCAGCAACCTCCAGGAAAGGAGGGGCTGTGTTTTCCGCAGGGGAGTTATCTGGAGTGCGCTGGGCTCGCTTAGCTTCCTCCAATGGCGGAGAGGCTGAGACAGCAGCAGGGGAATTACTTAGAGGGTGTTGGGGGTTGGGGGACGAGGGCAGGGAATAAGTAGTAGGACGAGAGTCCAGTAGAGTAAAATCTTGTGACTCAGGGAGAACAGAGGTTGAAGGAGGAGGAGAAGCAGAAGGTTTGAGAGAGCATGACGGAAAGAGTAGGAGCGGGGGCAGGGGCAAGGAAAAGCTTCACACATGGAGGAGGAGAATTGCAGAGGTCCTGCAAAGTTAAGATATATGTCTCTTGATCCTGATGTCTATGTGGCACTGGCTGAAAGTCAATATCTCTGACTTTTTAAATTAGTGGGAAGTAGAAAGATCCTTCTAGGGGCCATCTGAATCCAAAGGTGGGCCATTCTGAGGCACAGAGAGTCTGCCAGGTCCAGCGTTTAACTGAAAAAGAAAGATTCTGAGCCCTTAAGCGGACTTTGGTGCAATGATCAAGGGTCAGCAAAAGAGGCATTGAAGTGCTCTATCCCATAATGAAAGATAAACAATCAGTAAAAGCAACAACACACGACACAGACAAGACAATACAATAAAGACAGGCAATGGACGTCCAACACTGAGACCAGGACTGAGTAGCCGGCAATACCGAATCTGAAACAAAATATCACTGAGTCGAGGAGACTATTGTTCCTCGATTTCCCGAGTCCTCTGGGGAGTCCCCCAATGACGTGGCCTGTGGCTCTATGACATGTCTCTCAGCCACCGTCGGAGAGAGCTCACAATCTTCATCAACAGCCATTTGCCAAGCCCTAACCTGAAACCTGAAACTAGAAAGAGGCACCTTACATACCCCGAGAGGAGCCCGTTGGGGTCTCTCATCTGCCGCTGCTGGATCTCAGTGGAACCTCCATATATAAAGGTCGGGCGAGCGTCCGGGGAAGAAACCACCAAGAGACTGTCTCATGCAAAAACAAAGGGTTTATTATGGGTCCAGCATGCTGGGGCTCAGAGTTCACTTGAATAGAGCAGAGAGCCCTGAGAACAGCTTAAGCAGAGCTTATATACTTTCCTTGGAGAGGGCAGGGCAGGATGTTTATTGATGGGTCCGGGCGAGTGAGCTGTTTGTGGGCAACCGGGTGAGGAATTACTTTCTGCAGTTTGGCAGCTGAGGACAGCACATTCTGGGAACAAGACTAGCAAACATTTCTCAAGATTTCAACAGTGTTTTATTAAGCATACAGAAAACAGGAAGTGATAAGTACCTATTTTATTAACCTTTCACTACGGACTACACTTTGCCAGATTTCCTAATGTCTCTATTGATATCTGCTTTCCTACATATTTTCCCCAGTTCATCATTGTGACTGACTCTTCACATGTGGTGACATTTACATTCACTCTATACCCAAAACCCTATAGCCTAAGAACTTTTGGTCCAAATCCTATGCTCACTCTCCTTTCTAAACCTACCGACTATCTTCCTAATCCTACTGATTATCCCTTTTTGACTGGAAGTTCTCTTTGACAATCAATCATCCAAAATACACGGACCTTTGCCATTGTATATTGATGTATCTGAGACATCTGTGCAGAAAATAAATCAAAGCTCAGTATCACAATCAAGGTCCCAATGCTCTTCTGGGCTTCAAATCTTACCTAGATTTCTGTTTTCATACTTAATTTTCACCTATATATTCTTGTAAATATCGCAGGTTTTCAATACCATTATTCATCCAGCAGAATGATTCCTAATGCAAATTGAACCTGTTATTAACCCTAACCATACACTGTTCCTTCAATCTAACTTTACAGAAGAGTAGGGACAGAGTAGGTCTTACAATACAGGAATGTAGGGGAACTTCCTATTGCTAAGAAACTCAAAGGTACATGCAAAAATGATCCCTGGAGAAGTTGTAGGCAGCTATGAAGGAACTGAGTGAGCAAAAGTCATCTTCTCTTGCAAACAACCTGGTCAGGATGAAGGGATATGTCTGAATCATCCTCTCTCTTCTTAATGTAGAGAAGAAGGACCAAACCAGCCTGTGTGGAGAGCTGTTCCCGGTTGCCTATGGTTAATATACCATTCTAACTTGTGAAACTGTCACAGAAAGTAGGGGCAGCCTTCATTTCAGGGGACCCTTGTAAGCAACTGTTAGGACAAAGTGGTTGCCAAGGGTGTGAGCTCATTCAGTTCCTGAAGGAAGTGACCTCAGACCTCACCTCACATCCTTGGTGATAGAACTCTCTGAACTTGGGATCAAGGAAGCCAGGCACCCAAATCCCATTCCAGTCCCAGTAGCAGTGGTCTCACTTCTTTGGATTTACCAAGGACAGAATCAGTCTTTGTTGGTACCTACTGATATGAGGATGGCCAAAAGCCAGGAAAGCTCTGAAGAGTGGCCTTTCCTGAGAAAGCAGGTAGTGGATCACCGCTGCCTCCTGACAACTTTACAGAGTTGGCCAAGGAAACCAGATCTGAAACAGGGCAGGCAATTTCAGGGGAACATAGTATGGCCCAATAGTCAGAGGACACTCCGGATAGTCAGAGACCTACTTGGGGGAAGAAGGTGCTTTGTGGGTGTGGGTGTGTGTTTGTGCTTTTGTCTCATGTTCTCAGAATAGGTAGGAATGGCGGTTTGTTTGGTTTGGAGTGAACTGTTTCTAATAAGTGATTTGATAAGGCAAGTGTTTCTATGTCTGTGTATCCCATTGGGTCCGTGGTTGTAAACATTAGAAAAGAGAATGCATGAATGGATGTGTCCTGTCTGGTAGAAAGCTTCCCAGCATTCATCCAGCCGAATATATGAATGCACTGTGACTTCCCTTATCGATGGGCAACACCTGCTATTTTCCTAAGGTCTGGTTTTATTTTTGAATTGTGGCCACTCTCCAGAATAGGCTCATGGTTTTGTGTCCAAGCGAAGTACCACCTTCAAGCTCTGTGACATGGCCATGTACTGGATAGCTGAAGGGAATGGCGAGCAACTAAGAAAACTCAGATATCAGTGTGACCAGTAAAGTCTCAGTGGAAAAACCGTGCTTTGGGCCTTTTGCTTACCTTTTGTTCTATTTCCCTGTATTTCAGGAATTTCTTTGCCTCAGGCCACCCCTTTGTGAAGCTGGAAGAAAACATTTTTCAAATGGAAATGAATGTGCCTCACCTGTGGCTCTTTGCCTAATTGCTTTAGAAAGGGGTGTGTCTGAATCAGCCTCTTGGCCCTGTGTGAGGCTTTGGCTTAGATTCTTAGCACCTGATTGATATAAAGAAAGATCCCATGTGTGAATAAAAAACCGAAATGCCCAAAAGAGGAGTCATTGAGCATAAAGTCTCTTGCCTTCCACTGTAAGGTTCCTGACCTCCATCAAGTGAGAATAGGGATCCTTTGGGTCAATTGATTTCTTCAAAGCCCTGCACATGCTAGCCCAGAGGTGCTTGTGTTTTCTCATGACTCCAATTCACATAAAGATTCTAAACCCCACTGTCAGTAGGCCTCAAATTGGAGAAGCAGAGCAGTATTACGGCAGGCCTATTTGATCACTCCTGGGTCACAGGAAGGGTGTCCAGGCCACCCTGACATTAGGAAAATAAGGGGCAAGCAAGCCTATTTTGGACACTGTCTTGGGCTGTGTCCTTCATGGAAACTTCCAGGCAGAGGTTAAGATGAGTGTCTATATGCAATAAGATGAGGGTCATGTGGGAATGTTTTGGTTTAATTTTGGTCATTTGTGTTGGGGTTGGAAGAGATGAGTAGGTCAACCAGGACTTGAAATCTGGTCTGATTCCCCTTAGAGACTGAGTTATGGAACTGAACTCAGAGAAGTATTGGCATGAATTGTGTTGAGTTTTTAGGAGGCCACACATGAGACTCGCCCTTGGAAACGGAGACCTAGGCGGAGGGTGGCTTTCCACAGAGCACTGGGAATCTCACCCAGGATATCACAAGATTTTATTCTGAAAGACTTGGCAGCCATAGTCAAAACACACATAGACCTCACACTGTAGACCTCAATGGGCCTGGCTTCATGTGACCTTTTGGCGACTCTTTGGGAAGACTTGCCTGTGAGTGTCCTCCAGAGATTTCATTGAAATGAGCTTCCTCACAATTTAATGGTTCTTAAATGAATTGAAACCTACCGTGCCTCCAACTTCCACCTTGAAAAATGGCTAGATAAATACCATGAAATTTTTGAAATTCCTATGACCAGGTGGCACTGGAGAACCTTTGAATGCCCTGTTGCTGATCATGAGTGTACCAGAAAGTGCCCTAATTGACTGAGTTTCATTAAATTGGTGTAGAACAGAGATGCCAGTAAGCTGAATACTCCTCAATTGTAGGCGCAAGCTGTGGTGTGCATGTTTGTGATAAAACATCCGTGGTGGGGCCATGTGGATCTGCCATTGCTTCCAAATGGCATGTGACTGACGTGGTGCAGCCAGTAAATTCTTATATGTAAATGCATATTGGTATATGGAGAATTTTTAGGGCAATGTTCAGAATCAGGTTGCTATGGACAAGGGGACAATCTATGTGGGCTAGAAGCCTGGTTGGTGCATTCTCCTGCAGATCATGACCCACTACACATGACAGTACTCCCTCCAGCACTGTGTCCCAGTTCAACTCCTTGTATTTCGTGAAGAAAATACCAAACTCCCAGTGCAGCAGCAAGAAACACCACGAAAAGTGGAGAATGACCAAATGCCCTCACAGTCCACACGGGGAGACTCTTAGACCCCAGTGGTCACAGTTTACCTACATAGAGATAATTCAGTACTGTAGCCTAGTGTTCATTGGAAAATAAGAAACCTCGTCCTCCAGGTCTCATAGATGTAGACCCAGCTCTGATGGTCTCACTAGAAAGAAAGCTAAAGCTCCTGACAACAACATATATTTTGAGTTCCCAACCTCAGAGGCAGTTTCTCAAGAAGTCTTTAGGCCAGCAGAGCTCCAAGTTTGTGGAGTGTTTACCTTGTCCCTTACATTTGGAAACTCCTCTACCACATCCAAGGTTGTGAACTCCTTTGCATTTTCCATTCCAGATATATATTCACAGATTTTCTAACTCTTCTCCTCTAATTGTGTCTTATTAGGGGCGAAGGTAATGTGAAGCCATTGTTCTGGATGAGAGTGGGTAATTTATTGTGTAGCCCATATTTGCATACATATTGGATTCATTTTCCTTTTTTCCATTCAAAATACTGAATCCCTGACACTAACCCATACCCTACTAGACTCTGACTACTAATCCTACTATGATGGAGAATAATAACACAAACAGAATAGAAATACAAGTCGTTCAGAGGAGGCATGGTGTATAGTTGGACTTGCCTTTTGCATGATAAAGCGTAGGTGTTATATGTCTAGTCCATTTTTCATTGAAATAGTTCTCTATGTGTTTTTTTTTCCTTTAATTTTTATTGTTGGTTGTTCAAAATTTACCTATTTCTTGACATATCATATTTCACACTTTGATTCAAGTGGGTTATGAACTCCCATTTTTACTCCGTATACAGGTTTCAGCATCACATCTGTTACACACCCACTGTTTTACGTATTGCAATACTAGTGTCTGTTGTAGTCTGCTGTCTTTCCTATCCTCTACAATCCCCCATCCCCTCTTCTCCCATCTTCTCTCTCTACCCCATCTACTGTAATTCATTTCTCCCCCTTGGTTTTTTCCCCCCTTTTCCCTCACTTCCTCTTGTATGTAATTTTGTATAACCATGAGGGTCTCCTTCCATTTCCATGCAATTTCCCTTCTCTTTCCTTTTCTCTTCTACCTGTCACCCCTGTTTAATCTTAATCTTCTTCTCATGCTCTTCCTCCCAAATCTGTTCTTCGTTACTCTCCTTATATCAAAGAAAACTATTGGCATTTGTTTTTTTAGGGATTGGCTACCTTCACTTAGCATAATCTGTTCTAATGCCATCTATTTCCCTGCAAATTCTATGATTTTGACATTTTTTAATGCAGAGTATTACTCCATTGTGTATAAATGCCACATTTTTTTTCCATTCATCTATTGAAGGGCATCTAGGTTGGTTCCACACTCTTGCTATTTTGAATTGTGCTGTTATGAACATCAATGTAGCAGTGTCCCTGCAGCATGCACATTTTAGGTCTTAGGGAATAGACCGAGAAGGGGAATAGCTGGGTCAAATGGTGGTTCCATTCCTAGCTTCCAAGAAATCTCCATACTTCTTTCCAAATTGGCTGCACCAATTTGCAATCCCACCAGCAATGTACAGGTGTACCCTTTTCCCCACATCCTCGCCAGCACTTGTTGTTTGACTTCATAATGGCTGCCAATCATACTGGAGTGAGATGGTATCTTAGGGAGGGTTTGTTTTCCATTTTTCTGACTGCAAGACATGGTGAGCATTTTCTCATGTACTTATTGATTGATTGTATGTCCTCATCTGAGAAGTGTCTCTTCAGGTCCTTGGACCATTTGTTGATTGGGTTATTCGTCTTCTTATTGTTTAATTTTTTGAGTTCTTTGTATACTCTGGATATTAGGGCTCTATCTGAAGTGTGAGGAGTAAAGATTTGTTCCCAGAATGTAGACTACTTATTTACCTCTCTTATTGTTTCTTTTGATGAGAAAAAACTTTTTAGTTTGAGTAAGTCCCATTTGTTGATTCTAGGTATTAACTCGTGTGCTAATGGTGTCCTATTGAGGAATTTGGAGCCCAACCCCTCAGTATGTAGATCATAGCCAACTTTTTCTTGTATCAGATGCCGTGTCTCTGATTTGATATCAAGCTCCTTGATCCATTTTGAGTTAACTTTTGTGCATGGCGAGAGAAATGGATTCAGTTTCATTTTGTTGCATATGAATTTCCAGTTTTCCCAGAATCATTTGTTGAAGATGCTATCCTTCCTCCATTGCATGCTTTTAGACCCGATTGGCATTGCATTTTACATGTAGAGAACTTTTGGTTATATTGCCATTTTGATGATGTTAGTTCTGCCTATCCATGAACATAGTATATTTTTCCATCTTCTAAGATCTTCTTCTATTTCTCTCTTTAGGGTTCTGTAGTTTTCATTTTATAAGTCTTTCACCTTTTTTGTTAGGTTGATTCCCAAGTATTTTTTTTTTGTGTGTGTGGATATTTTGAATGGAGTTGTTGTCCTCATTTCTATTTCAGAGGATTTGTTGCTGATATACAGGAATGCCTTTGATTTATGCATATTGATTTTATATCCTGCCACTTTGGTGAAATCATTTATTACCTCTAATAGTTTCTTTGTATACCTTGCTGGGTCTGCTAAGTATAGAATCATGTCATCTGCAAATAGTGATAATTTACGTTCTTCTTTTCCTATTTTTATGCCTTTGATTTCTTTAATCTCTCTAAATGCTCTGGCCAGTGTTTCGAGAACTATGTTGAACAGAAGTAGTGAGAGAGGGCATCCCTATCTTCTTCCAGATTTTAGAGGGAATACCTTCAATTTTTCTCCATTCAGAATGATGCTAGCCTGAGACTTAGCATAGATTGCTTTTACATTATTGAGGTATGTTCCTGTTATCCCTAGTTTTTCCAGAGTTTTGAACATAAAGGGATGCTGAACATTGTCAAATGCTTTTTCTGCATCTATAGAGATGATCAAATGGTTCTTATTTTTAAGTCTATTTATGTGATGAATAACATTTATTGATTTCTGTATAATGAAGCAGCCTTGCATCCCAGGGATGAATCCTACTTGATCATGGTGCACAATTTTTTTAATATGTTTTTGTATCCGATTCGCCACAATTTTATTGAGGATTTTTGCATTTTTCCTGAAATTGCTTGAAAAGTATTGGTATTAGTTCCTCTTTAAAGGTTTTGTAAAACTCTGCTGTATACCCATCCGGTCCTGGGCTTTTCTTAGTTGGTAGTCTTTTGATGGTTTATTCTATTTCCTCAATTGTTATGGGTCTGTTTAGGTTGCCTATATCCTCCTGACTAAATCTGGGCAGATTATATGACTGAGAAGTTTATCGATGCCTTCACTATCTTCTATTTTATTGAAAAATAAGAATTCAAAATAATTTTGGATTATCTTCTGTATTTCTGAACTATCTGTTGTGATACTGAGTTCTCCCTCTTCTTTTCTTTGTTAGCTTGGCTAAGGGTCTGTCGTTTTGATTTATTTTTTCAAAGAACCATCTTCAATTTTGTCAATTTTTTCAATTGTTTCTTTTGTTTCGATTTCATTAATTTCAGCTCTAATTTTAATTATTTCTTGCCTTCTACTTATTTTGCTGTTGTTTTGCTCTTCTTTTTCTAGGATTCTGAGATGAAGCATGAGATCATTTATTTGTCGTTTTTTTTCCCTTTTTTTAAGGAATGAAATCTAAGCAATGAATTTTGTTCTTAGAACTGCTTTCAACGTGTCCCATAGATTCCGATATGTTATGTCTGTGTTTTCATTTATCTCTAAGAATTTTTTAATTTCCTCCTTGGTGTCTTCTATAACCCATTGATCATTCAGTAACTTATTTTTCATTCTCCAAGTGATACATGATTTTTCCTTCTTTCTTTTATCGTTGATTTTCAGTTTCATTTCATTATGATCAGATAAGATGCCTGGTATTATATCTACTCCTTTATATTGTCTAAGAGTTGCTCTGTGACATAATATATGATTTATTTTTTGAGAAGTATCCATGTGCTGCTGAGAAAAAAGTGTAGCTGCTTGATGTTGGGTGGTATATTCTATATATATCATAAGTCTGGGTTATTAATTGTGTTATTGAGTTCTATAGTTTCATTATTCAACTTTTGTTTGGAAGATCAGTCCAGTAGTGAGAGAGGTGTGTTTGAGTCTCCCATGAGTATTGTATGGTGGTCTATTAGACTCTTGAACTTGAGAAGAATTTGTTTAATGAACATAGCTGCACCAATCTTTGGGGCATATATATTTATGATTGTTATGTCTTGTTGGTGTATGGTTTCCTTGAGAAGTATGTAGTGTTGCTCTTTATCCCTTTTGATTAACTTTAGCTTGAAATCTATTTTATTTGATATGAGTATGGACACTTCTGCTTGTTTTCGAAGTCCATATGGGTGATATGATTTTTCCCAACTTTTCACCTTCAGTCTATGTATATCTTTTCCTAACAAATGTGTCTCCAGTAGGCAGCATACTGTTGGGTCTTGTTTTGTGATCTATTCTACTAGCCTGTGTCTCTTAATTGGTGAGTTTAAGCCATTAACATTTAGGGTTATTATTGAGATATGGGTTGTTCTTCCAGCCATATTTGTATATTTATGTTACTAAACATGGTTTTTTTCCTCCTTGATTATTTTCCCCCCTTTACTGTCCTACCTCCCACTGTTGGTTTTCATTGTTATTTTCCATTTCCTCTTCCTGTAGTGTTTTGCCAAGGATGTTTTGAAGAAATCGTTTTCTAGCTGCAAATTCTTTTAACTTTTGTTATCGTGGAAAGTTTTAATTTCATCTTCTATCCTGAAGCTTAATTTCGCTAGATACACAATTCTTGGATGGAACCCATTTACTTTCAGTGTTTGAAAAATGTTATTGCAGGATCTTCTAGCTTTCAGAGTCTGTGTTGAAAGATCAGCTGTTATCCTGATTGGTTTACCACTAAATATTATCTGCTTCCTTTATCTTGTAGCTTTTAAAATTCTCTCCTTTTTCTGTATGTTGGGCATCTTCGTTATAATATGTCTAGGTGTGGATCTCTTATAATTTTGCACATTTGGGATCCTGTAAGCTTCTAGGATTTGCGATTCTGTCTCATTCTACAAGTCTGGGAAGTTTTCTCTTTTATTTCATTGAATATATTGCTCATTCCTTTTGTTTGGACCTCTATACCTTCCTGTATCCCAATGACTCTTAAGTTTGGTCTTTTTATGTTATCCCATATTTCTTGGATGTTCTGCTCATGGTTTCTTAAAAGTCTTCCTGAGCTGTCTGTGTTCTTTTCAAGTTGAAATAATTTGTCTTCATTGTCTGATGTTCTATCTTCTAAGTGTTCTACTCTGCTGTTAGTATTCTCAATTGGTTTATTGATTCCTGCATTCCTAGGATATCTGTTTGTTTGATTTTATAATCTTTATTTCCCTGCATAGTTGATATTATGCTTCTTGGATTTTTTTATGTAATTCATTATCAAGGTGATCTTTCATTGTCTGATTTTGCTCTCTAATGTCTTCCTTGAGACTCCAGATCATCTGAAGCATGTATATCCTGAGTTCTTTATCTGACATTCCATCTGCTGCACATATTACCTCTTCTAAAGTTGACTTTACCTGCATTGCTTATGGTCCTTTCTTTCCTTGTCTTTTCATTCTGTTCATGTTTCTTTCTGCTTGGTGAAACTGTTGTGTTATTGAATTTTTCCCCTATATATTTTTATTGCTTGTATAGTTTCAAAGTCTCTCTCGCAGGCACGGGTGGTGGCTCTGCCCCTCCTACAATTGGGACAATGTGCCTACCACTCCAGCAGGCTGCTGGGCCTGTTCTGTCAGTCGGTAGCTGGTCCGCCTACCTTGAAGGTGCGAGCAGTAGCTCTGGCCCTCTGCAGGCACTGGGCCTGTTCTGCCAGTGGGTCGCAAGTCGGGCTACTTTGCAGGCGTGGGCGGCAGCTTTGACCATCTGCGGGCCACTGGGTCTGTTTTGTCTGTCCCTTGCAGGTCTGTCTACCTTGCAGGCGCGTGTGGCTGCTCTGCCCCTCCCCCAGCCGGGACGATGTGTCTACCATGCTGGCGGGCCATAGGCCTGGGCTGTCGGTGGTCGCAGGTCCACCTACCTTGCAGGTGCGGAGGGCGTCTCTGCCCCTCCGCAGATTGCTGGGCCTGTCCTGCTGTGGGTCACAGGTCTGCCTACCTTGCAGGCCCGGCGGCATTGCCCCTCCCCCAACCAGGGCGATGTGTCTTCCACGGTGGCGGGCCACTGGTCCTGTTCCGCCGGTGGGTCGCAGGTCCGCCTACCTTGAAGGAGCGATTGGCAGATCTGCCCCTCCCTCTCTCAATGTGTTTTTAAAGTTGACAAATATGTGAATTCCTGTCTCCCTTTCTCTGTAGCATATTCAGCACATATATTTTTATATGCACATATAGAATCCTACCTGGTATCACACGTACATTTTTGTGAGGCTGCTGACTTGGCAGATACAAATTATGAGAAGAGATCACTCCTCCTAAACGCTGTTGGAACTGAAAATTTAAGCTATTGGTGAGCTTCCTAGTTGAACAATATTACACATAAATCCACGCTCAGTAAAATGAAGATTTTTGGATCTGTGGATGATATATATTTCATGAAGAATTTCAATTGGCATATGTATTGCTACTTTTTAATGTCTGTTGTGTGTGTGTGTGTGTGTGTGTGTGTGTGTATATATATATATATATATATATATATATATATATACACACTCTCCATATATTTCAAAATATGAAATAGATGTGTCTTATGTACAGTCCCAAAATTCATTCATGTTCATGTATGTGGAGTTGTAATCAAATTTTCACTAGATTATTCTCAGAAATATTCATCTACCTGAAATACATATTTGTTTCTTAGGTCTGAAAACTAACTTCAGTGAATGGTGCATTCAAATCCTAATATTTCTAAATTAACTGACTCAGTTTAACATCAATGCAAGAAGATTCCTATGGGACATGATGTTTATTTTGACGTTCATTTTTACTCAACACTGGCACATTACTACTCCTTCAGTTAATGCACATCATAGGATATATATTTCATCTACAAGTTCGCAAATTTATAGGCATTTGTTTCACTTTCAGTCACTTCCTGCTTCAGAACACATGTATTTCTCCAGGTTTCTTGATTGGTCTTTTTATGAGACTTTTTTCCAAACAAATTATTTTCAATTTCCATAATCAATTTGAAGCAAAACTCACACACTCTTCATGATAAACCATAATCCTCATATTACCATTAGATGTAAAACGGGTTGGAATGAATGGTTGTATATCAATATAAGATTTCCTGTATATTTTTACATTTCAATTCAATCCATTATTTAAAGTTGGAACCAGTTATATTATTGATTCACAGTATGGTCTATACATGCATATTCTCCATATTCAAAGACAAAGAGTACACCTGTTTGTACCCCGAATACTAATTTATACTTCTTCAAAATATTGCTCCCAGAAATGGTGGAAGAAATACTCAGATCACCTTATCTACATATACATTGTATCACAGTAATATTCTGGACACAAAAAGCAAAAGTCACACTTATGATTGTACCAAAGCCTAAATGGAAACTGAACATGGATTACTAAAAACATCCAGGTCCAGGTTGCCTAATAGTCTCAAATATCAATCCTATTGGTGACTACGTATTTGTTTCTTCCTAAGATTATATATTCAACCTAAATGCAGTTAACAATATCTAATCCTATCACTCACTTTATACTTTGCCTGATTTCCTAATGTCTCTATTGATGTCTGCTTTCCTAAATATTTTCCCCAGTTCACCATGTGAGTGACTCTTCACATGTGATGATATTTACTTTCACTCTCTAACCGAAACCCTATTGATAAAGAATTTTTGGTCCAAATCCTGTACTCACTCTTCTTCTGAAAGCTACTGACTATCTTCCTAATCTTACTGAGTTTCCCTGTTTGAGTGGAAGTTCTCTTTTCCATTCAATCATCCAAGGTACAAGGTCCTATGCCATTGATTATCGATTTATCTGAGACATATATGCGGAACATAATTCAAAGCTAAGTATCACAATCAACAGCTCAATGTCCTTCTGAGCTTCAAATCTTACCTAGATTTCTGTTTTCATACTTATATTTTATCTCTATGTTTTAATAAATGTCACAGGTTCCCAATACCATTATTCATCTAGCAGAATGATTCCTAACCCAAATCAAACATGTTATTAAACCCTAAACATACTCTGTTCCCACAATCTCACTTAACAAAAGACCAGGGACAGTGTTGGTCTTACAATACAGGAATGTAGGGGATCTTCCATATGCAGAAAACCTAAAAGGTCCATGCAGATGTGATTCCTGGAGAAGATATAAACAGCTATGAAGGACCTTAAAGAGCAAAACTCATCTTCCATTGCAAACAACCTGGTCAGGATGAAGGGTTGTATCTTAATGAGCCTCTCTGTTCTCAATGTAGAGAAAATGGACCATACCAGGCCTGTGTGAAGAGCTGTTCCTGGGTGCCTATGGTTGATTCACCATTCTAACTTGTGAAAGTGTCACAGGAAGTAGGGGCAGCCTCTATCTCATGAGACCCTTGGAAGCAACTGTTAGGACAAAGTGATTGCCAAGGCAGTGTCCTCATTCACTACCTGAAGTAAGTGATCTCACCTCTCTTCCTTGGTGATGGAACTCTCTGAACTTGTGATGCAGAAGCCAGGCAACCAGAGCCAGTCCCAGTCCCAGTCCAAGTCGCAGTGAGGTCACTTGTTTGGATTTACCAAGGACAGAGTCAGTGTTTCCTGGAACCTACTGATGTGAGCATGGCCAAATGCCAGGAGAGCTTTGTAGAGGGGCCTTTCTTGAGAAAAAGGTACTTGCCCACATCTGGCTCCTGACAACGTCACAGATTTGGCCAAGGAGACCAAATCTGAGACAGGACAGTCCATTTGGGGGAACATAGTATGGCCTACCAGTCAAACGACACTCAGGACAGTCACAGAATTACTTGGGGGAAGGAGGTGTCTTTGTGGGTGTGGGAGTGAGTTTGTGGTTTTTCTCATGTTCTGAGAATAAGTAGGAAAGGCAGTTTGTTGGGTTTGGAGTGGACTGTGTCTAGTAATTCCTTTGACAATGCGAGTTTCTATGTCTGTGTAACTCTCTGTGTCCGTGGTTGTATTCATTAGAAAAGAGAATTCATCTATGGATGTGTCCTGTCTAGTAGAAAGAATTCCAGCATTTATCCTGCCTAATTTATGAATGGACTGTGACTTCCCTTATCAATGGGCAACACGTACTATCTTCCTAAGTTCCTGTTTTCTTTCTGAAACTGGCCACTCTCCAGAGTAGGCTCATGGTTTTTTGTCCAAGTTATGTACCACCTCCAACCTCTGTGACATGGCCATGTATTCTATAGCTGAAAGGAAAGGGAGCATCTCAGAAAACTCAGATATCAGTGTGACAAGGAAAGTCTCAGTGGAGAAAACCTGCTTTGGGCCTTTTGCATCCCTATTCCTCTGTTGCCCTGAATGTCAGGAAGGTCTTTGCCTCAGGCCACCCCTTTGTGAATCCTGAAGAAAACAGTTTTCAAATGGAAATGAATGGGCATCACCTGTGGCTGTTTGCTAAAATGCTTTGAGAGATATGTGTGTGAATCAGCCTCTTGGCCGTGTGTGAGGCTGTGTCTTAGATATTCAGTGCCTAATGGATCTTAAGAAAGATCCCATGTGTGCATCCAAAACCAAAATGTCTAAAAAATCAGTCATTTTAGATGAAGTTTATTGCCTTTCTCTGTTAGGTTTCTGACCTCCATCAAGTGAATTTGGGGATCCTTTGAATTAATCGAGTTTTTCAAAGCCCTGCAGAGGCTAGCCCATAGGTGCTTGGGTTTTCTAATGAATCCAAATCACATAAAGACTCTATACCTGACAGTCAGTAGGCCTCAAATTGGAGAAGCAGAGCAGTATTAGTGGCAGGCCTATTAAATCACTCCTTGTTTACAGGAAGGGTGTCCAGGTCACACTGACTTTAGGCAAATGAGGGCAATGGAGATTATTTCAGACTCTGTCTTGTGCTTTACCCCTCATGGAAACCTCCAGCCAGAGGTAATGATGAGTGTCTATATGGAAGAAGATGAGGGCAATGTGGGAGTGTTTTGGATTTAATTGTGGTCATTTATTTGGCTGTTGGAAGATAAGACTGGGTCCACCTGGGCTTTAACTCGGGTTTGATTCATCTTAGAGACTGAGTTCTGGAACTGACCTCAGAGAAGTATTGACATGAATTGTGTTGGGATTTTAGGAGGCCACGCATTAGAGTTGCCCTTGGAAACTGAGATCTAGGCCCAGGGTGGCTTTCCACAAAGCACTGAGAATGTCAGCCAGCATATAACCTGATTTTATTTTGAAAGACTTGGCAGGCATATTTGAGAGTCAAAACACCCATGAACCTAACATTGTAGACCTCAATGGGCCTGGCCTCATGTGACCTTTAGGCCAATCTTTGGGAAGCCTTGCCTGTGAGAGTTCTCTAGATCTTTCATTGAAATGAGCTTCCACAACATTTAATGGTTCATGAATAAATTGAAACCCACTGTGGCTCCAAATTCATCTTTGAAAAATGGCTAGATAAATACCATGAAATTTTTAAAATTCCCATGACCAGGTGGCACAGGAGAACAGTTAGATCTCCTGATGCTCATCATAAGTGTACCAGACTGGGCCTTGATTTACTGGGTTTCATGAAAATGGCATAGAACAGAGATGCCAGTAAGTTGGAACCTTCTGAGTAGTGCGCCTTGACCAGGTGTGGGCAGGTGTGTGACAAAACATCTGTGGTGGGGCCATGTGGATCTGCCATTGGCTTCCAAATAGCATGTGATTGACTTGCACCAGCCAGCAGACCCATTTATGTAAAGGCACTTTGTTATATAGAGAGGTTTCAGGTCAATGTTCAGAATTAGGTTGCAATGGAAAAGGGGGCATTGTAGCAAGCAATGAGTGATAGAAGCCTGGATGGTGCATTCTCCTGCAGACTCTAACCCACCACAAGTGACAGAACTCCCTGCAGCACTGTGTCCCAGTTGAACTCCTTGTTTTTTGTGAAGCAAATATCAAACTCACTGTGCAGCAGCAAGAAACACCACGAAAAGTGGAGGATGACCAAATGGCTTCACAGCGACACGGGGAGACACTAAGCCCCCAGTGGCCACAGTTTACCTACAAAGAGAGAATTCAGCACTGCTGCCTCATGTTCATTGGAAAATAAGAAAACATGTCGTCCAGGTCACACAGATGCAGACCCATCTTTGATGGTCTCACTAAAAATAAAGCTAAAACTTCTGACAACACCTTATATTTCAAGTGCCCAATCTCACATGCAGTTTCTCAAACAGTCTTTAGGCCAGAAGAGCTCCATGTTGGTGTTGTGTTTACCATATCCCTTGATTTTGGAAACTCCTCTACCATCTCGAAGTTTGTGAACTCCTGAGCATTTTCCATTCCAGACATGTATTCACAAATTTTCTAACTCTTCTCCTCTAATTGTGTCTTACTTGGAGCGAAGGTAATGTCAAGGCATTGTTCTGGATCAGAGTGGGAAGTTTTGTGTTGCACATATTTGCACACACATTGGATACAATTTCCAATTTTCCATTCAAAATACAGAATCCCTGACACTATCCCATACCCTACTAGACTCTGACTACTAATCCTAATATGATGGAGAAAAATAACACAAACAGAATATAAATACAAGCAGTTCAAAGGAGGCATGATGTATATTTGGACTTGCCTTTTGCATGATAAAGTTTATGTGTTATTAATCTAGTCAATTTTTAATTAAATAGTTCTCCATGTGTTTTTAAAGTTCAAAATATGTGTATTACTGTCTCCCTTTGTCTGTAGCCTATTCAACATATGTATTTTTATATGCACATACCGAAAGCTACCTGGTATCACACCTACATTTTTGTGAGGTGGCTTCCTCACCAAATACAAATTGTGAGAAGAGATCACTCCTCCTAAACGCTTTTGGAACTGAATATTCAACCTATGGGTGAACTTCCTAGTTGAACAAAATTATAAGTCTATTCTTTGGTTGGCAGCTAAAATCCCTGACAAAATATGTTGATTAATTGTATTTTGGGATTCAAGTATGGTGGAAGTTTGTTGGACAACTTGATTAATGGTGATTAATGGTGGCAGCAGTTTGTACTTGATTGGCCATAGCCACTCCAGCCGTAACCGCTGCAGCAACAGATACCGCCACGGCTGTCACTATAGCCGCTGTGATTCCAAAATCTCTGCGGACTCTAAGTAGCTCAACAATAGGGAATTTATCAGGATCCGCAGTGACCGGGATTGGGACAAAAGTTGGAATTTTCATAATCACTCCTACAGTCCAGGAACCATTCCAACACTCAGATAAGAGACAGGTAGGATGAGAACAATCCAGCATCCCCGACAAGGTGGCCTCAGCCAAAAGGAATAAGAAGGGGGATTGGACACAGACCATTGCAGGAGGCAATGTGGCGTTATACAACAGAGAGTTGAATGAAACAGATGTAAGTCTATTACCTTGTTCACTTTCCCTAACAGTACCAGAAATATTAGCCAGCCAACTTTTGGCTCCTAGCAAATGAGCCAGTGCAGAAATATCGGCTGAAGCCCCCTTTTCATTGGAAATCAGCCATTGAAACCAGGACCAACCTACTCCTGTAGAGGAGCTGGCACTATTGTTAAAGTTATAAACATACCTATTAAGAGAGGGGGAAAGGGAGAAACCTTTAGCAACTTGATGTTTCTCCCAAGAATGATCCTGACAAGGCGTAAATGTTGGGGGGAAACCAAGATTAGGGGAACAGTAAGGAGAGGCCTTGAAATGAGTGGCATTATAAATACTACTAGAAAAAGGAGGCACTGGGATTAGTACCTCGGAGATAATAGACAAGGTAGTTATTTTAAGAGCAGAGCTGCTGTTTGCGGGGGTCTCTGAGCCTGATTGCTTCCCTGAAGCTACCTTGCTCAATACAGCACTGATAATGCTTCCTGAGACCTGATTGGACCACAATGGGTCCTCCCAGTTAGTCAAATTTTTGGTCTTAAGGCTAATGCAATTAGCATTTCTAAGGCTGAAACAAAAACTCCTGTGAGATTAACTTGAGATTGATTAAAAATTCTCTCCATGTCCCCTCTAGGAGAGGCACAGGGAGCAGACATCTCACATGAGGTTGAAAAAAGAGTGGGGAGGACACTAGAATTACCATGAATCGGCATCGGCATTGGCCAGGCCCGTGCCACTGCCCACCACCGCATTGGTGTCGCCTGTGCCATCGGCACCAGCACCAGAGCCAGAGCACTTAGCAGAATGAAGATCTTCATCACAGGATTGTTGTGGTATCTCTTGTTGCTGGTCAGTTGATGTCGAGACTCTTCTTGTCAAGCGTTCAGGGGCCCACAATGGTTCCGTACGATCCTGGGGAAAAACACATACAGATCCTCGTGCCCATGTCAGCACGGGGTCAGGGCATTCCATTGGCCCGTAAGAACATCCTTCCACTTAACATAGCCAATCACAGAGGGCTGAGGGGACACATGTCTATCGGCCGCAGAGCGACCATGAATATCCAAATTCAAAAAATTAATGGTAAATAGGGCTAAGGACAGGCGTTCTTTAGGAGTGTGTTCAGCTCCTATTCCCCCTTTTTGTTTTTGTAAAGTTTCCTTTAAGGTGCGATGAGCACGCTCAACAATGCCTTGTCCTTGAGGATTATAAGGCAAACCATGAGTAAGTTGCACTCCCATAGTAGAACAAAAAGCTGTAAATTGTCTGCCAGTATAAGCAGTTCCATTATAAGTCTTAAGGGATGCAGGTGCACCCCATGCTGCCCATGCCTCTAAACAGTGAGTAATGACATTACGTGCCTTTTCTCCCGATAAAGCAGAAGCATGGATAATTCCAGAGCACGTATCAACGGAAACATGCACATACTTAAGGTTACCAAAGTCAGGTATATGTGTCACATCCATTTGCCAAACAATCAATGGCTTTAATCCCCGTGGGTTTACTCCATAATTAGGGGGATGAAGAAATGTGACACAATGGGGACATTGCAATACTATCTGCCGAGCATCCGCTCTTGAAATGGAAAAACGCCTGCGCAGCATTTATGCATTAACATGGAAGTTTTGGTGAAACAACTTAGCCCCCTCTAAGGAGGAAGCCAAGCATATCAATTGACCTCTAGTGGCTAAGTCCGCACAGGCATTACCTTGGGATAACGGACCAGGAAGAGAGGTGTGAGCCCTGATATGCATTGGATAAAAAGAAGCAGTGTGGTTAGAGATAGGCTGTTGAAGCTGAGTAAAGTAAACAGACACATTGTGGGCATCACTAATAGTTCCCACGGCCTCCAGGACTTTTAGTGCTTGTACCACATAGCTGGAGTCCGAAATAAGATTAAAAGGAAAAGAACACTGTTTAAAAACTTCAATAACAATTTGTAGTTCTACCCATTGTGGATTTCCAGGAGCAAATTGATGCTGGATAGGGGGAGAGTCATTAATTATGTAGGCTCCCATTCCAGACTTGGAACCATCAGTAAAAGTGTTAACAGCCCCCGTGTTTGGGCATGGAAAGCTCTCCTCGAAACACCCCCACCGTACGGCGGCGGGTCCGGAGGATCATTTTTTTTTTTCTTCTGAGCTCCTGTTTATATTTGTTCCCTTCTCCCATAGTTAGACTTCCTAGCTGCCGAGACAGTCTCCCGAGCTCCTCCTCCTCATCGTCCTCCTCTTCTGACCCACTTTTGCATGGGAGTGTGCGCAGTGTACTGAGATCTGGATACAAGCGTTTCCTCCCCCGTTTCTCGCTCTGCACATTCCCTTCCTCCTGAAATATTTCACTCCGTGCCAGAGACAATCGCCTCCTCCCCTGTTTCTCGCTCCGCACACTGCCATCCTCCTGAAATACGTCACTGCCTGCCGGAGATAATTGTTTCCTCCCCTGTTTCTCGCTCCGCACACTCCCACCCTCCTGAAATACCTCACTGCCTGCCATTTCTGATCTTTCTTCATGCAATTGCTCTAAAACTTCTTGTCCTTTAGTAAGTGCTTCCTGACATCTGCCATCTGTGAGGCAACTACGGATCATCTTCCAAAGGGGTATCACCCCACCATCTAATATGCCCTGCTCAGAAGCAAAGTCAAGATCTGTGCCTAACTTATCCCAGCTAGGTAGAGTGAGGCTACCCGAGAACGCGAACCACGGTGCAACAATATCTGTCTTCTGTAAAAATCTCTGTAAAGTACTACGTTTCACTTCTAGGCCCTTGGAACGTAACAGGTTATCTAGGGCCAGGAGAAGCGGACTTGAAGATACGGCACCCATGACACAACAAAAGACATACAAAAAACAAAAGTGAAAGTAAGAGCGAAAGTACACAGTGCAGCTGCACTAAGATGTAATGCTCTCTCTGGCTTTACAGAGGAGCTCCTGCTTTGATAGCGGGTCCCAATTACCTAGGACTAATCTCCGCTTTGATAGCGGGTCCCAATTACCTAGGACTAATCTCCGCTTTGATAGCGGGTCCCAATTATCTGGGACTGATCTCCGCTTTGATAGCGGGTCCCTCTTATCTAGGACTAATCTCCGCTTTGACCGCGGGTCCTACTTACCTGGGACTAACTGGTTCACCACCCCTGACTGCTGAAAGTTCTGGTTCCCGGGTTTTCAGCACCACTTGTCGCGACCCCTTGCCTGCAAGGAAGACGCAACTCAGGAATCTTCTTTCAGCAGTTTATTCAGGCCTTGATTAAAGTATCTTTTTGTGACCCCCCTCTCTACTGGTGAGCGCCCAAGCACAGCCTAATAAAGTCTCCCACGTACCAATCTTAAGCCGCTGCGTGGATCTTTCTTATAGGGTGGCAAGGGATAGCGTGCCAACTCTCCACAAAAGAATTTGTTTATCACAGGCCACAGTGGAAGCCGGCGCCATCTTCTAATGGTGGCCACAATCTACAACAATGGCTTCCCACAATAGGACATATATTTCATCAACAATTTCGCAATTTTATAGGCATTTGTTTCACTTTCAATCGCTTCCTGCTTCAGAACACATGTATTCCTCCAGGTTTCTTGACTGGTCTTTTCATGAGACTTCTTTCCAAACAAATTATTTTCGATTTCCATAATCAATTTGAAGCAAAACTCACACACGTTTCATGATAAACCAAAATCCTCATATTTCCATTAAATGTATAATGGGTTGGAATGAATGATTGTATATTAATATAAGATTTCTTTTATATTTTCGCATTTATTTCAATCTATTATTTCAAGTTGAAACCAGTTTTATTATTTATTCACAGTATGGTCTATTCATGCATTTCCTCTGTATTCATAGACACAGGATGCACCTTTTTGTAGCCCCAATACAAATTTATACGTCTTCAAAATATTGCTTCCAGAAATAGTGGAAGAAATACTCATGTCACCTGATCTACATATACATTTCATCACAGTAATATTCTGGATACAAAATTTAAAGGTCACACTTATGATTCTACCAAATCCTAAATAGAAAGTGAACATGGATTACTAAAATCATCCATGTCCAGGGTGCCTTATGCTCTCAAATGTCAATCCTATTGGTGACTGCATATTTCTTTCTTTCTAAGATTATATGCTCAATCTCATCCCTGTTGAAAATATCTAATCCTATCACTCACTTTATACTTTGCCTGATTTCCTAATGTCTCTATTGATATCTGCATTCCTACATATTTTCTCCACTTCATCATTGTTGGAGACCCTCCACATGTGCTGTTATTGAAATTCACTCTCTAACCGAAACCCTATTGCTAAATAACTTTTGGTCCAAATCCTATACTCATTGTTCTTCTGATACTTACCGACTATCTTCCTGATCCTACTGACTATCTCTGTTTGAGGGGATGTTCTCTTCTACAATCAATCATCCAAGGTACAAGTTCCTATGCCATTGTATATCAATTTATCTGACATATCTGTGCAGAACGTAATTCAAGCTAAGTAATCCAATCAAGGACCCAATGACTTTCTGGACTTCAAATCTTACCTGGATTTCTGTTTTCATACTTATATTTCACCTATATATTCTTGTAAGTATCGCAGTTACCCAATACTATTATACATCCCGTAGAATGATTCCTAACCCAAATCGAACTGGTTATTAAGCCTAACCATACACTGTTCCCTCAATCTAACATTAGAGAAGAGCTGGAACAGAGTTGGTCTTACAATGCAGGGATGGAGGGGATCTTCCACCTACTTAGAACCTCAATGGTCCATGCAGAAATTATCCCTGGAAAACATGTAGGCAGGTATGAAGAACCTGAGAGAGCAAAGGTCATCTTCCATGGCAAACAGCCTGGTCAGGATGAAGGGTTGTGTCTGAATCAGCCTCTCTCTTCTTAATGTAGAGAAGATGGACCAAACCAAGCCTGTGTGGAGAGCTGTTCCTGGGTGGCTATGTTTGATATACCATTGTAACTTGTGAAAATGTCACAGTAATTGGGGCAGCATACATCTCATGGGACCCTTGCAAGCAACTGTTAGAGCAAAGTGGTTGCCAAGGCAGTGACCTCATTCAGTTCCTGAAAAAAGTGACCACCCCTCACTTCCTTTGTAATGGAACTCTCTGAACTTTGGAACCAGGAAGCTAGGCCCCCAGAGCCAGTCCCAGTCACAGTTGGCACACTTGATTATATTTACCAAGGACAGAGTCAGTCTTTATTGGTACCAACTGATGTGAGGATGGCCAAATGCCAGGAAAGCTATGAAGATGGCTGTTTCCTGAGAAAGCAGGTAGTTATTCTGGCAAAGACACCAGATCTGAGAAAGTACAGGCCATTTCGGGGGAACATAGTATGGCCCACCAGTCAGAGGAAACTCCGGATAATCAAAGACCTACTTCTGGGAAGGAGGTGCTTTGTGGGTGTGGGTGTGAGTTTGTGGTTTTGTCACATGTTCTGAGAATAGGTAGGAATAGTGGATTGTTTGTTTTTGAGTGGATTGTTTCTAGAAGGTCGTTTGACACGGCGAGCGTTTCTAAAAGTGTATCCCACAGTGTCCGTGGTTGTTGACATTTGAAAAGAGAATGCATCAATGGAAGTGTCCTGTCTAGTAGAAAGCTTCCCAGCATTCATCCTGTGCAATTGATGAATGGACTGCAGCTTGCCTTATGAATGGACAACACCTACTATCTTCCTAAGCTCCAGTTTTCTTCCTGAATTCTGGCCACTCTCCAGAATAGTCTCATGATTTGGTGTCCAAGATATGTACCGCCTCCAAGATTTGTTACATGGCCATGTACTGGATAGCTGAAGGCAATGGGAGCATCTCAGAAAACTCAGATATCAGTGTGACCAGTAAAGTCTCAGTGGAGAAACCCTGCTTTGGGCCTTTTGCTAACCTATTGTTCTGTTGCCCTGAATGTCAGGAATTTCTTTGCCTCAGGCAACCCCTTTGTAAATCCTGAAGAAAACAGTTTTCAAATGAAAATGAATGGGCATCACCTGTGGCTGTTTGCTTAATTGCTTAAAAAGGGATGTGTCTGAATCAGCCCCTTGGCCCTATGTGAGGCTGGGGCTTAGATTCTCGGCACCTGATGGATCTACAGAAAGATCCCATCTGTGAATCCAAAACCAAAATGGCCAAAAGAGCAGTCAATGTGGATGAAGTCTCTTGCCTTCCTCTGTAAGTCCTGACCTCTATCAAGTGAGAATAGATATCATTTGGGTCAAATGAGTTCTTCAAAGCCCTGCAGAGGCTAATGCATAGGTGCTTGGATTTTCTCATGACTCCAATTCACACAAAGGAATTTATACTCAACAATCAGTAAGAGTCAAAATGGAGAAGCAGAGCAGTATTAAGGGCAGGCCTATTTGATCACTCCTGGTTCACAGGAAGGGTGTCCAGGCCAACCTGACTTTAGGCAATTGAGGGGTAAGTGAGCTTATTTTGGACACTGTCTTGGGCTGCACCCCTCATGGAAACCTGCAGCAAGAGGTTATGATGAGTTTCTCTATGGCAGAAGATGAGGGTCATGTGGGAGTGTTTTGGTTTCAATTGTGGTCATTTGTGTGGCAGTGGAATAGGCCACTAATGAGATTCGCCCTTGTAAACTGAGATCTAGCCAACTCGTTGGGAAAAATTACCTGTGAGAGTTCTCCAGAGCTTTTATTGAAATGAGCTTCCTCACCATTTAATTGTTCCTGAATGAATTGAAACCCACAGTGCTTCCAACTTCATCATTGAAAAGTGGCTACATAAATACCATGAAATTTTTGCCATTCCAATGACCAGGTGGCACTGGAGAACCTTTCATGTCCTTTTGCTCATCATGAGTGTACCAGACAGTGCCTTGATTGTCTGGGTTTCATGAAAATGATGTAGAATAGAAATGCCAGTAACTTGTAGCCTACTGAATAGTGGGCCTAGAGCGGTGGTGTGCAGGTGTGTGATAAAACATCTCTTGTGGGGCCATGTGGATCTGCCATTGCTTCGAAAGGGCTTGAGACTGACATGGTGCATCCAGCAGAAACTTATATGTCTGAAACCTCTCCATGTAAAGGCATCTTTTTATATGCAGATTTTCAGGGCAATGTTCAGAATCAGGTTGCTATGGTCAAGGGGGCAATCTATGTGGGATAGAATCCTGGTTGGTGAATTCTCCTGCAGACTCTGACCCACCACACATGACAGAACTCCCTTCAGCACTGGGTCTCAGTTGAACTCGTTTTATTTAGTGAAACAAATACCAAACTCCCAGTGCAGCGGCAAGAAACACCATGAAAAGTGAAGGATGATCAAATGGCTTCACAGTCCACACAGGAGACACTTAGCCTTAAGTGGCCACCGTTTACCTACAAAGAGTGAATTCAGCACTGCCGCCTTATGTCTTTTGGAAAATAAGAAACCATGTCCTCCAGGTTACATAGATGCAGACGCAGCTTTGATGCTTTCACTAGAAATGAAGCTAAAGCTCCTGACAAAAACATATATTTCAAGGATCTTCTAGCTTTCAGAGTCTGTGTTGAAATATCAGCTGTTATCCTGATTAGTTTACCGCTAAATGTAATCTGCTTCCTTTCTCTTGTAGCTTTTAAAATTCTCTCTTTATTCTGTATGTTGGGTATCTTCATTATAATGTGTCTAGGTGTGGATCTCTTATGATTTTGCACATTCGGCGTCCTGTTGGCTTCTAGGACTTGGGAGTCTGTCTCATTCTTCAAGTCTGGGAAGTTTTCTCATATTATTTCTTTGATTACATTGCTCATTCTTTTGGTTTGGACCTCTATACCTTCCTGTATCCCAATGACTCAAAAGTTTGGTCTCTTTATGTTATCCCATATTTCTCGGATGTTCTGTTCATGGTTTCTTAACAGTCTTGCTGAGCTGTCTATGTTCTTTTCAAGTTGAAATACTTTGTCTTCATTGTCTGATGTTCTATCTTCTAAGTGTTCTACTCTGATGGTAGTATTCTCAATTGAGTTTTTAAGTTGGTTTATTGCTTCCTGCATTTCTAGGATTTCTGTTTGTTATTTTTTACAACTTCTATCTCCCTGTATAATTGATCTTTTGCTTCTTGGATTTGTTTGTGTAATTCATTGTCGAAGTGATCTTTTATTGTCTGATTTTGCTGTCTAATGTCTTCCTGGAGACTCCAGATCATCTGAAGCATGTATATCCTGAGTTCTTTATCTGACATTCCATCTGCTGCAGCTATTAACTCTTCTAAATTTGTGTTGACCTGCATTGCTTGTGGTCCTTTTTTCTTTGTCTTTTCATATGGCTCGCATTTCTTTCTGCTTGGTGAAACTGTTGTGATCTTGAAATTTTCCCCCTATATATTTATATTGCTCTTGTATATTTGAAAAATCTTCCTTGCAGGAGCGGGGGGTGGCTGTGCTGCTCCTCCAATTGGGGTGATCTATCTACCACGCTGATGGGTCGCTGGGCCTGTTCTCCTGATCGGTCGCAGGTCTGCCTACCATGCAGGCGTGGGTGGCGGCTCTGCTCTGCCCCTCCTCCAATTGGTGTTACGTGTCTACCACACCCGTGGACCCCTGGGGTGTTCTGCCGATCGGTCGCTGGTCTGCCTACCTTGGAGGCGCGGGCGGCGGCTCTGCTCTGCCCCTACTCCAATTGGGGTGACGTGACTACCACGCCGGCGGGTGGGTGGGCCTGTTCTGTGGTCGGTCACAGGTCTGCCTACCTTGAGGGCATGGGCGATGGATCTGCTCTGCCCCTACTCCAAATGGGTGAAGTGTCTGCCATGCTGGCAGGCCACTGGTCCTCTTCTGCTGGTCAGGTGCAAATTTGTCTACCTTGAGGGCGCGGGTGGTGGCTCTGCTCTGCCGCTACTCCAATTGGGGTGTCGTGACTACCAATCCGGTAGGTTGCTGGGCCTGTTCCGGGCACGTGCAAAGATTCTGCTCTGCCCCTACTCCTATTGGGATGACGTGACTACCATGCCGGTGGGCCACTTGGATTGTACTAGGCGCGGGAGAAGGCTCTGCTCTGCAACTACTCCAATTGAGGTGACGTTACTACCACGCCTGCTGGTCACTGGGCCTGTTCTGGGCACCTGCGGCGGCTCTGCTCTTCCTCTATTCCAACTGGGGTGAAGTGATTATCATGCAGGTGTGTCGCTGGGCCTGTTCCGAGCATGGGCAGCGGCTCTGCTCTGCCCCTCTGGCTTGATGAAAAAGTGAGAGAGACTCGGGTGTTTGTGACTCACTTTCTTTTCCAGGAGACTAAATGTTTCTGTCACCGCTGGTATCAATGAAGTTATCTCCTCCGCTGCTTTCTGATGACATCAGATCTCTGCCATGTTGGTATCCCATGCAAAAGGCAGCATTTCGTTCCCTTTGCTGGGTGACCAATGCAATGGGTGAGTCCTGACTTGCCCTCACAAGCCCCGTCTCAATCCTGTTGCCACTGTCTATGAAGGCTCGGTTGATATTTACCTCCACATTATTCAGCAAGACCCGGACCGGGAAGCAGTTTCCACGGGTTCTTTAGCCCTGAGCAAGATCAGTTCGGGGAGGCCAAATTTGGCCGCTCTGGGCTCAGTGTATGTTCTAATAGGAGCAGGCTCCAAGACGCAGTTTCTGCGGGTTCTTTAGCACTGAGCCTGAGTAATTTGTCTGCGAGACAAAGGTGAATGGCATCCTGAAATTACCTGTTCTATAGCTGAATGAGCTGCGATCAGTCGAAAACAGGAATGGTGACGTCAGCTCTTCAAGATGGTGGACGCTGGCTTCCTCTGTGGTCTGACCGGTATGGAGAACGGAATTGGACCGCATCCATCCCCGTCTCAATCCCAGAATTCAGCACTGAGCACAGTAATTGCATAGCTGGCAGGAGCCCATAGAATCCGCACCACTGTATATTTGCGATGCTATCTCGTCGTTTCCCAGTGCACGCCACAGACTCTAGCTACAGGGCAATTTGCTGAATAAGCAGCATGACCCTCCGTGCGGACAAATCACTCGCGTTTGAGCCCCCGTAGCTGATCCTCGTGAGATGGATATATGTCCACTAGGTTGTGGAGCACCCCAAATTTGCTGGAAATTCCTAACAAGATAGGTTTTAGCCGTTCTAACTCGTCATTCTCCCGCACAGTGACGCGGTACATGGGGGTAATGCACTCCATTCGCCGCCATCATGTAATCCCCCAAAGTTAGTTTTCAGTACTAGGAAAAAAATATCTATTTCAGGTGGAGGAATATTTCTGAGAATAATCTTGTGAAAAGTTGATTATAAATCCACATACATGAATATGAATGAATTTAGGGAGGGTATAAAAAAATATACTAAATATTTTTAAAAATCTGGAGAGTGAATATATATATATATATATATACACACAGACACACACACACACATACAGACATTAAAAAGTAGCATTATGTATGTGAATTGAAATTCACCATGAAATAAATATCATCCACAGATCCAAAAATATTAATTTTAATGTACATGGATTTATGTTGTTCAACTAAGAAGCTCACCCATATGTTGAATTTTCAGTTCCAACAGCATTAAGTAGGAGTGATCTCTTCTCACAATTTGTATCTGCCAAGCCAGCCACCTCACCAAATGTACGACTGATACCAGGTAGAATTCTATATGTGCTTATAAAAATACATGTGATGAATAGGCTACAGAGAAAGGGAGACAGTTAATCACATATTTGTTAACTTTTAAAACACATGGAGAACTGTTTCAATTAAAATTCGCTAGATTTATAACACCTACCATTTATCATATGAAAGGCAAGTCCAATTATACACCATGCCTCCTGTGAACCTCTTGTATTTGTATTCTGTTTGGGTTATTATTCTCCATCAAATTAGGATAAGAAGTCAAAGTCTAGTAGGGTATGTGTTAGTGTCAGGGATTCAGTATTTCGAATGGAAAATTGGAAAATGTATCCAATGTGTATGCAAATATGTGCTACACAAATATCTTCCCACTCTCATTCAGAACAATGCCTTGACATTACCTTCGCCCTACATAAGACACAATTAGAGGAGAAGATTTAGAAAATCTGTGAATACATATGTGGAATGGAAAATGCTCAGAAGTTCACAAATTTGGAAGTGGTAGAGGAGTTTCCAAAAGGGACAGGGTAATCACTCCAAAAACATGAAGTTCTGCCAGCTTAACATCTGAAGAAACTGCCTTTGAGGTTGGGCAATGAAATATATGCTGTTGTCAGAAGCATTAGCTTCATATGTAGTGAGACCATCAAATCTGGTTCTGCATCTATGTGACCTGGAGGACATGGTTTCTTATTTTCCAATGAACATGAGGCAGCAGTGCTGAATTTTCTATGTAGGTACACTGTGGCCACTGGTGTCTCCCCGTGTGGACTGTAAATTTATTTGGTCATCCTCTTTCGTGGTGTTTCTTGTTGCTGCACTGGGAGTTTGGTATTGCTTCATTAAATACAAGGGTTCAACTGGGACACAGTGCTGAAGTGAGTTCTGTCAAGTGTGGTGGGTCGGGTTCTGCAGGAGAATGCACCAACCAGGCTTCTATCCCACATAGCTTGCCCCATTGACCATAGCAACCTGATTCTGAACATTGCCCTGAAACCTCTCCATATAACAATATGCTTTTACATATAAGGTTCTACTGACTGCAAAATGTCAGTCACAATCCATTTGGAAGCCAATGGCAGATCCACATGCCCCCACCACAGATGTTTTATCACACACCTGCCAACCACTGCTCTAGTACAACTACTCAGCATGATCCAACTTACTGGAATCTCTGTTCTACACCATTTTCATAAAACCCAGTCAATCAGGGCACTGTCCTGTATACTCATGATCAGCAACAGGACATCCAAATGTTCTCCAGTGCTACCTGGTCATGGGAATTTCAAAAATTTCATGTTATTGATCTAGCCAATTTTCAAGGATGAAGTTGGAGGCACTGTGGATTTCAATTCACTCAGAAACCATTAAATGGTGAGGAAGCTCATTTCAATGAAAACTCTGGAGAATTCTTACAGGCAAGGCTTCCAAAAGTGCCCAAAAGTCAGATTAAGCCAGGCCCATTGAGGTCTACAATGTATGGTCCATGTGTGTTATGACTCTCAAATATGGCTGCCAAGTCTTTAAGAATAATATCATGTGATATCCTGGCTGAGATTCCCTGTCCTCTGTGGAAAGTCAACTTGGGCTTAGATGTCACTTTCCAAAGGCAACTCTCATGCATGGCCATTTAAAATTCCAACACAATTCCTGGCAATAATTCTCTGAGATCAGTAAAGAACTCAGTCTCTAAGGGGCATCACACCAGAGTGCAAGCCTAGTTTGACCCAGTGATCTCTTCCAACCGCCAGACACATGTCCACAATTAAAACCAAAACACTCTCACATGGCCCTCATCTTCTTCCATATAGACACTCATCATATCCTCTCGCTGGAGGTTTCCATTAGTGACGCAGCCCACGACAGTGTCCAAAATAAGCTCCCTGCCCCTCATTTGCCAAAATTCAGGGTAGCCTGGACTCTCTTCCTGTGAACCAGGAGTGATCAAATAGGCCTGCCTTTAATATTGCTTGGCTTCTCCAACTTGAGGCCTTCTAGCTTTGGGGTTTAGATTCTTTAAGTGAATTGGAGTCATGAAAATCAAGCCCCTATGGCCTAGCCTCTGCAGGGCTTTGAAGAACACATTTGACCCAAAGGATCCCTATTCTCACTTGATGGATATCAGGAACCTACCAGAGGAAGGCAAGAGAGTTCATCAAAAATATATGATCTTTTTGCCATTTTGGTTTTGGATGCACACATGGGATCTATCTTTAGATCCATCAGGTGCTGAGAATCTAAGCCACAGCCTCACACAGGGCCAACAGGCTGATTCAGACATATCCCAATCCTAAGCAATTAAGCAAAGAGCCACAGGTGATGCCCATTCATTTCCATTTGAAAACTCTTTTTTTCAGGCTTCACAAAGTGGTGGCTTGAGGCAAAAAACTTCCTGACATTCAACAGAACAATAGGTAAGCAAAAGGACCAAAGCAGGGTTTCTCCACTGAGACTTTCCTGGTCAACAGATATCTGAGATTTCTGAGATGCTAGCCATTTCCTTCAGCTATCCATTACATAGCCATGTCACAGATCTTGGAGGTGGTACAAATCTTGGACACAAAACCATGATACTATTCTGGAGAGTGGCCAGAATTGAGAGAGAAAACAGGAAATTAGGAAGCTTGTAGGTGTTGCCCATCCATAAGGCAAGCCAGAGTCCACTCATGAATTTGGCAGGATTAATGCTGGGAAGCTTTCTACTAGACAGGACACATCCATTGATGCATTGTCTTTTCTAATGTCTACAACAATGGACTCAGTGGGATACACACACATAGAAACACTCGCCTTGTCAAAGGACTTAATAGAAATATTCCACTCCATACCAAATAAACCGCCTTTCCTACCTATTCTCAGAACATGAGACAAAACCACAAACTCACACCCACACCCACAAAGGCACCTCCTTCCCCCTAGTAGGTCTGTGACTCCCCGGAGTGTCCTCTGACTGGTGGGCCATACTATGTTCCCCGGAAATGACCTCTTCTGTCTCAGATCATGTCTGCTTGGCCAACTCTGTGAAGTTCTCAAGAGTCAGCGGTGAGACACTACCTGCTTTCTCAGGAAAAGCCCCTCTTCACAGGTTTCCTGGCATTTGGCCATCCTCACATCTGTAGGTACCAAGAAAGACTGACTCTGTCCTTGGTAATTCCAAACATGTGAGACCACTGGGACTAGAACAGGGACTGTCTCTGGGTGCCTGGCTTCCTGGATCCCAAGTTCAGAGAGTTCCCTCACCAAGGAAGTGAGGTGAGATCACTTCCTTCAGGATCTGAATGATGTCACTGCCTTGGCAACCACTTTGTCCTAACAGTTGCTTCCAAAAGTACCATGAGGTGGAGGCTGCCCCGATTTTCATGGGACACTTTCTCTAGTTAGAATGCTGTATCAACCATAAGCACCCGGGAACAGCTTCCACACAGTACTGGTTTGGTCCATGTTCTATACATTAAGAATAGAGAGACTGATTCAGACACAACCCTTCATCCTTACCAGAATGATTGCCATGGAAGATGACTTTTGCTTTCTGAGGTACTTCATAGTTGCCTTCATCTTCACCAGGGATCATTTCTGCATGAACATTTGAGTTTCTCAGCAGGTGAAGATCCCCTGGATTCCTGTAGTTTAATACCCACACAGTTCCTGCTCTCCTGCAAAGTTAGTGTATGGTTAGGGTTAATAATATTTTCGATTTGGGTTAGGAATCATTCTGCAGGATGAATAATGGGATTGGGAACCTGCGATATTTATAAGAATATATAGGTGAAATATATGTATGAAAATGGGAATCTAAGAAAGATTTGAAGCCCAGAAGGGCATTGGGCCCTTGGTTTGGATACTTAGCGTTGAATTATGTTCTGTACAATTGTCTCAGTTAAATCGAAATACAATGGCATAGGACCTAGTACCTTGGATGATTGAATGTAGAAGAGAACATCCAGTCAAAAAGGGATAGTCGGTAGGATTAGGAAGATAGTCAGTAGGTTTAGGAAGAAGAGTGAGTATATGATTTGGAATAAAAAGCTTCTTTTGCAATAGGGTTTCGTTTAGAGAGTGAATGAAAATGTAAGCACATGTGAAGAGTCAGCCAAAATGATGAACTGGGGAAAATATGTAGGAAAGCAGGTGTCAATAGAGACATTACGAAATCAGGCAATGTATAAAGTGAGTGATAGAATTAGACATTTTCAACAGGCTTGAGTTTGAATATATAATCATAGGAAAAAACAAATATGTCGTCACAAATGGGAATGACATTTGATAGCATTAGGCAACCTGGACATGAATGTTATTAGTTATCAACATTCACTTTCCTTTTAGGCTTTGGTACAATCATAAGTGTGACATTTTATTTTTTTTTGTTCAGAATATTACTGTGATAAAATGTATATGTAGATTAGGTGACATGAGTATTTCTTTCACCATTTCTGGGAGCAATAATTTGAAGATGTATACATTAGTATTAGGGGCACAAAGAGGTGTAACCTGTTTCTATGAATATAGAGATAATGCATGAATAGACCATACTATGAATAAATAACATAACTGATTCCACTTTAAATAATGGATTGAATTGATATGTGAAAATATATAAGAAATCTTGTATTGATATACAATCATTCATTCCAACCAGTTATATATCTAATGGTAATATTAGGATTATGGTTTATGATGAATGGTGTTTGAGTTTTGCTTTATAAGTGATGATGTTAAACAAAAATAATGTGTTTGGAAAGAAGTCTCATGAAAAGACTAGTCAAGAAACATGGAGGAATGCATGTGTTCTGAATCAGGAAGTGATTGATCGTGAAACAAATTCCTATTAATTTTCTAATTTGTGACTGAAATATATATCCTATGATGTGCATAAACTGAAGACATAGTAACGTACAAGTGTTGAATAAAAATGAAAGTCAAAATACACATCATGTCCCCTAGGAATCTACTTGCATTCATTTTAAACTGGCTAAGTAACTGTAGAAATATCAGGGTTTGTATGCACCATTCACTGAATTTAGTTTTCAGTACTAGGAAACAATATGTATTGCAGGTGGATGATTATTTCTGAGAATAATCTTGTGGAAAGTTGATTATGAATCCACAGATATGAATATGAATGAATTTAGGGAGTGTATAATAAGACACATATATTTCATATTTTATATTTTGAAAAATCTGGAGAGTGTATATATATATATATATATATATATATATATATATATATATATATACACACACACACACACACGCACATGCACAGATATTAAAAAGTAGCAATACAGGAGATCCATTATGAAGGCAGGCATGGAGAAATCAAGTCTATGATCTCTTCAGCTGGACGGGCATAGGGAGTCGTAAACTGTCTAAATGCTGTTTGCTCAGAATCACTAGGCAATGTTGACCTGTTGTGAATCTGGGGCGAACAGTCTGGGCCCCTCAGAACACACACAGAGCCCGGATTGGCTGCATTCATGCTTAGATTCGTCTGGTTTTTGTGACTCAGCACTAACATTCCCGCTGAAATAACTGGTCGGTCTTTCTGAATTGACAGAGTTAAAAGACAACTGAGCCTTCATAGGCAGTGGCCACAGGATTGAAATGGGGCTTGGGAGATATAGTCAGGACCCACCTGTTGCATTGGTCACCCAGCAAAGGGAACGAATGGTCACCATTTTAATGGGATACGACCATGGCAGAGAACTGACATTACAGGCTGAGGAGATAACTTCATTGAAACCAACGCGACAAGTGTGTAATCCCATTGCCATCTCTCTCAAAACCATGGGGAAACCTCAAGGGCCCTTCCCAGCTCTGCCGTAATGGCCCCTCCCAGGTCTCCCAGGAGCGCGATAGCCAGACCTAGGGAATCAGGATTGGCTCGGGACTCGCGGCATGGAATTCCCGGCTACCACTCCCACCAGTGCTGACAATTGAGGTCTCTTACACCACCTACCGGGGGCATGGCTCCCGGAGGACAAGAAAATTCGCTGGGGGTTCTCAGGCCAAAGCTCTACAAACTTAGGGTCTGAGGGAGGCAAACAGGGAGAGTGTGCCCAGGCGTTCATTAAAACAGGGCTACCAGGAGCAGAGGCCTGGCGTGTAACCAGTATTGTGGTGAGCGTCAAAGGTGAGCGGGGCCTGGCTTGAGGAAGCACAAGAGAAGGCCCTAGGCACTCAGGATTGGAGACCCGCCCAGACTGGGAGGAAGAGCTGCTGCACAGTGATTGGTTCCCGCTAATTGAGAGGAAAATCTTGGCCCAGTGCACACAGCTCCACCTACTGGAAGAGAAGTAAATTGAACTCTAGGACTGCATGTATTAATATTATTATTTTATTTGTATGCTTTTCTTTTTCTTTGATTTTCATTTTTGTTGTTGTTCTTTAACTTTTTTAATGTTTTTATTTTTTTTAATTTTTAATTTTATTATTATTATTATTATTTTAAATTTTAATTTTCATTTTTAAATTATCATTATTACTTAAAATTTTCTTTATTTTCTATTTTTTTCTTTTGTCTTTTCATTTTTTTTCAATTTTGTTATACCCCCTTCCTTGAATTCTACCTGCCTACTCTCATTCTCCTTAGTGAGTTCTTCCCTTCCCTTCTAATATCTTTCCTTCCAAGCATCAAATAAATTTATAAGAGTAAGCAGTAACTCAGTAGTCAAACAGAACAAGAAGTAACATGAGAAGCATAAAAAAGCAAGGAAGAAAAATAGTGCAAACAATGAAGGACAGCCTAAATATTCAAGAGCATCTAGAGTCATCAGAAAAATGGTCATATAAAGAACTCAAGGAATACCTTAGACAGATGGAATGGAACCTTAAAGAGGATACGAGACAACAAAAACAGTGAAAGAACGCATTGAAAATGAATTACATAAACAGATAAAATAAGAAATTAAGCATCTTTATCAGGAGATAGAGATTATTAGAAAAATCAAACAATAATTCTAGAAATGAAGGAAATGATAAACCAAATTAAAAACTCAATTGAGAGTATCACTAACAGAGTGGAGCAAGTAGAAGACAGAATGTCAGATAATGAAGACAAAATATATCATCTTGAAAAAAACTCTAGCCAAGAAAGAAATGCTGTAAAAAATTATGAGAAAACATCCAAGAGATATGGGATAACATAAAAAAACAAACTTATGAGTCATCCGGAAAGAGGAAGGTACAGAGATTCAAACCAAGGGAATGAGTAACCTGCTGAATGAAATAATTAGAGAAAACTTTCCAGAAATAAAAATGGAAACAGATAAACAAATTGTAGATGCTTACAGGACACTGAGCACACAAAATCACAGTAGACCCATGCCAAGACACATTGTTATGAAGATATCCAATATACAAAACAAAGAGAAAATATTAAAAGCTACCAGAGAAAGGAGGCAGATTACAATCAGGAGTAAACCAAAAAGGTTAACAATGGATTTTTTGATCACAGATGCTGGAAGTGAGAAGATCCTGGAACAACGTACTTCAAACACTGAAAGACAATGGATGCCAACCAAGAATTTTGTATCCAGCAAAATTAAGCTTAATGTAAGACAACGAAATAAAAATATTTCATGATAAACAAAAGCTAAAAGAATTTGCAGCCAGAAAACCAGCATTGGAAAGCATCTGGAGCAAAACACTACACAAGGAAGAAATGAAAATCAACAACGAAAACCATCAGTGGGAAGTGCCTCAGTAATGACAGAGGGCGGGGAAAAGCTAATCATGGAGAAACAATCTAATTTAAAAAAAAAGATATAGGCAAACATGGGTGGCAGTACAAACCATATATCAATAGTAACTCTAAACGTTAATGGCTTAAACTCTCCAATAAAGTGACATAGGCTTGTAACTTGAATTAAAAAAAAAAAAAAAACAAATCCAACAATATGTTGCCTCCAGGGGACACATCTGAATGAAAAAGACATACACAAGCTGATGGTGAAAGATTGGGAAAATTTATACCATGCACACAGACCTCGTAAGCAAGCAGGGGTGGCCATCCTCCTATCGAATAAAATCGACCTCAAGACTAATTTAATCAAAAGGGATAAGGAAGGACATTGTATACTGTTAACAGAAACCATTCACCGACAAGACATAACAATTATCAATATTCACGCAGCAAATAATGGTGCTGCGACGTTCATAAAACAAATTCTCCTCAAGTTCAAGAATCAAATAGACCACAATACAATAATTATGGGTGACTTCAACTCACCTCTCTCACCATTGGACAGCTCCTCCAAACAAAAGTTGAAAAAAGGAACTATAGAACTCAATATCACAATCAATACCCTAGACTTAACTGACATATATACAATATATCAACCATCATCAAGTGGATATACTTTTTTCTCAGCAGCACATGGATCCTTCTCAAAAATAGACCATATGTTATGCCATAGGGCAACCCTCAGTAAATATAAAGGGGAGGAGATAATACCATGAATTTTTTGTGATCATAATGGAATGAAACTGGAAACCAATGATAAAAGAAAAAAGAAAAAATCATACATCACCTGCAAAATGAACAATATGTTACTGAATGATCAATGGGCAACCCTCAGTAAATATAAAGGGGAGGAGATAATACCATGAATTTTTTGTGATCATAATGGAATGAAACTGGAAACCAATGATAAAAGAAAAAAGAAAAAAATCATACATCACCTGCAAAATGAACAATATGTTACTGAATGATCAATGGGTTACAGAAGACATAAAGCAGGAAATAAAAAAATTCTTCAAGATAAATGAAAATACAGACACAACATATCAGATTCTATGGGACACAATGAAAGAAGTTTTAAGAGGTAAATTCATCACCTGGAGGTCATTCCTCAAAAAAAGAAAAAAAAAAAACAACAAATAAATGAGCTCACACTTTATCTCAAAGCCCTAGAAAAGGAAGAGCAAAACAACAGCAAATGTAGCAGAAGGCAAGAAATAATTAAAATCAGAGCGAAATTGAAACAAAAGAAACTATTGAAAAAATTAACAAAACTAAAAGTTGGTTCTTCAAAAAGATAAATAAGATCGACAGACCCTTAGCCGTGCTAACGAAGAGAAGAAGAGAGAGAACTCAAATTACTAACATACGGGATGAAAAAGGCAATATCACAACAGATGCAACATAAATACAGAAGAAAATTAGAAATTATTTGGAAAACTGTATTCCAATAAAATAGAAAATAGTGAAGACATCGATAAATTTCTTAAGTCATATGATTTGCCCAGACTGAGTCATAAGGGAACACACAATTTAAACAGACCAATATCAATGGATGAAGTAGAAGAAGCAATCAAAAGACTACCAACCAAGAAAAGCCCAGGACCGGATGGGTATACAGCAGAGTTTTACAAAACCTTTAAAGAAGAATTAATACCAATACTTTTCAAGTTATTCAGGAAATAGAAAAACTGGGAGCTCTGCCAAATTCATTTTTTGAGGCCAACATCACCCTGATTCTGAAACCAGACAAAGAAAGAAAACTACAGACCAATATCTCTGATGAACCTAGATGCAAGAATCCTCATTAAAATTCTGGTGAATTGGATAGAAAGGCACATCAATAAAATTGTGCACCATGATCAACTAGGATTCATTCCTGGGATGCAAGGCTGGTTCAACATACGGAAATCAATAAATGTTATTCACAACATCATTGGACTTAAAGATAAGAACCATATGATCATCTCGATAGACGCAGAAAAACCATTCAACAAAGTAGAGCATTCCTTTATGTTCAAAACATTTTAAAAACTAGGGATAACAGGAACTTACCTCGACATTGTAAAAGCTATCTATGTTAAGCCTCAGGCTAGCATCATTCTGAATGGAGAAAAGTTGAAGGCATTCCCTTTAAAATCTGGAACATGACAGGGATGTCCTCTATCACCACTTCTATTCAATATATTTCTCGAAAAAACTGGCCAGAGCAATTAGAGAGATGAAAGACATTAAAGGCTTAAAAATAGGAAAAGAAGAACTTAAATTATCACTATTTGCAGATGACATGATTCTATACATAGAAGACCCAAAAGGGTCTACAGAAAAAAACTACTAGAACTAATAAATGAATGCAGCAATGTGGCAGGATACAAAATCAACATGCATAAATCAAAGGCATTTCTGTATATTAGCGACAAAACTTCTGAAACAAAAATGAGTCCAAACACTGCATTCCCAATTTCCTCAAAATAATTAAATACTTGGGAATCAACCTAACAAAAGAGGTGAAAGATTTATATAATGCAAACTACAGAACCCTAAAAAGAGAAATAGAATAAGATCTTAGAAGATGGAAAAATATACCCCGTTCATGGATAGCCAGAACTAACATCATCAATATGGCGATATTACCAAAAGTTCTCTATAGGTTTAATGCAATGCCAATCAAAATCCCAAAGGAATTTTTTGTAGAAATAGATAAAGCAATCATAAAATTCAAATGGAAAAATAAAAGACCCAGAATAGCAAAAGCAATTCTAAGCAGGAAGTGTGAATCAGGCAGTATAGCGATACCAGATTTCAAACTATATTACAGAGCAATCATAATAAAAACAGCATGGTACTTGTACGAAAACAGGGGGGTGGATCAATGGTACAGAATGGAGGACACAGAGACTAATCCAAAAAGCTACAACTATCTTATATTTGATAAAGGAGCTAATGGCCTGCAATGGAGGAAGGATAGCATCTTCATCAAATGGTGTTTGGTAAACTGAAAATCCATATGCAACAAAATGAAACTGAATCCCCTCCTCTCGCCATGGACAAAAGTTAACTCAAAGTGGATCAAGGAGCTAGATTCAAATCAGAGTCTCTGCGTCTGATAGAAGAAAAAGTTGGCTCCGATCTACATATTGTGTGGTCAGGCTCCGAATTCCTTAATACGACACCCATAAAACAAGAGTTAATAACAAGAATCAAGAAATGGGACTTGCTTAAACTGAATTTTTTTTTTTCTCAGAAAGAGAAACAATAAGAGAGGTAAATATGGAGCCTACATCATGGGAACAAATTTTTAGTCCTCACCCTTCACATGGAGCCCTAATATCTAGAGTATACAAAGTATACAAATAACTCAGAAAATTATACAATAAGATAACCAATAACCCAATGGGCCAAGGACATGAACAGAAACTTCTCGGAGGAGGACATAGAATCAATTAACAACTACATGAAAAAATGCTCTCCATTTCTAGCAGTAAGAGAAATGCAAATAAAAACCACCCTAAAATACCATCTCAATCCAGTGAGATTGGCAGCCATAATGAAGTCAAACAACAACAAGTGCTGGCGAGGATGTGGGGAAAAGGGTACTCTTGTACATTGCTGGTGGGACTGAAACTGGTGCAGCCAATTTGGAAAGCAGTATGGAGACTCCTGTGAAAGCTTGGAATGGAAGCACCATTTGACCCATCTATTGCCCTTCTTGGACTATTCCCTGAAGACCTTAAAAGAGCGTACTACAGGGATACTGCCACATCAATTTTCATAGCAGCACAATTCACAATTGCTACACTGTGGAACCAACCCAGATGCCCTTCAATAGATGAATGAATAAAAAAATGTGACTTTTATATACTATGGAGGATTACGCAGCACTAAAATATGCCAAAATAATGGAATTTGCAGGGAAATGCATGGCACTAGAGCAGATTTTGCTTAGTGAATCTAGCCAATCCCTAAAAAACAAATACCAAATGTCTTCTTTGATATAATGAGAGCAACTAAGAACAGAGCAGGGAGGAAGAGCATGAAGAAAAGATTAACATTAAGCAGAAACATGAGGTGGGAGGGAAAGGGAGAGAAGAGGGAAATTGCATGGTAATGGAGAGAGACACTTATTGTTACACAAAATTACATATAAGAGGTTGTGGGAAAATAAACAAGGAGAGAAATGAATTACAGTAGGTATGGTAGAGAGAAAAGATGGGAAGAAAAGGGAGGGGGTATAGTAGAGTATAGGAAAGGTAGCAGAATACAACATTAACTAATAGGGCATTATGTAAAAATATGGATGTGTAACTGATGTGATTCTGCAATCTGTATTTGGAGTAAAAATGGGAGTTCATACCCCACTTGTATCTAATGTATGAAATATGATATGTCAAGAGCTTTGTAATGTTTTGAGCAACCAATAAAAAAAAGTAGCGATATATATGCCAATAGAAATTCATCATGAAATATATATAATCCACAGATTGAAAAATATTAATTTTACTCAACATGAAATTATGTATAATGTTATTCAACTAGGATGCTCACCCATAGGTTGAATTTTCAGTTCCAACAGCGTTTAGGGGGAGTGATCTCTTCTCTCAATTTGCATCTGCCAATTCAGCCACCTCACAAGTGTATACGAGTGATATCAGGTAGGATTCTATATGTGCATATAAAAATACATGTGTTGAATAGGCTACAGAGAAAGGGAGACAGGGATTCATATATTTGTTAATTTTAAAAACACATGTAGAACTATTTCAACAAAAAATTGACTAGATTTATAACTCCTACAAAATATAATGCAAAAGGCAATTCCAACTATACACCATGCCTCCTCTGAACTGCTTGTGTTTCTTTTATTTTTGGGTTATTTTTCACCATCATATTAGGATCATTAGTCAGAGTCTAGTAGGGTATGGGTTAGTGTCAGGGATTCAGTATTTCAAATGGAAAATAGAAAAATGAATCCAATGTGTATGTAAATATGTGCAACACAAAAATCTTCTCACTCATATCCAGAACAATGCCTTGACATTACCTTCACCCAAGTAAGACACAATTATAGTAGAAAAGTGTGAAAATCTATGAATACATATATGGAATGGAATATCCTCGGGAGTTCACAACCTTGGAGGTGGTAGAGGCGTTTCCAAAAGTAAGGGACAGGGTAAACACTCTACAAACAAAGAGCTCTGCTGGCCTAAGACTTCTTGGAATACTGCCTCTGAGGTTGGGCACTTGAAATATATGTTGTTGTCATGAGCTTTGGCTTCCTTTGTAGTGAGACCATAAAAGCTAAGTCTGCTTCTATGTGACCTGGAAGACATGATTTCTTATTTTCCAATGAACATGAGGCAGCAGTGCTCAATTTTCTCTTTGTAGGTAAACTATGTCCACTGGAGGCTAAGTGTCTCCCGGTGGGGACTGTGAAGACATTTGAACATCCTCCACTTTTCGTGGTCTGTCTTGCTGCTACACTGGGAATTTGGTACTTGCTTCACACAATATAAGAAGTTCATCTGGGATACAGTGCTGGAGCGTGTTCTGTCACGTGGGGTGGGTTAGCGTCTGCAGGAGAATGTACCAACCAGTCTTCTATCCCACATAGCTTGTCCCAATAACCATAGCAACCTGATTATGAACATTGCCCTGAAACCTCTCCACATAACAAGATGCCTTTACCTACAAGGGAATGGGGGCTGCGCCATATCAGTCACAAGCCATTTGTAAGCCGATAGCCGATTCACATGGCCCCACCTTGATGATTCATCACATACCTGCCCACCACTACTCTAGGCCCACTACTCACCAGGCTCCAAATTCCTGGCATCTCGTATTCTACACCATTTTCATAAAACCCAGTCAAACAAGGCACTGTCTGGTATACACATGATCAGCAACAGGACATCCAAAGTTTCTGCAGTGCCACCTGGTCATGGGAATTTCAAAACTTTTATGGTATTTATCTAGCAATTTTTCAAGGATGAAGTTACAGGCACTGTGGGTTTTAATTCATTCAGGAACCGTTAAGTGTTGAGAAAGCTCATTTCAATGAATGCTCTGGAGAACTTTAAAGTCAAGGCTTCTCAAAGAGTTGCCAACAGGTCACATGAAGCCAGGCCAATTGACGTCTACAATGTGAGGTCCATGTGTGTTTTGAATCTCAACTATGGCTACCAAGTCTTTCAGAATAAAATCATGTGATATCCTGGCTGAGATTCCCAGGCCTCTGTGGAAAGCCACCCTGGGCCAAGATCTCAGTTTCCAAGAGTGAGTCTCATGTGTGGCCTCCTAAAATCCCAACACAATTCATGGCAATACTTCTCTGAGGTCAGTTCCAGAACTCAGTCTCTAAGGGTAAATCATACCAGATTTCAAGCCCAGGTGCACCCAGTCATCCCTTCCAACTGCCACAAAAATGACCAAAATTAAAATGAAATCACTCCCACAGGGCCATAATCTTTTTCCTTGTAGACACTCATCATAACCTCTAGCTGGAGGTTTCAATGAGCACAAGGTAGTGTCCAAAATAAGCTCACTTGCCCCTCATTTGCCTAAAAACATGGTGGCCTGAACACTATTCCTGTGAACCAGGAGTGATCAAATATTCCTGCTGTTAAAGTGTTCCGCTTCTCCAATTTGAGGCCTACTGGCTGAAGCCTATAAATTCTTGATGTGATTTGGAGTCATGAGAAAACCCAAGCACATGTGGGCAAGCCTCTGCAGGGATTTCAAAGACTCATTTGACCCTAAGGATCCCTATTCTCACTTGATGGAGGTCAGGAACCTAAAACAAGAAGGCAAAAATATTCATCCACAATGACTTCTCTTTTGGTCATTTTGGTTTTGGAACCACATGGGATCTTTCTTTAGATCCATCAGGTGCTGAGAATCTAAGCCACAACCTCATTCAAGGACAAGAGGCTGATTCAGACACATTCCATTCCAAAGCAATTAAGCAAAGAGCCACAGGTGATGTCCATTCATTTCCATATGAAAACAGTCTTCTTAATGCTACACAACTGGGTGGCCTGAGGCAAAGACTTTCCTGATATTCAGGATAATAGAAACAGAAGTAAGCAAATGGCCCAAAGAAGGGTTTCTCCACTGAGACATTACTGGTCACACTGATATCTGAGTTTTCTGAGATGCTCCCATTCCCTTAAGCTATCCAGTACATGGCCATGTCACAGAGCCCTGTGGTGTTACATATCTGGGACTCAAAACCATGAGCCTATTCTGGAGAGTGGCTGGAAAACACGAAGAAAACAGGAACTTAAGAAGATAGTAGATGTTGCCCATCCATAAGGCACGCTGCAGTCCATTTATCAATTGGGCAGTAAGAATGTGGGGAAGCTTTCAACTAGAGACAACGCTTCCATTGATGCATTCTCTTTTCTAATGTCTACAACAACGGATACACTGGGATACACAGACATAGAAACACTCACCATGTCAAAGGACTTACTAGAAATAGTCCACTCCAAACCAAATAAACCACCTTTCCTAGCTATTCTCAGAACATCAGAAAAAACCACAAACTCACACCTACAACAGCAAAGGCGATTCTTTCACCCAAGTAGGTCTGTGATTATCCGAAGTGTCTTCTCACTGGTGGGCCATATTATGTTCCCCCAAAAATGGCCTGTCCTGTTTCAGATCTGGTCTCCTTGGCCAATTCTGTGAAGTTGTCAGGGGCCAGTGGTTCGCCACTACCTACTTTCTCAGGAAAGGCCCCTCTTCCGAGCTCTGCTGGAATTTGGCCATCCTCACATCAGTAGGTACCAAGAAAGACTGACTATGTCTTTGGGAAAAACAAATAAGTTAGCCCACTGGGACTCGGAGTGAGACTGACTCTGGGTGCCTGGCTTCCGGGATCCCAAGTTCAGAGAATTCCATCACCAAGGAAGTGAAGTGAGGTCACTTCTTTCAGGAACTGAATATGGTCACTGCCTTGGTAACCACTTTGTCCTAACAGTTGCTTCCAAGGTTCCTATGAGATGGAGGCTGCCCCAACATCCTGTGACACATTCAGAAGTTAGAATGGTATATCAACCATAGGCACCCAGGAACAGCTCTCCACACAGGCCTGCATAGGTCCATCTTCTCTACTTTAAGAAGGCAGAGGCTGATTCAGACACATCAATTCTTCCTGACCAGGTTGTTTGCCATGGAAGATGACTATTGCTCTCTCAGGTCCTACATAGCTGCCTACATATTCTCCAAGGATCATTTCTCCATGGATCTTTTAGGTTCTCAGCAGGTGGAAGATAATCTACATTCCTATATTGTAAGACCCACTCTGTCCCTGCTCTTCTGTAAGTTGTATTGAAGGAAGAGTGTATGGTTAGGGTTAATAATAGGTTCGATTTGGGTTACGAATCCTTCTGCAGGATGAATAATGGCATTGGCAACCTGTGGTATTTACAAGAGTATATATGTGAAATATAACTATGAAAGCAGAAATCTAGGTAAGATTTGAAGCCCAGAAGGGCATTGGGGACTTGAGTGGGATACTTAGCTTGAGTTATGTGCTGCACAGATGTCTCAAATAAATCAATATACACTGGCATCGGACCTTGTACTTTGGATGATTGAATGTTGAAGAGAACATCCAGTCAAAAAGCGATAATCGGTAGGATTAGGAAGGTAGTCGGTAGGTTTAGAAAGAAGAGTGAGTATAGGATTTGGACCAAAAGTTCTTTAGCAATAGGGTTTCGGGTAGACAGTATATGTAAATGTCAGTACATGTGAAGAGTCAGTCACAATGATGAACTGGGGAAAACATGTAGGAAAGCAGATATCAATAGAGACATTAGGAAATCAAGCAAAGTATAAAGTGTGTGATAGGGTTAGACATTTTCAACAGGTTTGAGGTTGAATATATAATATTAGGAAGAAACAAATATGTAGTCACCAATAGGATTGATATTTGAGAGCATTAGGCAACCTGGACATGGATGTTTTTAGTAATCCATGCTCACTTTCTATTTAGGCTTTGGTACAATTGTAAGTGTGACCTTTGCTTTTGGTGTCCAGAATATTTCTGTGATAAAATGTGTATGTAGATCAGGTGACATGAGTATTTCTTCCACCATTTCTTGGAGCAATATTTTGAAGACTTATAAATTAGTATGGTCGTACAAAGAGGTGTACCCTATTTCTATGAATATACACATAATGCATGAATAGACCATACTGTGAATAAATAATGTAACTGGATCCACTTTAAATAATGGATTGAATAGATATCTGAAAATATAAAAGAAATGTTATATTGATATACAATCATTCATTCCAACCAGTTATATATCTAATGATCATCTTAGGGTTATGGTTTATCATGAAGGGTTTGTGAGTTTTGTTTCAAAATTGATTATGGAAATCAAAAATAATATATTTGGAAAAAAGTCTCATGAATAGACCAGTAAAGAAACATAGAGGAATACATGTGTTCTGGAGCAGGAAGTGATTGAAAGTGAAACAAATGCCTATAAATTTGCCAACTAGTGAATCAAATATATATTCTATGATGTACATAAACTGAAGAAATAGTAATGTACCAGTGTGGAATAAAAATTAACGTCAAAATACACATCATGTTCCATAGTAACCTACATGCATTGATGTTAAACTGGGTTAGTTAATGTAGACATATTAGGATTTGTATGCACCTTTCACTGAAGTTAGTTTTCACTACTAGGAAACAAATATGTATTTCGGGTGGATGAATATTTCTAAGAATAATCTTGTGAAAAGTTGATTATTAATCCACATACATGAACATGAATGAATTTAGGGATTGTATATAAGACACATATATTTCATATTTTTAAAAATCTGGAGAGTATAAATATATATATATATATATATATATATATATATATATACACACACACACACACACACACACACACACACAAACATAGACATTAATAAGTAGCAATATATATGCCAATCGAAATTCATCATGAAATATATATCATAAAGATGCAAAAACATTCATTTTACTGAACATGGGTTTATGTATTATGTTGTTCTACTGGGAAGCTCACCCATAGGTTGAATTTTCAGTTCCAACAGGGTTTAGGAGGAGTGATCACTTCTCACACTTTGTATCTGCTATGTCATGTAATTCACAAGAATGTACGTGTGATACCATGCAGGATTCTATTTGTGCATATAAAAATACATGTGCTGAATAGGCTCCAGAGAATGGGAGACAGTAGTTCACATATTTGTTACCTTTGAAAACACATCGAGAACTATTTCAATTAAAAATTGACTAGATTTATAACACCTACCCTTTATCATGCAAAAGGCAAGTCGAACTCTGAACTGCATGTACTTATATACTGTTTGGGTTATTTTTCTCCATCATATTAGAATTAGTAGTCAGAGTCTAGTAGAATATGTGTTAGTGTCAGGGATTAAGAATTTCGAATGGAAAATAGGAAAATTAATCCAATGTGTATGCAAATATGTGCTACAACAAATCTTCCCACTCTCATCCAGAACCATGCCTTGACATTACCTTCGCCCCAAGTAAGACACAATTAGAGAAGAAGAGTTACAAAATCTGTGATTACATTTCTGGAATGGAAAATGCTCAAGAGTGCACAAACTTGGAGGTGGTATAGGAGTTTCCAAAAATAAGGACAAAGTACACACTCCACAAACATGGAGCTCTGCTTGCCTAAAACTTTTTGAGAAACTGCCACTGAGGTTGGGCACTGAAATATAGGTTGTTGTCAGGGATCCGACAGGCTTTTGTTACCCGTTCAGTTATTTCCTTTCGCTGTGAGTTGGTTAGTGGAGAACTCTGTTCTTAATCCTACAGTAATGCCTGCAGTTTCTTTGAACCAAGGTGAGTGAGTTGATGTGCATTTTTAACGTAGTGTATGGCTTGCTGTAATTGCAGGCTGAGCTCAGTGAAGTTGAGGTGTTCAGTGTCAGTGTCCTTAGATGTTATCAAAAACTTCCTGGTACTCAGGGTTCCATTGGAATTGGGCATCTTCCTTTAACAGCGGTATAAAGGAGCAGCTAAGGACGCAAACCCAGGTATCCATAACCTGCAAAAGCCAGCAGTCCCAAGAAATTCTCTGAGTTGTCTGCTGTAAGATGGGGGTGGTATCTACACAATGGTTTGTTTTCTGGGCTCAGTGAGCCATCGTTTACTGCCCCTAAGGGAATAGCCCAGGAAGATTACTTCATGCTAGCAAATTTGGGCCTTTTTGGCCGAAACTCTATACCCGAGTTGAGCAAGCTCATATAATAGTGCTTGGGTCCCAGACTCACAGTTTTCCTTGGTGTTGGCTGCCAGTAGCAGGTCATCCACGTATTGAAGCTGGATAATTTCAGGGTGCATAGTTCTGAAGTTGTTGAGATCTCTGTGGAGGGCTTCATCAAAGAGAGTGGGGGAGTTTTTGAACCCCTGTGGGAGTCTAGTCCAAGTTAGTTGACCAGACGTTTTGGTTTCTGGGTCTACCCACCCGAAAGCAAACAGCAACTGACTATCTTTATGCAGAGGCAAGCAAAAGAAAGCATCTTTTAAGTTCAGAACAGTATATAATTTCCGCTCAGGGTTCAGAGTGCTAAGCAGATTGTACGGATTAGGTACCGTGGGGTGAATGTCCGGCACTCTTTTGTTGATCTCTCTTAGCTCTTTAATGGGGCAATAGTCCCCGGTTCCTGGCTTTTTTTTTTTTTTTCTAGTAGCAGGAGAGTGTTCCAGGCCGATTGACAGGGCCTTAGGACTCCTAAGGCCAGATATTTCTGAATATGGGGCCTTATCCCACCTTTAGTTTTTTTGCTTCGAGGATATTATTTGACATTGATTGGGGAGACTGAGGTTTTTAACTCCACTGTTATTGGAGGTTGTTTCACGGCCAGACCTAACACCGCAGTTTTTGCCCAGGCATCTGGGTAATCTGTTATCCATTTTTGGGGTAGCTTGCCTGTTTGATCAGTCTTGGGGGGTGTGAAGAGTGGACGTTCATCTTCTACTAATATAGTTAAAGCGGTGACTATAGGAGTTTTACTGAAGGATTTACAAATTTCATTTGGGGGCCTTCAGGGTTAAAAGTTATTTTGGCCCAGAGCTTGGTGAGCAGATCTCTGCCAATCAATGGGTGCGGGCATTCTGGTCTTACTAGGAAGGAGTGATGGATTTTTTCTTTCCCCAGGTCCATGGTCCTCTTAGTTGTCTAAGCCCGATATTTACTGTCATCAGCCCTTTGAACTAGAGACCTTTTATTTGATAGAGGGCCCAATGGGGCCTTAAGGGCTGAGTATACTGCTCCTGTATTCACTTCAAAGTTTACTGGAGTCCCCTCCACTTCAAAAGTTACCCTGAGCTAGGGGAAGGGATCTGAGCCCCGACTTTCTTAGTCATCCTCCAGAGTCAGAATGGCCAGCTGGCGTGGCTGTCTCTTTATAGGGAACTCTATGGCCCAGTATCCTTTTTCTTTAGAGTAGGCACACTGATCTGAGGCCAGGGGTGGCCTCTGGCATGGGCCCTTCCTGTCACCCTGTGTCTTAATTTCTGGCCTCTTTCTTGTTGTGATCAGGACCTTAGTCAATGCCTTAGTCTGTCTTTTGCTTCTCCCATCCTCCGTTTGCTCCCTTTTTCTCTCTTATAGTATACTTTCTTGGCTTCTTTGACTAAATCTCTCTTTTAAATTTTTTTTAATATCCATGGCAGCTTGCTCAATTAAGGCCATCATGACAGATGCCTTTTAATCCGCTGCCTGAGGATCGAAAGAAGTATATCTCTTATATGCCTCCATGATTCTCTCTAGAAACATAAAGGGAGATTCATCAGGCCTTTGAATAATTTCTCTTACCATGGCCAAATTAGTTGGTCACCCAGCAGTCCCTTGGGGACCCGCTGTTAGAGCCTGGCAATAATTGAACAGATGCTCCCTATCTTCCAACGTGTTGGGGTCCCTGTTGAATAGGTTTAAGGAGAAGCCAGCTTTCATTATGTTGGGAAGTTGTGTTGGTCGCCCATCAGGTCTGAGGATATTTTTTCTACATTCCAGGAGATTTTTCTCTCATTGCTCTGTCATGAAGAGAGTCGCTAGGTGGTGTTGGCAGTCACCCCAAGTAGGCAGGTGTGAAAACGTCGGTGAGTTCTCTGAGTTCTTTTAGCTGGGCCAGCTTCCTCCAGGGAAGGAGGGGCTGTCTGTGCTGCGGGACAGTCATCTTCATGGCACTGGGCCAGCCTAGCTTCCTCGAATGGTGGAGAGGCTGAGTCAGCAGAAGGGGAATCACTTAGAGGGTGTTGGGGGTTGGGAGACGAGGGCAGATGATAAGGAGGGGGAGGAGAGTCCAGTAGAATCTTGAGACTCAAGGAGAACAGAGGGTGGAGGAGGAGGAGCAGAGAGTTTGAGAGATAGAATTGTGGGGGAAGGAGTAGGAGCAGGTGCAGGGACAAGGAAAGGCTTGACCCATGGAGGAGGAGATTTGTAGAGGTACTGACAAGTTAAGATATATGGCTGTTGATCTGGATGTCTATGTGGCCCCTGCTGAAAGACAATATCTCGGACTTTTCAAATAAGTGCGAAGTACAAAGATCCTTCTAGGAGCCATCCGACTGCAATGGTGGGTCATTCTGTGACACAGAATCTGCCAGGTCTGGCGTTTTACTGAAAAAGAAAGATTCTGGGCCCTTAAGCAGAATTTGGTCCAGTGATCAAGGGTCAGGGACAGAGGCATTGAAATGATCTGTCCCATAATAAAATATACACAGACAGTGAAAGCAACGACACACAACACAGACAAGACAAGACAATAAAGACAGGCAATGGACGTCCAATACTGAGACCAGGACTGAGTAGCCGGCAAAACCTGAAAGGCTGGCAATACCGAATCAGAAACAAAATATCACTGAGTTGAGGAGACTATTGTTCCTCGATTTCCCGAGTCTATCTCCCAGGGACATGGTCTGTGGCTCTGTGGCATGTGTGTCAGCCACCATGGGAGAGAGCTCACGCTCTTTACCAATAGCCATTTTGCCATACCCTAACCTGAAGCCTGAAACCAGAAAGATGGGTCTTATTTATCCCCAGAGGAGCCCGTTGGGGGTATTTTGTCTGCAGCTGCCGGATCTCGCTAGGGCCACCAGATGTAAAGGTTGGGCGAGCATCTGTGGCAGAGACCACCAAGAGACAGTCTCATGCAACAGCAAAGGGTTTATTGGGAGTCCGGCATGAAGGGCTCAGAGATCACTTGAACAGAGCAGAGAGCCCTGAGAACAGCTTAAGAAATGCTTATATATTTTCCTTGGAGAGGGCAGGGAGAGAAATTTATTGATGGGTAATGGCAAGTGGGCAGTTTGCGTGCAACTGGTTGACGGAGTACATTCTGCAGTTTGGCAGTTGGGGACAGCACATTCTGGGAACAAGAATAGTAAACAGTTCTCAAGATTACAACGGTGTTTTGTTAAGCATACAGAAAAACAGGAAGTGACAAGTATCTATTTTATTAACCTTTCAATATAAGTATGAAAACAGAAATCTAGGTAAGATTTGAAGTCCAGAAGTTCATTTGGCCCTTGATTGGTATACTTAGCATTGAATTACGTTCTGTAGAGATGTCGCAGAAATATGGATATACAATGTCATAGGACCTTGTACCTTCTCGGAGGTCAGTTCCAAAACACAGTCTCTAAGCAGAATCACACCAAAGTGCAAGCCAATTTGGACCCAGTTATCTCTTCCAACTTCCACACAAATGACCGCAGTTAAAACCAAAACACTCTCACATGACACTCATCTTCTTCCATATAGACACTCATCATAATTTCTGGCAGGAGGATTCCATGAGAGGCGCAGCACAAGACAGTGTCCCAAATAAGCTCCCTTTCCCCTCATTTACCAAAAGTCAGGGTGGCCTGGACACCCTTCCTGTGATCCAGGAGTGATCAAATATGCCTGCCGTTAACACAGCTCTGTTCTCCAATTTGAGGCCTACTGACTGTCGGTTTAGATTCTTTATTTGAATTGGATTCATAAGAAAACCCAAGAACCTATGGGCTAGCATCTGCAGGGCTTTGAATAACTCATTTGACCCATTGGATCCCTATTCTCACTTGAGGGAGGTAAAGAACGTTACGGAGGAATGCGAGAGACTTCATCCACAATGACTGATTTTTGGTCATTTTGATTTGGATCCACACATGGGATCTTTCTTATGATCCATCAGGTGCTAAGAATCTAAGCTCTAGGCTCACACAGGGCCAAGGGGCTGATTCAGACACATCCCTTTCCAAAGCAATTAAGCAAACAGCCACAGGTGATGCCCACTCATTTCCGTTTGAAAACTGTTTTCTTCTGGAATCTCGAAGGCGTGGCCTGAGGCAAAGACCTTCCTGACATTCAGGGCAACAGAACAATAGGTAATCAAAAGGCCAATTGCAGGGTTTCTCCACTGAGACTATCCTGGTCACACTGGTATCTGAGTTTTCTGAGATTCTTGCCAATTCCTTCAGCTATCCAGTACATGTCCATGTCACAGTGCTTGGAGGTGCTACATATCGTGGACACAAAAGCATGAGTCTATTCTGGAGAGTGGCCAGAATTCAGGAAGAAAACAGGAACTTAGGAAGATAGCCGGTGTTGCCCATTGATAAGGCAAGCCCTAGAGCATTCATTAGTTGGGCAGGATGAATGCTGGGAAGCTTTCTAATAGACAGGAAACATCCATTGATGCATTCTCTTTTCTAACGTCTACAACCACGGACACAGTGGGTTACACAGACATAGAAACACTCGCCTTGTCCAACAACTTACTAGAAACAGTTCACTCCAAACCAAACAAACCGACTTTCCTACCTATTCTCTGAACATGAGACAAAACCACAAGCACACATCCACATCCTCAAAGGCACCTCCTTCCCCCAAGTAGGTCTCTCACTCTCCGGAGTGTCCTCTGACTGCTGGGCCATACTGTGTTCCCCCGATATGGCCTGTCCTGTCTCAGATCTGGTCTCCTTGTCCAACTCTGTGAAGTGGTCAGGAGCCAGCTGTGAGCCACTACCTGCTTTTTCAAAAAAGGCCCCTCTTCAGAGTTTTCCTGGCATTTGGCCATTCTCACATCAGTAGGTACCAAGAAAGACTGACTCTGTCCTTGCTAAATCGAAGCAAGTGAGACCACTGGGACTGGGACAGGGATTGGCTCTCTGTGCCTGGCTTCCTGGATCCCAAGTTCAGAGAGTTCCATTACCAAGGAAGTGAGGTGAGGTCGCATCCTTCAGGAACTGAATGAGGTCACTGCCTTGGCAACCACTTTGTCCAAACAGTTGCTTCC